>NC_137154.1:33129293-33729293 GCF_951394435.1 Stenella coeruleoalba
ATTGATTTTAAAAATCAGTGAAGACACAAATGAGTATTAAAAAAAAAAAAACAAAAAAAACAAATGAGTATTATTGTACTTTGATCAACAATTGTGTAGTATCTAGAAAAATCAAGAGGTGCATTTATTTTTTGCTCTTTTTTGTGTGTGTGCCTGTGTATTGATCTCATTTGTACCCGGTTGGGCGTCTTCCCAAGGGCAGTTTTCCCAGAATGGGTGTCAAACCTACATCATAAAGGCTACTGTCACTGTGACGGTGGATGTCTGCAAACTCAATCTACTGTGTTCTTTCCTTCTAAGAGGGCTCAAAGGCCACTGGTTTGGGCCCTGGTATAGGAGAGGGAGGATGACAAGGAGGTACGACAAGTAAGCCTAGTCTTACTATTATGGAGTGAATTGTTTCCCATCAAAATTCACATATTCAAGTCCTAATCCTTAGTACCTCAGAACATGACCTTATTTGGTCTGGGAGTTCAGTGGAGAAAATGTGCAGTTTTTTTTAGGTTTGTACTCCAGAAAATATCTTGAATATGTGCACAACGGAGCACGGAGAACATCTTTGTTGAAGCACTGCTGATAATAGAGAAAAAGCAAGAAATGTTTAACTGTTCATTCATAAGGGAATTAATAAATATTTTCATAAAATCGGTTTAAGTATATGAATGCAGATAAGAATATATTTCATGAGTGTAATGTACAGAGAAAATGCAAATTGAAAATCATATAACAGGATGATAAATGATGTGATAAAAATATAAGATAGCATGAAAAAATTAAACACACAGACCGTAATATATTCCATCCTTCATAGAAATAAGATATATTTTTCACATTGACATCTCTGAATTCTGAGATTTTAAGTCATAATTTAATTTCAGAGTGTTTTTATTTTAGGTAGTACATGACATGATGGTATATCTTATATTTGGTGTGTTATATTTGATAAAATAATATATTTATGCATATATACATGTAGATTAATAGTGGGAAAACATACATGTCTATGATAAACATATATTTCAGGATACTAGTTCCCTCTAAGGAAAAGAAGATATATTTAGAAATAATAGTAGCAAACAGAATAGAAATTCAGTATCTCATTCTTTGTTATACAATTTCTATATTTTCTCTGTGCTTGACAAATCTCAAAATGTTTTAAAATGAAAACGTTAGAGGTAGAAACCTAGGACTAATGAAAAATCAAGAAGGCATATTTCTCATCATGAAAGTTAAAGTACTGAATAGTAAATTAAATAATTATTATTAGCAAAGAGGTAGCATACCAGTTTGTCAGAGGAATGAATAAAACATAAAGATTCAGACTAAAGCCAAATGACTAATTGTTATTATTTACCTTCTTCCCATACCAAACATGAAGTCATATGTCATCATTATAGAATAAACCTCTGTGATAAAAGAACAAGTTTGAAATTTGTTTTGATTGAAGATAATCATGGATATTGTGTATCGTTTCCAAGGTTTATGTGTGTGTGTGTATACATAAATATTGCGAAATCTTGCTAAACAATTGACATTTTTACTTTTTTTTTTTTTTTTTTTTTTTTTGCGGTACGCGGGCCTCTCACTGCTGTGGGCCCTCCCGCTGTGGAGCACAGGCTCCAGACGTGCAGTCTCAGCGGCCATGGCTCACGTGCCCAGCTGCTCCGCGGCATGTGGGATCTTGCCCGACTGGGGCATGAACCCGTGTCCCCTTCATCGGCAGGAGGACTCTCAACCACTGCGCCACCAGGGAAGCCTAACATTTTTGCTTTTAATTCACAGTTTCAAGATGTGGAGAATTTCCAAATAAGACTCTTTTTTTTTATAAGTCTCATGGTCCTAAAGGAAATTAAATAACTAAAAATAATTGAATGCTTATCTTTCGTATATTTTGATACCTCTAGCAAGGATTAGAATATGGAGCACTTGCACCCAGATAAGTCTGGGTTAGTGTCAGCCTGTTGTTTCTAAAACAGAAATATCAAATGGAGGTGGAAACTGTTTGGCTGCATACTTTTGGTGATGGGGAGAATGCAAGTTGGACGAATTAAGTATAAATTGTTGATGACATATATACACTGGTGGTTCTTGCTATCTGAGTGACAAATGTGTAGGCAAAAAGGTTCAAAAAGACCAGTGCAGATTCCGTGGACAAGTTCTTTATCTTGAATATAGTTTGGCTTTTTCACTTTTTGCCTCTGCACATTTAGGCTGGAGATGAGGGCCTTATCTATAAATGGATATAATAATAGCAATACCTATCTCACAAGTTGTTGTTAAAATTCAATGTGAAGTATGTAGGACAGTGTGGAGTATAACATGTACTGAACAAATATTAGTTACACTTAGCGAAGGAATGAAAGGTCATTAAACCCTTTAAAGCACCTTTTTCCCCAGATGTTTCCACCAAATTACCTATTTCCTGAAATTTTCTTATTACTCTTTCTTCTTCTTTTATGGTAATGACATTTGAAAATTAAAATAATCTGGAGACAGAGTATTTAAAGAAGTAATTAAGTTAAAATGGGATCCTTAGGCGTAGCTTATAATCCAATATGTCTAGTGTCCTGAAAAAAGAGGAAATTAGGACACAAAGGGAATATCACGTGAAGGCAGAGGGAGAAGAAAGCAATCTACAAGCCAAGAAGAGAGGACTCAGAACAAAAACCCTATCAACAATTTGATCTCAGACTTCTATTTTCTAGAATTGTAAGAATTTAAATTTCTGTTGTTTAGGCCACCCAGTCTGTGGAATTTTTATGGCAGTCAGAAAATTAATATAGTAGATAACTTTAAAAACTACTACTGAATGGGATGCAGTTATAAGTCCATTTTTAAAAATTTTTATTGGAGTGTAGTTGACTTACATTGTTGTGTTGGTTTCAGGTGTACAGCAAGGTGTATCAGTTATACATATATCCACTCTTTTTTAGAGATTCTTTTCCCATATACGCCATTACAGAGTATAGTGTAGGGTTCCCTGTGCTATACAGTAGGTCCTTATTCTTTATTTTATATACAGCAGTGGCTAAAAAGAATGAGTAAAGTAAAAGATTTACAAAGCCTAACCTGTTTCATTGTTTGACATATACAAAGAAGAATTTATAAGGCAGCCATTCTCTCCTGCTCATTCAGCACCTTTCAAAAGTGGAAGCTCTGATTGAGGGGGGACAAGGTGGCAGAGTAGGAAGACCTGGGCTTGTCTCCTCCCACAGACACACCAAAACTACAACTACATATGGAACAACTATCTCTGAGAATGACCTGAAGACTAGCGAAAAGGTTTTACACAGCTAAGGATAGAAAGAAGCCACACTGAGATGAGTAGGAGGGGCTGAGATATGGTCTGGCCAGGACCCACACCCCTAGTGTGGTGACTCAAACAGGAGAGGGAGCTCTGTCTCCAAATACAGTCACATCTGAGGTACTGGGGTCAGGTCTTCAACATATAAATTTGTTGGGAAGGCACAATTCTACCAATAACACCTTGCTAAGAAAATCATATCTTTCTGTTTTGCATGTGCTTTTAGTTTGCTGAGGCTTGTTCCCAGCTAATAAAATTAGACATGCTGAATATCAATTGTATTTGCCTACAGTTACTTGGTTAGATTATTCCAAAATGGGATAAAAGAGCTACAGCACTGTCAGAACTTGGCTTGAAGGCTTGTCTTTGCAGCACATTTCCATTTCCTAAACTAGGATAAGAGCACAATCATTTTTTAAATCATTGTGGTATTTAACACTGACATTTCTTTTCCAGAAGATTATTAATTTACTTAAAAGAGTTTTTATACAGGAAAAAAAAAAAAAAACCCAAACCAGTAGTTTCTCACAAATACACTGTATAATGTGATATAATCTATGGCAGGAGTCATGCCTTCCTTTTAATTTCTATTCCAGCTACCCTAACCTAGACACTATTTATAACCCTCCTGATCAATGATCAGTCTTTTAGCTTACTGCAATCAATCTGTCAAGAAGAGAGACAGCATTCCTGTCTTTAATGCCTTGCAGTGCAAATACTGTAAGGTCAGGGTTGTAGTGCCAGAGGATTGAAGACATATTTAGGAGGTAAAATCAATAAGACTTGTTGACTGAATAGATGGAGTTGGGCACAGAATAGGAAAAGTGTCAAGGATAACTCCAGGTTTAAATGTGAAGACATTTATTGGATCATTTTCCTTTCTCTGAGTGAAAGCCCTTTTCCCCTAAATGAACTGGAAGTTACTTTTGCACAAAGACTATAGCATAGATTTATTTAATCCCCTAAAGCTCTCTGCTTATAATAGGCACTCAATTCATGTTGGATTAATGAGCAATGCATACAATTCAGGGACTGCGGTAGTTAAAATAATGGTGCTCCAAAGAAGTCAAAGTTCTAATCCCCAGAACCTATGAATACGTTACCTTACATGCAGAAGAGACTTTGCAGCTAAGGATCATGAGATGGGAAAATTATCCTGGATGATAATCACAAGGGTCCTAAAAAGTGGAGAAGGATTCAGAAGAGACAGGGGGTGATATGATTACAGAAGAATTTAGATTGATGTGATTTGAGAACTCAACTCCATAGTTGTTGGCTTTGAAGATGGAGGAAGAGGGCCATGAACAAGGAATGTAAGCAGCCTCGAGAACCTGGAAAGGGCAAGGAAACAGATTTTCCCCTCAAGCCTTCAGAAAGGAATGTTTCCGTGCCAGCATTAGTGAGACACATTTCAGCCTTCTGAACTACAGAACTATAAGATAATAATAAATTTGTGGTGTTTCAAGCCATCAAGTTTGCAGTAATTTAGCCATAGAAAGCTAATGCAGGGAATAATGAAGTCCTCCAGTGATCCAAGCATTCTCCCTGCAATTAGCCAATCGTTTCAATCTATTGACTAATACCAAGGCTTAAGTACTCACCTTTATGGCTTATCGAATTATTATACTAAATCTCCAAGGAGTCATGCATCTTAATTTTAGTCTATTTTAATTCCCAGAGTTTTTAACGAGCCAAATTTACTAATGTATATTTTACTTTTATTTTTCTTTCTCATAGTGGCACAATGGGAAAAAAAATAAAATGTGTAATTGATGGACAAAACAAGAAAAGCCAAGAAAACTAGTTTATGTGCTTGAAAAATATAAGTTGCATTCTGAATTACCTGAGTAATATTCCATGATACATATTGTGAATAAATAGTTTGTCAGTGTCATAATTCTTTTATAGATAAGTACTTATATTTTATATGCATTTATTTATTCATATATGTATTTTAAAACTTATTTGACTCCTTGAAATTTGAAGATTTTAAAAAATCAAATAAAAAACTATTTTTTAATATGTTGATTGTAAACATCCAAAAAAACTTATTACAAGTCTGTGTTCCAAAGCCTGGAAATACAGATGTATGGATTACTTATTATTTTGGAATTCGTAACAAATCATTTAAAACAATTTTTTGTTGAGCAAAGGAAGAAAAATGGGTCCCAGTTTTATTTCAGAGATTGAATGATAGGTTGAGCTAATTCCAATGGTATTTTTAGTCATCAGTTATAGAGATACGCTTTATAACTGATAACTTTATAACTGATAACTGTTATAACTGATCTCTATATCTGTTATCTCTATATCTCTATAACTGATATATAACTGATCTCTATATCTGTTATCTCTATATCTCTATAACTGTTATAACTGATCTCTATATCTCTTTATAACTGATCTCTATAACTGATACGCTAATTCCAATGGTATTTTTAGTCATCAGTTATAGAGATACGCTTTATAAATGATAACTTTATAACTGATAACTGTTATAACTGATCTCTATATCTGTTATCTCTATATCTCTATAACTGATATATAACTGATCTCTATATCTGTTATCTCTATATCTCTATAACTGTTATAACTGATCTCTATATCTCTTTATAACTGATCTCTATAACTGATACGCTAGAGATCAGTTATAGAGATTTCTTACCTTGTGAAGAAATTGAAATCTAATTACAACCTGGTTCCTTGCCTCTAGGTGACGCAGACCGGTTATTCCAACAATGACTGAATCACAATGGTCACTCTGTTTTCAGCGATTGTACATCAGTGAAAAACATTTGATTCTTGTTCTGTACTAACAGATTTGGTAGGTAAGTTGAATCCTATAATCTATTAACAAGTGATCTTTATTACAAATGTTAAAATGGGATTGTGGTAGTTTGGCAAGATGTTATCATTAGGGGGAACCACATAAAGGGTACATGGTGTTTCTGACTTATTTCCCAAACTGCATGTGAAGATATAATTATCTCAAATTTTTTAAAAAAAGTTTAACTTAACAAAAAACAGGATTGGAGCAGAGTCTCTATGTGATCTTATTTAGGTATGACATTTCAAACTAACTAAATTTGACCTTTGATCCTCCTATTTCACAAGTTGCATGCTTGCCGAATGAAAAACAGCTGGAATCCAGAGAAAGCCTACATGCAAACCCCACAAGGGTAACCTCTAGTAAATGGAGTAAAACCTTTGGTAAATGCATGGTTTTACTCAGCAAGTTATAGCACAGATGGCAGAATGAAAAGTTACTATATTTACAGAGGGGCATCTGTTAAATTACATTTAACTGGATCTACAGAGTAAAAATTTTCTTTCCTCACAACCTGTACCAAATTATTGCCAATTCTCTTCACTCCATTTAGCGTCTCTGTGTACTTGGCACATTTCTGAGTTTTCATCATGAAGAGCCTTAATTGTAAAATACATAGAAATGATTTTCACAGATTCATTAAACTGAGGTAGAAAAAGTATTGAGCCGGGGCTGAGAGAGGTCACTGTCCCCATGGTGCTGTTGACTGTGCAATAATCCAGGCAGGGATTGGGGTGCATGGCATCTTAGGAGATGTACACCTGCCTGTGTGTAGTATGCCTTCCTCCCCATATCTTATTGTCACTGAAAGTAGAAATTTAGAGTCAGCAGAATTTTGAGTGGCTGAATGCCTGAAGATTTGAGGCATGTAGATCTGATGTTTTTAAGCAATGATTCTAGATTATCAGAGAGTTAAAGAGAATAGAGCCTGGCCTACGATAGTTTCTCATACTTTTTACTGTATGCATGAAAAAAAAAACAAAACAGCTGCAACTTTAACTCAAATCAAGAACTTTCTTTATCAAAGTGATGAAATCTCAATCTCTGGCTATCCAAGAAGGGATAAATTTGAAATGGAAAAAAATGATACCTTTGTGTTAATATTAGCAATACAGAATTCCATAGTCCTGGAATTTACCTTATTTGCTGTAAATACTTAACTAAAGTAAAGTTGATATGCTTTTATGGATTGGGTAATTTTTTTTTGTATTCTTAAAATAAATAAATGAAAAGAAAATCTAATTCAATGGTTTGAATTGCTACTTAAAGACTATGTACATCAAAACTACCTGGTAAGCATTTTAACAATTCATTTTCCCCAGTGATTATCCTCTAAATGTTTGGATTTATTAGATTTGCGTTGGACCACATTATCTGTATTTTAAAATACTCAACAGATAATTCCAATATGCTGCTAGGTTTGAGGATCACTGCTTTAGTTCTACCTTCAAATGTATTTGTTACTTCAATGGCTTAGAATGTCCTTCGATCAGATCATATGAACTGATCTTGTGACAAAGCTCTACAAAGTACAGTGTTTGGTTTTGGTCCTGTTATGGAGTCATCGAATCAGAAAGTTGCTACTACTGCCCCAGACCAGGAAATTACCAACAGTGGTCACAGTATATTACTGCACTGAAGTAGGTAACTCACAGAGGAATAGCCAGATCTCTGACCAAAAGGCCATGCATCTGCCTGCTGCAGCCAGAAAAGCTTTCCTACAGCACTGAAAATCTTATATGCGCCCCTTTCACTGGTGGCATCTAATCAGAATTCTTCTGACAAGAGATTCTGGGAAATGAAGTTTCCTATTTTGCCAGAACAAAAATTGCACCAGGCAAAAAGGGCTTTATTCAAGGCAATTTCAAGAGAGGAAAGAGACTAGAGCTCAGTCTGAATTCAGCTCCATTGAAACCAGGGGCGGGAGAACTCATACAGAGAGGTGAGGAGAACACAGGCCATGTGTGTTTCCTAACTGGCTTCACTCAAAGGAAAAGTAAGCATATTGTCTTTGACAAAAGACAGTTTCACAACTGGAGCAAGATACCCACTGAAAGTTAGGCCTCTCCCCTCTCACAGGGACTGGGAGATAGTGGCAGTATCTTCCTCGATGACCACATTTCAAAGAGATGCCTCCCAGGTCCTTGGGAAAGACATCCCTTGCCCGAAAAACTGGAGAGACTTTCAAAAGATTTAAATCTCAAATGGGCAGAGAAATGGTTTATAATGACAAGCTTTTCTAAAGTAAATGCTCTAAGAAAATGGAGGTCAGTGTCCTAGAGTTACAAAGAGGCGTGTCCAAAGCTTAGTCAAGTTGAGCGAAATGTTAAAATCTTCTTGGACAAATAAATAAATAAATAAAATACATAAAAGGATAAGCATTGTGCTGATTTCCAACTGCTTATCTTGCCCCCTTCCTTACCATCAAGGACAAGGATTCTAAAATCTTTTGTGATAAATTTCTCCCTCAAGGACTCATTAAAACACTCAGCCTCTCGCATACACACACACAACTATTTGTCGTGTACTTACTACACAAAACACATTTTATAGTGTATGGTGGAATAGATGTACTCAAGGTACAGTCATTATTAAGCTTTTTTTGAATACTATTATAAGCAATTACTGACGATTGTATTCCACTTTAAAGAGAGAAATGTTTTAAGAACATGTAATTAAAATGTTTAATTTCAAAGGTGGCACAAGGCCTAGGTTTGAATTCCAACTACATTACTTACTAACTTGTGTTAAGACACTTAACACTTTTCTTTTTTTTTGCCACACATAGAATTTTAAAGAAAATTAGTCATAAGCACAAAAGAAACTCTGAGGTGTGCAGAGGTCTGTTGCAATGGGAGTTTAACGCATCATCTAATATGAATAGATCAACCATAATCTTTCTTAATGATTTCAGAAATCCTTTTTTTGTTTGTTTTTTTGTTTTGTTTTGTTAACATCTTTATTGGAGTATAATTGCTTTACAATGGTGTATTACTTTCTGCTTTATAACAAAGTGAATCAGTTATATGTATACATATATCCCCATATCTCTTCCCTCTTGCATCTCCCTCCCTCCCACCCTCCCTATCCCACCCCTCTAGGTGGTCACAAAGCACCGAGCTGATCTCCCTGTGCTATGCGGCTGCTTCCCACTAGCTATCTATTTTACATTCGGTAGTGTACATATGTCCGTGCCACTCTCTCACTTTGTCCCAGCTTACCCTTCTCTCCTCCCCATATCCTCAAGTCCATTCTCTACTAGGTCTGCCTCTTTATTCCCGTCTTGCCCCTAGGTTCTTTATAACCTTTTTTTTTTTTTTTAGATTCCATATATATGTGTTAGCATACGGTATTTGTTTTTCTCTTTCAGACTTACTTCGCTCTGTATGACAGACTCTCAGTCCATCCACCTCACTACAAATAACTCAATTTCGTTTCTTTTTATGGCTGAGTAATATTCCATTGAATATATGTGCCACATCTTTATCCATTCCTCTGTCAATGGACACTTAGGTTGCTTCCATGTCCTGGTTATTGTAAATAGAACTGCAGTGAACATTGTGGTACATGACTCTTTTTGAATTATGGTTTTCTCAGGGTATATGCCCAGTAGTGGGATTGCTGGGTCATATGGTAGTTCTATTTGTAGATTTTAAGGAACCTCCATACTGTTCTCCATAGTGGCTGTATCAATTTACATTCCCACCAACAGTGCAAGAGGGTTCCCTTTTCTCCACACCCTCTCCAGCATTTATTGTTTGTAGATTTTTTGATGATGGCTATTCTGACTGGTGTGAGATGATATCTCATTGTAGATTTGATTTGCATTTCTCTAATGATTAGTGATGTTGAGCATTCTTTCATGTGTTTGTTGGCAATCTGTATATCTTCTTTGGAGAAATGTCTATTTAGATCTTCTGCCCATTTTTGGATTGGGTTGTTTGTTTTTTTGATATTGAGCTGTATGAGCTGCTTGTAAATTTTGGAGATTAATCCTTTTTCAGTTGCTTCATTTGCAAATATTTTCTCCCATTCTGAGGGTTGTCTTTTGGTCTTGTTTATGGTTTCCTTTTGCTGTGCAAAAGCTTTGAAGTTTCATTAGGTCCCATTTGTTTATTTTTGTTTTTATTTCCATTTCTCTAGGAGGTGGGTCAAAAAGGATCTTGCTGTGATTTATGTCATAGCGTGTTCTGCCTATGTCTTCCTCTAAGAGTTTGATAGTTTCTGGCCTTACATTTAGGTCTTTAATCCATTTTGAGTTTGTTTTTGTGTATGGTGTTAGGAGTATTCTAATTTCATTCTTTTACATGTAGCCGTCCAGTTTTCCCAGCACCACTTATTGAAGAGGTTGTCTTTTCTGTACTGTATATTCTTGCCTCCTTTATCAAAGATAAGGTGACTGTATGTGCGTGGGTTTATCTCTGGGCTTTCTATCCTGTTCCATTGACCTATATTTCTGTTTTTGTGCCAGTACCATACTGTCTTGATTACCGTAGCTTTGTAGTATAGTCTGAAGTTAGGGAGCCTGATTCCTCCAGCTCCATTTTTCTTTCTCCAGATTGCTTTGGCTATTCAGGGTCTTTTGTGTTTCCATACAAATTGTGAAATTTTTTGTTCTAGTTCTGTGAAGACACTTAACATTTTTGAGTCCAGTTTTTTTTCATACATGTTGTCAATTGGATTAAATTAGACTATATGGAAAAGTGTCTGGTACACAATTGGTTCCAGCTAAAAACAAGTTTTTATTCTTTTTTTTATGGAAAATGCCAATTATAATTGGTTTTGAAGGGTGAATATAATTTTAAACAGAGCTATGTTGGGCTTTCTATTTAAGTTTAAATAATAGGCAATTTAGATTCTACTTCTTTCAGCTGAGGTTTAATAAACTAAAAAAGAATCTGTTCAAAGGTTGGTAATTTTGGTTGCATTCTCCTTTTTATTGATCTCTATCACTCTTTGCAGATTGGAATTTTAATTTTGAAGGTACCATATGTTTGAAAGTTATATTTGTTAAGTGTGGAATATTAATTGATTATTATTCTCCAAAAGAGAAATAAAAAGTCTAGATATTGACCATCTTTTCATTGGGATAACAAATGCTGATCATTTTAAATAAAAATACTTAAATTTAACCTAGTCTAGCTCTTACTTTGGGTTAAATCCAAAATAATTCTGTCATGGAAAAGCTGTCATTTACCCCAAATATGTACTTTCAGTTATAAATAATAAATGCAGAGTGGAAATAATAAATAAATCCCTTTCAAACAATATTAACCTTGATAAGTTGTCTTGTTTCAAATTTAGTTGCAATACAGATACAGGAGTTTTGCAAAGGATGGATTGAATATTGACTCTGGTAGAGTAGGAGAGAAAACTGTTAGATACAATTTTAAGTATTAAAAATATTAACAGAAGTTTAGTGTATAAGCAGGACCAGCCAAACAATTATAAGACATGATGAAAAGAACATTATTTTGGGAATTAGACACAGGATTACAGAGCAACTGTATAACCATTAATAATAATAGTACTGATAAAAGCTGCCCTTGCTAGCATGTGTTGAGTATTTGCAATGTTCCCAGAATTGAATATTGCTCTATAGTTTTATATGTATTACTTCAGATTTATTTTCAGCTATGTGATCTCAAGCAATTTTCAGCTTTCTTGGTGTTGAGTTTCTTACCTGAAAAATGGGGCATTGATTGGACTGAATGGCTCTTTCCAAGATATCAAGTGCTCAAGTGCTTATTCTTTCTGCTGAATTTCTCATGACTGTCTAGGCAAATATATCCCTAATTCTTCCAATTCCCTATTTATATATATATGTATATATATATTTCATAATCCAGCTTAACATATCTTAATTATATCAGTTAGCATAATTTATTTATTTTTTATTAATAAATTTATTTTATAAGTAAATTTATTTATTTATTTATGACGTTACTCGACAGGAAGCTAGTCACAAGTACAAGCCCATCACACAGCAAATATTCTTTATTTGCATTTTGGTTGCTTTTGGGCTTCTTCTAGCTATCCTTTCAGGCTTTCCTCTGAACTTCTTTTGACCTATAATAATAGGTTTTTCTCCTCTTCTTTCAAGGTTCAACACATTTGCACTGGAAATAAGAGTTATCTTTCTATAAAGTTTAATTCTAAACCTGGTTGCTGAAGCAGGCATGCTGCTATAACCTCACTTGATTCTTATTATCCCTGGAATGGAAATGTAGAATGCAAATCAAAATAAGGTAGGTGACTTATTAGATTGGAACCATTTTACAGATGAGAAGATTGAGGCCTATTTGTGGAAGGGTGCATGATGTGTGTAGCTAGAACACAGAGTGTTGGTAATGAGTTGAGGGTTTTTTGGCTGGAAGGGTAGATCTGAGCCAGAATATGGGGATCCTACAATGTCTTGCTAGAAGTTTACACAGAAACACTTACAGTATATTAGATATTTCAGGAGATCTCAGGCTTAAAAGAAGCGAAGTGGGGAAGTGCTAGATTTGAGGGAAAAAGATATGGACTAGGAACCTGTTCTTCCTAGATTCTGTACCTCTGTCTCCAATACTGTCTTCGTTTTGCTACTGTTGTAGTTTAGTGCTGCTCCGAGGCTACAACTCCTGCCCCATCCCTGAATTTATCCCTTTTTGCTTCAGTCTATTTCTGTTCTGTTGAAACTCTTTTCCTGGCTAATTTTGTCAACATCAAGGGACTAAATTTCTCAAAGGAAATATTTTGCCATAAGAGGAGCAAATGACTGCCATCCTGGTAGAGTAATATTAGGACAGTCAACATTGGGTGGGGCATATACTATAGTGGCTTTCAAGTGTGTTCTGTGTCCCTACTTTAAAGTACTATTCAAGAAAAACAAGCTTTAAAATTGTTAGAGATTGCAGAATTTGAGACTTTCAATCTTGACTGATTATATGTTGGCTATACAGCAATAATAGAAGATAAATTTAGAATTATATGTTTAAATAACATAACTGTATCTCAATACATGTGATTAAGATACATGGATTCGAAAATTGAAAAAGTAATTCTCATTTCTGTTTTTCTTGAACAATTTTTTCCTCTGTAATGATTATTGGCAACATCTAAAATCTGAAGAGGATTCATACATCAGTCGTATAAAAAAAGGATTGAAGGGACATACAATTTTTTATACTAAGGAAGAGAAAAAGATGTGATAATCCTTTTTAGGAACGTCAAAAATAGGGACCGGAAAACATTTATTTTTCATCTTGGGGAGTTTCTAAACATAAAAGACTGAGAAACCATCTTAGGACAACATACTTGGGGTAGGCAGAATTCTAAGATTACCTCCAATGATTAATGCCTTTGTATAATCCCCTCCCCTTGAGTGTGGTCAGAACCTGTGACTTCCTTCAAGCCAGTAGAATATGGCAAAGATGATGGGATAGTCATCCCGTGATCTTAGGTGACTGGAAGGAAAGGTCCTCCTGCTGGCCTTGAAGAGGCAAAATAATATGAGTTCTTAGAACTGTGTCAAGCATTTTGTAAGGGTTATTTGTGTTAAATAAAGACTGAGTAGATTACTCAAAATATATTTCAAAAGCTTTAGGTTTCCTTTCCCATTTTTAGTTCTTCTCTACTCATAAATTAGTTTCTTCAATCACAAAGAAGTATGAAGTAAGATAAAGTATTTAGGCATTCTTCCCTTCAAGGTTTCTGCTTTTTGTACTATGTTCACAGCTGGTTTTGTTCAGGCTATTAGGCGGTATGACACGTGGGAATGGATAATGCGCCGTGTCTTCATTTCAGCAGATTTTTAAGCTCTGGATTGTTCATAATGATTAGTTGCACCCCCAACATTTATTAAATAATTGGCAGCAGCAGTGAATTTTGTATAGATGATTTTTTTAACCAGAAAAAGATGACTTTCGGAATTTCATTATGCATTGTCATTCAATAACAAGTGTCTTAGATTCTTTATCTGATTATCCCATTTTTCCAAAACAAATAACACTAGAGGAATTTAGCTTTGGCAGTATTAAGGGATATGCTTGTCAGCTCCTTTGTGGTCACATTTCAAAGCCATGGAAAGGTGTGTCCTGAAACATTAAACATTGGACAATAGTCAGATAATCGTAAAGTGGGTAGAAATATTTCCATTCTAATTCTTCCTTAGTATTTGTGTTGTCTCTACTGAGTTTTACAAAAGTAAGCCGGGGGCTGGCTCTGGGCAAAATGTCAAGTTCAAAATCCTCAGCCTGTCATTCGAAGCCTCCACATTTTGTCCCTTCTCTAGCTTTCAAACCCAAGTCTGATTATACTCTCGTGCCCCAGGTGTTTTTAGTCCTACTGCCTTTCAGGTTATCCTCTGAAACCTTGTTCCCCTTTCTTGCCTCTGGCTCTTTGCTCAAGTTGTTACTTCTGCCTAGAATATTTCTTTGTCTCTGTGTAAGTAATGCAATTTTTTTCTCATGTCCTCTCACATTTACACTCCCTAAGATGCCTTCCCACGTATACCAAGAATTTTTATATACATCTCTTACTTCTCTGTAATATATTTTCCACTTCTATTATGAACTTTATGATGATCTTTGAATCAAATAATTTATTTACATGAGTTATTTGTGTGACTGTGAGCTCCTGAGGTTCTATATCTATTATTATTATCATTATCATCATCATCTATGGCAATGCTGTATACAATGTTTCGTAAAGAGTATATATACATCATGTTTGTTGAACTGAACCCTATTGAAATTACTAAATCATCTGGATTTGAACGCCTGAAATCATATATTGTTTTAATCTTTATTATGGACAAGTCAACCTTGATTTGAATTTGCTTCACCTGTAAAAAGCAAACAAACCAGCTACATTAAAGAGATAATGATGTGAAAGTAGTCAGTAAACTAAAAAAGCAATACAAGCACCAGTTTTTGAAATTTCATTTTTTTCTCCATTTTTCAGTGCTTTCTCTCTTTTTGTCTACTCTTCTGGCCAGATTCCACATCTTGAATTTTTTCTTACTTTGTTTACTCCACTGTTAACATTTGCCTTAGCTGTTTCTTAATAAAATAATGTAACCTTTACTTGGAAATCTATGTCTATATTTCTAATTTAAATAACTTATTTAACATTTAGGAGTCCACTGATATTTCTACACATACGTGCTCCTGTTAAACAAAAGGGTAACACCATTGTAATAATCAAAATAAAAAAGTAATATATGATATTGGAATAGTAGAGAAGTGTTTAAAGGACAGGACAATTTGTGGTAATAGCTGCAGGAAGGTGAGACTTATAATCAGACTATGAGATAAACTGTGATTTATAGAAAGATAAGAGATGAAGCTGACTGAAAGTCATTGAGGAATTTCATTCTCTAGCTTTTTGCTGGTTTTTCCACTCCTTTGGTAGTGTTTATGAGATTGTGTTCTCAAGTCAGCCTACAGAATTTAAGTTTTAGCTTTGTAACTGTATGTCCTACATATGTATTAATTCTGTGACCTAAATCCAAATTTCCATCACCTTGAAATGGTGATAATAATACATAAATTCTTCGTAGGCTTGTTGAAAGGATCAAATAAAAGAAATTGTTTAGTCCTTACCACACAACAAACACAATACATGATTAACATTATTATAATTATTTGTCTAATCATTGCATTGGATATCTATATCTCAAAGTTCTTTCTCTAGGTTCATAGATTTTACAGTAGGGCAAAAATCGTTATTTAAGCAAATTATCCTTAATTATTTTAGAGAGCAAGTGAAGCATTTTATATGGTGATTCAATATTTTTCTCTATTGTACTAGATGTAAGTTAGGAATTATCAAGCAAAATATTTTTTAGAGTAGGAATATGGATACATTTCACTACAGTGTGAATCATTTAGACTACCTTATTTTTCTCTTCTTTCATATTACATTCATATTTCCATTTTACTTTTTTAATAATGATTGCAATCAGTATATCAAGTTGAAGAAATTTAGGGGATATATAGACCAGTCCCTCAACTACTTATTATTTAATTATATTTAGAAAAGAAGTTTGGGGCAGAAAGGAAATGGGAACTAGAGATCAAGCCATATTTGGATTTCTTATGAATTTACTTTATATGTATTATCTGTTTTCTTCACCATTACTAACGATTGCTTTGACACCACAAATTGACAAGTTAAAAAATACCATCTTCAACACTTATTAGCTTTAGGATCTTGGCTTCTGTGTACTTCAGATGCAGAATCCTGATTGCAATGAGGATAGTAATTATACCTCCTTCACAGACTTGTTGAAATGGTTGAATAAAATACTGATGAAAAAAACACTTGCATAATCTCAGAGTGGTTGCCACATAAGTTTTCCTTCTAATTGTTATTGCTGTTGTTGTTGTTATATCAAAGAGAGATGCAAGTCCCCCAAAAAATGGATGGAGAAAATATTTCCTTAAAATTTTTATTATTAATAAGAATTCTGGGTAAAATTATTTCTTTGTGAGCTAAGTGCTGGGAAAGAAGCTTCTTTCTCTAGGAACATACATATCTTCTCTAATGTTTCTCTTTTTACTTTGCCATTAAAAACCACATCTGCTTTGGCAACTGTGTAAAATTTTAGGGCCAGCTTATTCTTATTATAGTCTCTCATTCCTCTAGTCTAAATATAAATTTGTAGTTCCAATAGTCCTGTTTTTTAGCTCTTCTGTATAGTTTACTGTTTTCGTTGTGTGCATTTATACCATTTATACGCGTTCATTTGTCAAATATATATTGAACGCTGCTATATACAACATTTTGTGCTAGGTGCTTGGTGGTTCAATGCAATGATAAGAAAAATTACCAAAAAATCAGACAAAACAAAACTGCACTCATAGAAATCATTGTCTCATCGAGGACATTAACATAAATGAATAACCAGATAAATCAACGTAAAGTTCCAATATTAATTACCACAGACAGCTGCATGGTGCTACAGGATCATTTAACTGGGTAAATGACCTATTTAAGGAATCAAAGAAATGATATGGGCATAAATAATCCAGCTGATGCTACTCTCCTTTATGGTTTCATTTTTATTTCCTAAGCCTGAAAAGTTGGCTGCTCCAAGGAGCTGAAGAGATCATGAGAACTATAGGCCTTTCCTGAGGGACAGAAAAAAAGAAAGAAAGAAAAGAATGATGACTGAGCTAAAAGTCTGAAGGAAAAAAATGGATTAACAAAGCAAACGTGTGTGTGTGTGTGTGCGCGTGCGTGAGAGAGAGAGACAGAGAGAGAAAGAGAGCAAAAGAGATAGATTGAGAGAGAGATGCATTTATTCCAGCCACTGGGAACAGCATGTACTACCAAAGCCATGTGGGAGAGGGAGATGGAATAGTTCAAGGAAATGAAATTACCGAGTATGGAGTGCATCCTGTGAAATAAAGTGTGGTGGTCAACAGGTAAGGCCAAGAAGAAATAGGGACTTTGGGCCGTTAAAGGGTTATGTGAGTTAGGGTAGGTGGGCTGTGGGTAGACATGTCAGGTTCACATTCTGAAAGATCACTCTGAGGGAAACCATGAAAACAAAGAGAATCCCCTTCAACAGAGGAATAACTAGAAAAACTGTGATATATCCTAATCATGGAAAATAATGTAGCTTATAAGAATATGAAGTAGATATCATTGACTTATAGGAATATTCACAAGTTATTATTTAGTAGAATGAAAAATTCAGAAAATTATCTATGATATAATCACAGTTGTATAAAACAATGGCAAAAAACATATGTGTTTATATGTGTGTATATGGATATGTATATGCATATTGTTTGTAAGTGATCACATGAACATGGAAAATAAGAAAGTTTTATACATACCAGCAGGTCTACATGGGTTACCTGAGGGCATATAGGACTGATGTGTATGGAGAGGAGGGTGAGGCAGGAAATTCATAAGAGCTATAAAGAAAAAGACTGTGGTAGAAAACAAAATCATTTATATTTAGTTTCTTTATATTGGGTTTGCCAAGAAGTTCGTTCAGGTTTTTTGTAAAATGAAAATCCCGAACGAACTTTTTGGCCAGCCCCAATACTTTAGCACACATTTATACATATGCACACATGCATAAAGAAACCAATAACGGGTCTTCCCTGGTGGCGCAGTGCTTGAGAGTCCGCCTGCTGATGCAGGGGATGCGGGTTCGTGCCCCGGTCTGGGAGGATCCCACATGCCGCGGAGTGCCTGGGCCCGTGAGCCATGGCTGCTGAGCCTGCGCATCCGGAGCCTGTGCTCCGCAACGGGAGAGGCCACAACAGTGAGAGGCCCGCGTACCGCAAAAAAAAAAAATAAAAAGAAACCAATAGCATATTAAAGAAAGGAAAAAGAAATAGTCTGGTAAGAGCGTAGAACACATATTTGAAAGGTTAGAATGATTAACAGGGAATTTACTTAAGAGGCTATTACAGTGATCCAAGCTGGAGATGGTGTTTGCTTTAATTAGGAAGCCGGTGGTACAGTTAGAAAGAAGTGAACAAACCAGTTAAAGTTTAGGAAGGCAAATCAATAAGACTCAGGACTGGCTTATATAAGAAAGGTGTCAAAGAAGAGTTACATTTCTGGTTTGTGCATTTTGATTATGAAGGAGAGAATATTAGAAAGAAAAAGGCATAAAAGATGGGAGTTCAATTTAACATATGTTTCTTTTATAAAAGTGATTTTGAGACTTTCAAATGGAAATGTCAAGTGGACTGTTGAATGAATCTATCTAGGGCTGAAAATTTAGCTCTGGGATGAAAATTTACATTCATGAGTGATCTGTATATAGTGATAATTTAAGCCATGGACAGAGATGAGATTGCCTAGGGAGATAGTATATAATAAGAGAAGAATATTACTGAATGAGCTTGAATAATATTTCATAACAGGTAGACAGAGTAAATCTGCAAAAGAAATAAGAAAGACTAGCTAGAGAGTTTAGATAAAATAAGGAGGAAATTTATAACAAGGGAGCTAAGTAAGAAAGTATTTCATGCAGAAGAAATATTCTATAATATCAAATATGACCAAAAAGTAATGAAGGAAGACTGAAAATACCTGTTGCATTTATCAACATGTAGGGCCCTGATAACCTTGTCAGAGCTCATTCAATAGAACCATAAGTGTGGAAATGGACTCAGAGTCGGTTCTTATAATCATGAGGTTAGGGAATGAAAGTATAACTATGCATATTTATTTGCGGTTGTGTAATTGAGGAGATAGTACAGCATCTGATGGGGGTCATGAAGGCACTAGTGGGTCTCTTCTCTTCTAGGAAGGACTTACCACTTTCTGAAATTTTGTTCATCTAGATTTGTGTCCTCAGCTCCTTTATGAGTTAGAAATATGATGTTATAACTTTTGTGTCCATTCACTAAATGCTGAACAGTGCACAGACGTCTGAAAGAATTCCCCCCAGAGGAACACCAGGCCTTCACTGGACTTCAGTGGCCCTTCAAAATCTGGAAAAGAGCTGTAGAGTGGAGAGATATGTCCCAAGATGCAGAACACTGAGAATGGGTTTGAAGAGCAAATAGAACTCTACAGGGACCCCACACACAAAAAAAAACACTAAAAGTAAAGCTGGAGAACAGAGATCTCATACAATTGGTGAGATCTCATACAATCTCATGTAGCTGGTGGCTGAGATATAAAGCATAAGGTATGGGAATGTATGGGCTCCTCTAGTCTTGAGAGCCTAGCAAGGGACATGTATGAATTCTGCTCTGAAAAATTTACACAAAAGAACACAGTAAAATGTCATAAGATATACAAAGAAGCAAGAAAATGTGACACATCAAGTGAAAAAAGTCCATGTAATCAGACCTACAGGTGGTCAGATATTAGAATTACCAGAAAAGAACTTTAAAATAACTATGATAGGAGTTCTGTTTACGATTCAGGTGCAGAGTCACAAATGAGTATTACTCTCTCCAAAACACTAGAAAAAACTGGGTGAGCTACCAAGTCATAGTTTTAAAACATGAAACAGAGAGCTGAGGAAACAAAGATACTCAATTTAATCAAATTTCAGAAACTAACAAGCCATACACAGGAGAGAAGAGACCAACAGCTCCCTTCTTCCACGACAGAACAGTTTGAAGAACATGCCATAGATAGGGGTAAGTACAATCCAGACAAATATTTAGCCAACTTTTATGACCCCTTGGGAGCTGGCATAAACTTTAGAATTCTGTTACAAAGAATTGTACCAACTCTTTTCATTGGACCGTAACTGAAAATGGGTGTCGTACACCAAATATTATCACAGTATAAGGCTACGAGTGCTTTCTCACCCTCTTACAACCAGTGTGACTGTAATCGCTGTGTACCCTAATAATGAGCTTGAAAGTGGTTAAATATTAAAACCCCAAGTAGCAGAAAAATATGAGTTTAATGATGCTTCAAGGTGTCCATGACTGCCTATTTGAGGATCATTTCCAACTCATATCCAAGCTGGAAGTCATTCTCACTCCCGAAATGAGCCAAGTACAAACCATAATTCACTCTACCCACCACAGCACCTTCAAAGGCTGTTCCGGAAAGACACCAGGCATCTGGATAGGGACAAAGGCACACAACAGATGGCATCTTTCAGAGAAAGATGAGCAGACATTAACAAAAATGCAAGATGCCATTCACAAATAACTATTGTCAGGGTTTTTTTCTAGGCATATTGAATAAAAAAATAATAGTCTTAAATTTGAGTTGGTGATTAGGCTGCAATTGAAGATTGAGGAAATACTGACAAGATGTAAATTTTAATATGCTTGTTAGTAAACAACTTAATGAAGAGGTCTGTCCTTCGATCAAAATCAGGTGTGTGGGCTTCCCTGGTGGCGCAGTGGTTGAGAGTCCGCCTGCCGATGCAGGGGACACGGGTTCGTGCCCCGGTCCGGGAAGATCCCACATGCCGCGGAGCGGCTGGGCCCGTGAGCCATGGCCGCTGAGCCTGCGCGTCCGGAGCCTGTGCTCCGCAACGGGAGAGGCCACAGCAGTGAGAGGCCCGCGTACCGCAAAAAAAAGAAACAAAAACAAAAACAAAATCAGGTGTGGGACAAGGACAACGGAGAGTCCAAACTGGATAATCAGACAGGACAGACTCACGTCCCTCAGGTACTCTATCAATCATATTCATTTCCTCTAAGGGAGAAAGTGCAAAGTAACATTAGAAATTGTACAATTAGGTTTGCCATATTAAATTATGTTTAATTTTACTCTGTTAACTGCATATATATATATATATATTATATATATATATAATATATATATATCACATTCAAATAGGTTAAAAACTCCTACTAAACATTTATAAGTTAGAGCCTTACATATTTTTTCATATTCTATAATTTGCTATAAATGTTTAGTGGGGTTTATACAGTGTAGGTCTCTTTATATAAAAACATCCTCTATTAAAATATCAGTTCTTTTCAGAATGAACTAGATATAAACGCACAACAGTAAAGCAGTATTTGGCAGCTTACTTTTGAAACTTTTTGATGAAAACAAAAAGATTTGCTAGGATAGTTGAATCCACATTTCATAATGCACACTGCTTAATGTTTATTATATACATCAATATATCATGGCTCACAGCAGATATGCTATTTGTTTTGATACTGACTTCCAATTCCAACTCACTGGAAAACAAGTGAAATTTCTTAACCAGCTTGGTTAAGGGAAGACTTTCTGGTTTATACTTCATCTCACATTTGCATTTGAAGTTGCAAATGCAATTTTTTGCCTTGTACTTTTCTTGCTAGGATGTTTTCTGCTGGTGTCCCATTATTTTTGTTAATCGTGGAATGTTTGCAGTCTTTGCTTAGCACTTTCATTCTGTGAAGTGTTGGTGAGCCATTAGCTATGAGAATTATCTGCTGTTTTATTTGCTTGCTGTGAGATGGAATGGGTAGGACAGGGACTCTGGTCCCTTCTCCTTCATTCTAGTTCTCAGATCAATTTGAAATACAATATGTGATGTTCACGTGGCCCAGCTTAGTTACTCATTCCAAGGGACTTAGTATTTGTCTACTGGTACCAGTAAGGATATGCTCATGGTGATTCTGGAGCTTGGCTCCTTTCAAGTTCTATTAGTTTTCCATGTGATGACAGACGCCAAGCCCTTCTGAAGATCCTCTGTTCTCTTCAGTTGCCACTACCCCATCTTACATTGATAAATGGTTCTCCTCAAGGAAACATAAGATCCCATATTGAGTGGCCCTTCCTCTTCCCCAGAAGCTTATCATGAGCCTTGGACGGTGTGTGTAAGCTGTTAGGATGTTGTTTACTCTAAGCCCCAAATCTCCCTCAGCCTTACCCCAGAGCCGAGCTCTTGCCAACTGTCAGAAAAATCATACTGCTTGATGTTATCATTTTCTACTTTCTCTTTATTCAAATAACTTCCTCTCCTCTAATTACCCAAATCTCAATTGTGCATAAGTAAATATCCAGGGAGCTGATGCAGTTAGTTTCATGTGCTATGGAAACAATACATTCAGTATGTGTATTTTTAGTATATTTTTCTAATCTATACACATTTCCCATTTTTCCTTCCCCAACCATAATTCTATTCTCACATCTTCGGTCTCTGTGTATGCTATGAATATTCAATATTGTCTCAATATACAGACCATTAACTATTAAAAAGTAACAAAGCAAAGCTAGGGTTTCTTTTCTGAGCCAATAAGACATAGCATGAAAAGAGCCCCAGGGGTTTTCCTTAGTGCCAGCAAAATGCTGCCTAAAACAGTGGCATCTGGCAGTATTTACGTATTTTTCCAAAAGAAACATTCACTGAACATGTACTAACTTACTGATTTGAATCTCTGCAGCAACTTTTTGCACAGAACCAGTTTATTTCAGCACATATGTTCCTTGCAAGGTATCAATGGGGAGGAGAGAGATCAACAAGTCCCATTATTTCTATAGAGCTTTTCATTTTTCCATTAGAGCAATTCTGAGTGGATCGAAACTCAAATATTGAGAGATTACCAAGTAGTTTAGAATTAAGGGTATAGATCCTGAGAGACTGACTGAATCCGAGAGGGAATCTGAGAAAACAGGATTCCACCAAATCTGTTAGCTTCTCTACTGCAGGGCAGAGCAGAGAGATGTAAAGCTATTATCTAGCAGCGTGCTGGTTAGAGGCCTTGTAGAAGGTAAAGAGAATGAAATAAGATTTAAAATAACTCCGACAGGATAAATATGTTTTACAAAGCAAGACAACAACAACATCAAGTGTTATTCTCCCTGACTCTTAAGGAGTATTAAACTATCCTGGTCTGTGATCCTCAGAAAGCATATTATCCTATGCCCCCGTATATTATAATACCTACTTAGTTATATTTTTACAATAAACGAGGTGCCAGCCATGACTATGGGTTGTTCTCAATGGCCGCACTTATTCTGAAGAGATCTTGAGTGCTCACTGATATCACAAGAAAATTTTATTCTCACATTCTTCAACTTACAGATCTTGCAAGAAATGAGAGAATACTTCCAAAATCATACATAATTTATCTGGAGGGGAATGTCACCTTGACTTTTCAAATAAAAGTGTTGTGTTTTGGGGGAGAAAGACCTAGAAACTGTTTTCTTATTTTCACAAATGTCATCTCTTATAGAGATAAAATTAACATTCAGCTTTGTCTCAGCAACAGGAAAGAATAAAAGACAAAGAGGAAAAACACATTTTTTTCTTTTTAATAAAATTCCATATTATTATTTTTTTAATTACACAAAATTTTACTCATTTCTTATGGTAAAGGTTAGGATACCAGACCATTTTCTGGTAAAATATCTGCTCTAAAACAAAGATGTTTTCTCAAGGTTTATTCCTTTATTTTCGGCAAACTCTTAACTTCTTTTTTGTTTCTGGATAACACTGAATCTTTGTTTTAATTAAAAATAATTTTTATGCAAATAAGTAAATGGTTGCATACTTTTAAAAATAAAAACTGTGTTTCTAAAAAGCAAAGTTTACACAAAATGGCATATTTTAGACTAATAAATACATAGTCTTCATTCCTTTCAATCATTCTGTGACATTTCACATAGAAAATTCTAGATCATGTTTTTTTAGGTGTAGGGCACAACTAACTACTTACCTTTGTGGAACTATAATGGCTTGGCCATTTCAACCCAGTGCTAAATAAGTCAGATGACATATTTCACTTTCAGAGCTCCTTGTGTGATTAGCTACAACACAGTTCTCTCTGTGCCCAGTCTTGCCTCTTTACCCTTCGTTCTACAGTGTTGATCTCTAAAGAGTTCCTTAATAAACATCCACAGTCTATGCTCAACTCTGAGAGACTGCTTTTTGGAGAACCCAAACTGTGACAGCATCTATTCTTAACAGCTCAGAATACAGATGGCATTTAGCTCTAAGGACACGGGACATGAGCTGTGATTGCTTTTTGTTTCGTGTACTTTTATTTCACTCTTCTGCCTCCTGGGAAGTGGCTCCAATAAGAAGCTAAAAGTCAGAAACAAAAGAAACAAATGACTGAAAAATTGAACAGCTGAATAAATTCCTTTTGGAGATATAAAAATCATTTAAACTACATCTTACTTAAATGGGTTGAGAATTCTTTTTCTCAAAGCTCTTGAAATAATGAAAAGTTGCATTAAAATGTGTTCCTTTTGTCACGCCAAATGTCACTGAAATGCTTTATAAGGAGGCCACTGATTCTTGTTCAGCACAAGACTACTTGTGGGGTACATCAATGATGAGGTTTTCTCTCTTAAAGCCTTTGTAAATATGAAGATCCACAGAGATACAATAATAATAAGAACAATTGTGATAAAAATAATAATAGTGATAAAAGAGAGTGAGAGAGATTTGGTAGAAATTTTGATTTTTAACACTTGAGTAACATTTTACCCATGGGGAACTCTTCTTAGAAATTGATCAATGGGACAGCTGTTCTTGGAACTAATGAGTTGAGGCAGCTCTAGAATGGTGGATGGTGGTAGTTGCTGGGCAACGTTATCCATGACTGATAATCTCTGGGCCTCTTAACACCTTGCTTGGGGAGAATGAGGGAAAACCTACTTTTAAATCATGTGGCTTTAGGGCTCAGAAGAAACATTGAGAACATAACTTAAGGTGTTAAAGGGTTATCAAAGAGAAAAACTAGGTAGAATATAATGTTTATGTTTTATTCTCAGGCTGTAGGTGATTTCCACAAAAACAAAAACAGGCAAATACAATGCATACCTATGCAGCCCTTTGTTATATTTTAAATATCAGGTATTATTAAGGTCCTAACATATGAGCTGAGATAATAACATTTATTTTTTTTTATTTCTAGGTTATTCTCACTGAGCTTCATGTTTTTTAAGCCATAGTGTAATAATTGTTTCATGCAATTCCTAAATTTGAATAATAGTGTAGTGATAATTCTTTTCATTTAGTGAGCTAGTACTTATTTGTAGGATCTAATTTTCTGGAAGAGAAATGGCTGCGAAATGAATTTGAGAAATATTACTGTTCTAGTTTTGGATGAATCAAGATAACGGCTACTTTTTTTTTTTTTTCCGGTACGCAGGCCTCTCTCACTGTTGTGGCCTCTCCCATTGCGGAGCACAGGCTCCGGACGCGCAGGCTCAGCGGCCATGGCTCACGGGCCCAGGCGCTCCGCGGCATGTGGGATCCTCCCGGACCGGGGCACGAGCCCGTGTCCCCTGCATCGGCTGGGGGACTCTCAACCACTGCGCCACCAGGGAAGCCAAGATAATGGCTACTTTTACAGGATCTGTATTGACCACAGTCCCACAACGCTGGAAGAGATGGAGTCAGAAAATTTGGAGCTATGGAGGTAAGTAAATAATGATACCTGGTTAGTAGCCAATTATCTGACTCATATTTTGTAAATAAAAGTATTTTCTTTTATGGTGTGAGGGCACTCTGCTTTGCCACTGAAAATTCCATGTCCCTGTAATGCCATCTCAAAGTATGAGGCTCAGGAATATGAAGCAGTTTGTTAAATGTGGTTTGCACTCAAGGGCAGTGAGGATGCTATTGGAACAACTCTGTTTATTAGCTTGTTTTCCTGGAATTGAGGAGCTGATGAATAAGGAGACATGGCATGACAAGTAGTAGAAAAACAGCCAGCAACAGTTACTGAGCGTTACCCTTCAAGAGTGTTCTCCAGAGTATTTATTTGTAAGGAGTATTAGGCAAACATTAGAGTTCGTATTTTGTTGGGGTCTCGTTTATTTTCATCCTCAGATAAACTTACATGTGAATTAGTTTTGCTTTTAGGTATTTAAAAGTCTCATAACAAAGCCAGAGCCTTTGCTTATAGTGGAGTAGCTCTATGTTGACATTAGAAGGGAAAATTGCCAGAAGGAATTAGCACATTCATTCGGGAAAAAAAAATCTACATTGCCAAAGAATCTTTCTGAATATATGTTTTCCACGTAGAAGAAGAGATTTAAATCGAGAATTTGTCTACATAAACAGATAGTTTGGAAGGATATGGCATTGGTTACCTAGGCAGTACCAATCTTTATTTCTAACCCTTGATAAAAGGTCAATGTGAATATGGGGAGCATGATTTTACTTTGACAGACTGCATGGTGGTGTGTTCTAACAACTCTCTGGGTAATCAGAATTTCAAATGCTCTTGGTAGTGTTTTCAAATGTAGTATGTTGTATTGCACTCAACACTGCTATGGATGAGGTTCAGTCTTCAAGGAAGTAGCTTAGATTTGCAATGTTGAAATTAAATTATTTCTATTCCTGCAGGGAAAACTAATCCTAGGTAGCCAGTAAGCATGCAGCTCACTTGGCTCAATCTGTTATTCAAAAAGCATAGAAAGACATAGGAAAAACTAGTTTGAATTTGACATTGTCATAAATTGTAACTACATTTAGGAAGTTAGTATCCTTCTATATGAAATATTGCAAACACATACAAATATAAACCCATATTCATATAAAAATCATACTTCAAGGAGACACCAAGTTAATATTTTCAAAAATATGATTGTGTCTGAATTTCTGATGTGAAGATAGATATACATCTTTGTTTTGACAAACAGTTTACCACACCTTCAGACTTGGGGCTGCTGGTGTTGACAATAGCTCCTACCAGGGAAGGCATTGTCTAGGAAACTCTCATTTTAATAAAATTTGAAAAGAGGAATAGAACATTCAATGGAGAAAGCAAGGTAATGCATAATATATAAAAGGGTACAGAACTTAGTATGTAGGACCCTACATTTTCACAATCTTGTTTCTATTGTGGGTTTATAATTCTTATAGTAGGAGTCCCTGGGAAGAATTCCCATTTTTATAAAGCCTGAGCCCTCCAAGCAAATGCCAATCTGTCATAGGACTTTATCACTTTGGTGGCCAGACTGTGCCATAAAATTATTGAATTATATGGGCCTTATTAGTAACTAGATAATTACTAATAATATATTAGTTCAAATTTAGTTTCAAATGCTATGTTTGAATTGTTAACATGTGATAGGCTTTTAGCCATACACTTTGAAATGTAGAGAGGATTACTTGTACATTGGAAACTCAACTCATAACTACCTGATTACTACTGATAGAAGCCACAAATGTATACACTTTAAAAAATATATATCACTGTAAAATATTTCATATACAGTCTTTCCTTCATATCCTTGGGTGGGGACCCCGCGGATATAGAGGGCTGAATATGGGACTTGAGCTTCCATGGATTTTGGTATCTGCAGAAATCCTGGAACCAATCCCCCCTGGATTCTAAGGGACAACTGTATACATGAAATCTATTCACGATCAGGGTCTTTTGCTTAACTTCTAAAACTTAGTGGGAAAACTGTGAAATAAATTTTTGCCAATCTAGGAACTACAAGTGGAAGAAGAGACCTAATTAAAACATGTTGAGATAAATTGCTTAAGGCCACACAGCCAGTATGTGGCAAGGCAAAGATGAGAAACCAGGCCTGACTGATATACTTACTGCCTGAGCTTTATTCACTTTGCGAATTTGTTGTTAAAACACGCTGAATATGTAGAAACGTTTAATGTTTACCATTTAATAAGCAAATATTTGTCTATTAATTATTATTATTTATGTTTAATTTGTTTTGAATCTTTTTTTTCTAATGGTCGAAGTTTTTCTAATTTTTTCCCCACTCTTATTTGGGAAACATACATTTTATTGCTAGTCCTTCAGTGGTTACTCCTACTTTTGTAACACATATCTTAATTAATTTTTCTAGAAAGTATAAAATTGTTGATTATAAGACAAGAACACTATCACTCTATATTTACAGGCTAAACCTACTGCCCATTCCTACTTGCAACTTCACTATTTTTTAAATTTAATTGTTCTGCTTGTATAGAGTTGGTGTGTTACAGCATATTGGGGTGGCATAGTATACTGGTGACAAATCAAGGGCTAAAAGGTCCATTGACCCACTTAGATATTTTCACACAATATAATAATGGACGAGTGGAAATATTAATTTGATTTATACAGATACAGAGAGAAAGCATAATTATCTGTTTACTTACATGTTTATATCTACTTATCTACCTATTCTCTAAATTGTTAATGTTCTTTATCTGAAAAAATATATAACTAGTTAGATGGGTAGTTTGATCTGTTAAGTCCAAATAATGTTTCAACAGTTTAGGAAGTTAACACTTTTTCCTAAGAATGACACACTTTGTTAACACTTAATATTCACCATGTTAACATCCATTTTGCATTACCCATCTGCTGTAGAGTAACTAGGAGCTACATAAAAGAGAAAGCAGTCATACTCCTGATAAATATTTAAAGTTAATACATTCACTGACTCCCTGTTCCACTTGCTACCCTCTTCCTATTATGCACCCACTCTTCCCTTGGGTGATTTACATATTTAGGTTTCAGTTTGACTACAAGTATATAAATACTTCAACATTAATTTTAAAAATTATGGGTTCAGGAAAACTAAACACACATTTTACTTCACATCTGATATAACTTCAAAACTGAGATTGATTTAATTCCCCTTTTGAAGGGAGATTTTGGGAGGTGCATATTTAGATCATTGGGTAGTGACTACTAGGTCAAATTATCTAACTAAGGGATTGTGTTGAGAGAGGGAAGTTTTGAATCTTTAAATGACTGGGAATTCACAGAGCTTGAATATTATACATATGAACGCAATTCTAAGAATATGTGATTTGTTTTAAACTTCAAAAAATGTGACAGTAGTGAAGCTCTCTGACTTACGCAGTCTATCACTTCCAACTATGCTTCATGAATCTTCTCAATGCATTTCTGTATAATTTGCATGCATGTTTTTGACTAATACAATGGAAATAATTTGAGTGGAATAATTCTGAGGAATTACATTGAATCCCCAAATATTTATAACCTCAGAGCATTATTCTTAGTGCTGAGGAAGTTGTACTGTAGAAAAAGTGTTAACAAGGAAAACTTTATTTTAATGATTAATGGCATGGAATAGAATGGTAAAGTTCTTGCATCCAAACCAGTTCCATGACTTACTGGCTGTGAGATTACAGATAGATTAATTCAAGCTCTTTAACTCTTTTTCCTCGTCTGTAAAATGGGTATAATAATAATATGTACCTCAGAGTTGTTACGAAGAACAGATAATTTAAAATGTGTAAAGCCTTTTAAAAGTGCTTAGGTAGGTGTAAGGATGAGAAAACAATTCTAGGGGACAGCATTCACCGTGTGAATGTTATGTGATTAGTGACACTACATAGTATGGGTATGGTGACCTTCACAGTTTACACAGCAGACATAAACAAGGTAAACAAGAAGTAGTCACAGCAATTACTACCATTGGGATAAAATCAGGAAAACCATATGTCCTGGTTTGCTCAGGATGAGGCTGATTTGTGCCTACCATCATGGCATCATTGTCACAAGGTCACCTTTCACTCTCAGAAGTGTCCCAATGTGTACATTAAATTGTAGAGTCATTATATTCAAAGGAGCATATTTATGGCAAACCTTTCATTTGGATGAAACTTACTCATACTTGTCTTTTGAAGTTTAATCAAGAGGATGTTATGTCTACCCAAATATATATATATATATATATATGACATCAGGCACTTTAAAATCTGCATGGCCCATTCACGAGTACAATTTTCCACAACCAGGGAAACCAAAATGGTTCAGAAGAAGCACTATGTTTGCTGAGCCTCTGCCACATGCCACCACATGGTCTTTACTGATGGCATTTCTCTGTTGTCCTGCATTCTTAAATATGCTTATCCTGGAAGATTCCAAAAAGAAACTAAGTCTTCTTTTATTCTTGTTGTCCAAGGTCTTTCTGTGCTTCATGCAGACTTGAGGAAAAAACAAGGAAGAAAAACAAACAAGCAAACAAAAAACTATTGCTTCAAAGGCCTCAGATCTTACCCCTGAGGCAGAGCTCAAAAATACACCATAGAAACCTGCACTGCAAGCAGTTCACTTGCTCCCCCCATGCAAACTTCTCTTTCAGATCGCTACCTGGTGAGGTTATCATCTCATCTATAACCAAATCAACTCTAAATTCTGATTTAGTCTAATTAGATTATATTAAATCACTTCTAACACATTTTGAAATAAGTAACTATATTAAGTTCAACTCCAGATACGTTTATTGATCAGACACCTGTGCCAAGCAAAGCGCTAAAGGCTACTGAGGAGGTAAAACGTTCACAGAGCCGAGAGTCATGTTGTCACAGAGCTTTCAGTGGGGTGGAGTGGGAAGATAGAAATTAAACACTTTTACAAACAAATGTAAAATTACAAATGTGATCATTGTTGGAGCAGAAAGATTGATGGTGTAATAAAGAATGTTAGGCAAAAAGTGCCTCCTCTTCATTGAGAGGATACATAAGAGAAGGGAAGTTTGACAGGATAATAGAAGCTGAGATTCCATGAGGAGAAAGTTGTAAGTGGTTGGGTGAAGGACCTTGGAAGGTGGTAGAGCAGTTTTCCACCTAGAGGAGCCAAGAAGACCTTGTGGCAAGAAGATAAAGTACAGTACACTTTCAGAACTAGGGGAAAAATGGGTTCATGTGAGAAAAAATTGTAACGCAAAAGTTTCAAAGATTTGTTAAAAAATATAAACATTACACTGAGTTCCAGACAACTTAGAGGCATTAGATTCTGCCTCTCTGAGACTGTTCCCCCGCTATATTAAATGATGATTCTAATCCTTCACCTATGTCACAGGATTGTTATGTGACTCAAATCAGACAATTTATGTAACGATGTTTTATAAACTCTAAAATATATATACGGTGACATATGATCAAAAACTATGATCAAATAAATTGATAGTGCTTTTGAAGGCAGAATTTGTTCAATTTTGAAAGGTAATAACTTGACTTTAATAACAGATCAAAATTAATGCCATCTGTAGGGCTGTGTGTACATGAGTAATTCATTCTGCTAATGAATTAGAAAGGTTTGGGTGGTACTTCCCCCAATATAGACTCCACTGTAAATGACAGAAAGGTTCCAATTTTCAAGTACATATTAAAATAATACGGGTTTTGAATTCAGACAGATCTGTGTATAAAGGTCAGATCTGTCACTTACTTCCTAGGTATGAGTATTTAGGGTTTTTTTTCTTTTCTTTTTAACTCTATTAGCTCTCTGTTTTTCCATCTATAAATGAGGATAACGCAAATTTTTCAAGGCTGTTCTGAGTATAAAGTATTGCATATAAAAATTAATTAACATGGGACATGGCCAACAGGGTATGCTCAGTAAATTTTAGCTGTGAATTTTTGCCTGTCATTTTTGTAATCTGCATCTGCAAATAAACAATCCCAACTCTATAGCAATTCTGTAAGCATTTGGCATGTGTCACATTGAATCTAGTCACATTGAATCTAGTTCAATGTGACACATTGAATCATGTGTCACATTGATTTTTTACTCCTGGGGATATAAATATTTTATTAATTGGAAGTATTTATATTCAATTGTAACAGAGACTTCAAAAATAATTTCTGTGTTTTCAAGCCTTCTACTCAGATGCCATTATCTTCCCATTAAACATTCAGGAAGCAAATAAACATAAAAAGACATAATAAGCACATGAAAGAGGCTCAGTAGGAGAATTAGTGTTAAATCTAGTAAATTGACATAGAGAACATTTATGCTACATATTAAGATGGAATACAAATAATCTACCCTCTTGTGTGTGATTTCTTTACATACTAATTAGATTATTTCTACATATGGAAAGCACGTAGTCTTTATACCACAAGGAAAAAGACCAAATAAAATTCTGGGTGACTTGATTCAATGAATATATTCCTCTAGGCCACATTTTTTGAGTCATGCAATATAGTACCATCTAGAATGTACTATATTCTTTGGAAAAGGACTTTGGTGTTACTTGCCCATTTTAAGATGTACGACTGAGATCCAAACTGTCTTGGGAAAAGAGAGTAAATAAGTAATCAAACAAGTAGAATTATAATATTTAACTCCATTTACTATCTTATTTTATTAAACTTCTTTCTAGCATTACCATATTCAAAATATTCTCAACTCATGTTTTCGAAGTTACGTATCTTTCGTTTTTGAGCTGCATTTCTCCACATAGCACTACATTTATAAATGAATAAAATTGCATAACATGCATATTTCTATAGCCTTAATTTTAAGAGAGTTATTATTTATTACAGAAAAGTCCAATATTTTACATCATTTTTTCGTAATCTTTAGTAGTCTCTGTTCCAGGGCCATTTCAGTGTGTTTATGGATTGATATAATTTCTCTATAATTTTCTCTATAATTTTCCAGGGCTTGGCCTATAGTTTTTGTGTGCCCTTATATTACAGACTTTCATAAGTGTCTTGTTAAAATGTAATCAAAGTTGAATATAAAATTTTAACCAACTTTTACTTTTAGGTATGTATATAAAATTGTAGAGCATACCAATAAGGGCTGAAATAAAACAGAGAAATAAGACAGTTCATTTGTTAAGGAGATAGAGTTAAGTAACGAATTCTTCCTTTTGATTTTTGCCATAACAATGTTGCTTGCATAATACATATTTTTAATAAAAAGCTATCAATGTAAACACAGGTAATATACTGCATTGTTTCTCCACTCTCTGGAGTTTAACTAATATTAGATTGCTCTAGGCCCTGGGGAGATGGAGAATTAAATGACAAGACCAGTAGGGGACATGTAAGCAATCAGCAAAAGGTTTTTGAGTAGCTGCTCACTGAGCCAGGCACAGTAGGGGATACAGGGTGTTAATAAAATTATTTCCTTCCCTCAAGACGGTTAAGTACATAGAATAATAGCAGTCTTGATTACTTTAAAGCCATTATGTAGGTCATTTGCCGATACTAATTATCAATAGATTGATGCTGTAACATTTGATTTCCCTGAAAGATTAGGTAGTAATGATCATGCAGAGTTCAAGTTACCAAAACATGATATAATAAAAAGCGCAAAAATTTTCCACACTTTTTATGAAAATCATATTAAAAATCTAGAATTTTGTCAGCCTTCTGTGAAATAATACCTGGTAATAATAAAATATGCAGAAGACCTAGTAGAAGAGAAAAGAGAAATTGGAGCAGAAAAAGAACTCTCCATTAGATTATCATATGAGAAATACTAAAGGAAATTCTTCATTCTCAAGAGATATGTTGACAGATGGAGACTCAGATTTATAGAATGAAGAATGCTGGAAATGACTTGTGCAAAAGAAAAATTATATATTGATAGTAATGGGAGACAGGTTTCTCATTGTTGGAGAAGCGAGTTACAAATATCAGAAGGAGGAAATCTAGAGTGTACTCTGTAGTGTTGATTTATAACAGAGATGTAAGTATGCACTCAGGATACTGAATATCTAGATATGCAGATACAGATATAAAATATAGATATATAGATAAAGATATAGGTATAAAATACAGATATATACCTGTTTATAAATACATGCAAACAGATGTGAATATATGCAATATGCATATGGAATGTGTATCTATGTTTCCTCCATATCTGTTTACTTAGAAAGCCCAAAAGCCATGACACCCCAGTAGGAATAAGCACACCTATTATTCAAATCTTTGTTTCTAAACCCATTCTTTACTAAAGGAAACTAGGACTCCTCCTAGCAAAGGCATATCTCAAGATTGGGATGAAAAAATATATTTAAGATGAGCCTGAAACATCTTCTCATGTAATAAAGTACTCAAAGAATAATAAAAATATATCAAAATGACAAGGGAATGAGACTGAACGTATTTACAGTGGCTAAGTACAGGTCACTTTAAGCATCAAAACATAATTTTAAAGTGTTAAGAAATTTACAGCGTCAAAATACTCTCACAGATTACTTTTCAATAACAGAGAAAAATGTAATTTACAGTGAAGAATCTTAGAAGATACCACTATGACCAAGTGACGAAACATCATCAATACTGTGATAAATTTATTTCTGTGCTATTTCCTACCAAAATTAAGGGGAAATATGAGACAAATCCAAATTGAGAGACATTCTGAAAATAATTGGCCTGGACTTTTCAAATGTATCAATGTTAAGAAAGAGCAAAGCTAAAGATTTTTCCAGATCAAAGGAGATTAAAGGAATATAGCAGTTAAATACAACACATGAGCCTGGATTGGATTCTGGTTTGAGGGGGGAAAAAAAGGTCATTTCTGGGATTAGTGAGGAAATCTGAATATAGACTGTGGATACTAGTTGGAGATAAAAGTATTATATCAATGCCAGGTTTCCCGATTTTGAGAATTGACCTGCAGAATGTAAGAAAATATATTTCGTTCATAGGAAATATAAACTGATATATTTAAGGCTAATGGAACCAAACTCATTAAAGTCACTTTCAAATGGGAGAAAGAGAGAGAGAGTCACAACAAATGAGGCAAATGTAAAAATTTTTGTGAATTTGAGGGCTTCCCTGGTGGCGCAGTGGTTGAGAGTCCGCCTGCCGTTGCAGGGGACACGGGTTCGTGCCCCGGTCTGGGAGGATCCCGCGTGCCGCGGAGCGGCTGGGCCCGTGAGCCATGGCCACTGAACCTGCGTGTCCGGAGCCTGTGCTCCGCAGTGGGAGAGGCCACAACAGTGAGAGGCCCACGTACAGTTTAAATAAAAAAAAAAAAAAATTGTGAATTTGATAAAGTGTATAGCAGAGTTCTTTGTATTATTCAATAATTTGATTGCATACAAAAGAGACAAGAAAAGAAATAAAGAGAAAAGCAGAAAACAGAAATTAATTAGGTAAAAATGCAAAAAGTATATCCCTAAGTAATAAAACACTGTTCTGAAAATACAACAAAATGAAGCTACCATTAGCTAAGTTAATCAAGAAAAAGGAGAAAGTAAAAAAATACAAAATAAGAAATCATAAGTATAAATTACCATTGACACAGGAGGGCTTTTAAAATTCATGAGGCTACTTTACAATTCTTTATGAAAACCTAGATGAAATAGAATCTCTTAGTTAAATATAATTTTAAAATCCACTATCAAACTTAAACCACTAGGGGCAGAATGTCTAAGCAAATTGATATCTGTAAAAGTAGACAATGTTATCAAAAGACTTTCCACGGAATCTCCATGGCCAAATGGCTTAAAAGCAAATGCTTCCAAATCTTCAAAGACCAGATTGTCTCAAGGTTACAGGAATTATTCCAGAGCATAGGAAATGAAGAACAACTTCCATTTTTGGAAGCAAATATAACACTGAAATCTAAACCTAATAAATGTACTACAAAATATTATAGACTATCACTTAAAGATATCAAAAACAAAAGTTAATTAAAATTTTAGCGATCAAAATCTAAAACCACATCAAAAATAACAATGCCAATGTGGATTTATTTCAGAAAATGGTCCATATTAGAAACCTATAATATAAATCACTTTATTAATAGATCTGAGGATAAAAGTCATATAATTATCTCTACACATGAAGAAAATCCTTTGGCAAAATTCAGCACCTGTCTCTGACAAAAACATGTAAGAAAATGGAATTTGTTAACGTAGTTTTAATACAAATATAGATAGGTACACCTTTGAACTATGTGTAGCATCTTACTCAGTGGGAAACACTACAGCCATAAGCAAGGCATATGGTTTGTTACCATCTCCTTTATATAATTTAACACTGTAATAGATGAAAGAGCAAATGCAATGAAACAAAAGACATCATTGAAGATATAATAAATTGAAAAAAGAAAGCAAAGCAATCTTTATTTGTAGATATTAAGGTAGTATATCTGGAAAGCATTAAGCATCAATAAAAAAAAAAACAATTTAGTAAGGTTTCAGGGTATTAAATTAGCATACAGGAATCAAATGCTTTCATAAACTTAACAACAATTTATATGGTATAATGGTAGAGAAAGTGCCATGTACAATAACCACAAAGATGATGAAATATGTAGGGATTAACTTTAAAACTAATGTGAAAAATCTATTATGAAGAAAAGCATAAAACACTCATGAAAGATACTAATTAGACTTGAACAAATGGAACAGCATCTCTTGTTTTCAGATAGATTCAACATAATAAGTAAGTCATTTGCCCCTAAGTCAGGTTATAAATTTAATACGATTTTCCCCTCAAAAGCAAACAAGCAAGTTCTTTTAATGATATTAGACAGGCTGATAGTAATATTAATATGAAAAATAAATATTCAAGAATATCTATAGAAATATTGAAAATAAAAACTACATTGGGTGAGCAGTCCTTTTGGATATTAAAACATACCATGAAGACTCTATAATTACACAATGTGATAATTAAGCATGATTAGACAGAGACCTGTGGCATCAAGTCAGCTATAAAAATACAGACATAAGTAGGGAACACAGTATACAATACTACGATATGATAAAGGTAGCCTCTGAAATCACCAGGCTCTATCTTTCCACATCTGTGAAATGATAAAAATAGTACTTACCCCTCCCAGCCCGGATTGTTGTGAGAATTGAATGATGTATTTTAGAGCAAGTCACCTGAAAATAATAAATTATTATCATAATTATTATTATGAATTGGAAAACCTCAGCAGGAAGTCCTCTTGCATTTTCTGCGTTTCACAAACTCATTGGACACAACAAAATTATCTGTCCACAAAGTAAACTATGGCTTACTGCAGGATAGATTAGCTAACAGGTTACAATAAACCAGCGTTGATGATCTTGGTGAAACTGACATTGCAGTATCTTCTAGATTTTTGAAAATATTCTTTCTATTCAAATAGAGAAACCCTTTAGTGAAAGTGCCTTTGTTTACCATAAAACTGAATGGGATGCATTTTTTCCTCACAGGTAGTCTTCTTGGACTGCCATAACAAAACACTGTACACTGGGTGGCTTAAGAGAAACTGGTTTCCTAACAGTTCTGGAAGCTGAAAATTTGAGATCGGGGTGCCAGCATGGTTGGGTTCTGGTAAGAGCTCTCTTTCTGGCTTGCAGGTGGCCACCTTCTCTCTGTTTCCTCACATGGCACAGAGAGGGGGCATGCTCTCTGGTGTCTTATAAGGGCACTAGTGTTATCACGAGGACCTCAACCTCATGACTTCATCTAAACCTAATTACCTCCCAAAGACCCCATCTCCTAATGTTATCACATTGGGCATTAGGTTTCAACGTATAAATTTGGGGAAGATAAAATTCAGTACATAGCATAGTCTATTGCAAATCCTCCACATACTAACAAAACTGGTAAAAAACTGGGACAAAAGGATGGATGTAAGGATGCCTCATCAATTTTTCATAAATCAAGGTTATAACACACCACTGTAAGGCAATTATACTCCAACAAAGATGTTAAAAAAAAAGGTTAAACAGTGTTTCTTCCTTTGACAAACAGAAGAAAATAGATATCATTTTCCCTAAAGATCAATTTTGATAGAGTATATTTTAACACCATCCTATCAACAATTTTGTATTAATTTTGACCCTTTATGTACATTGTTTTTGAAAATATCTTCTTAATTTATAGTATGGGTAGCTCAGAATATTAAACATGCTATACTACAAAATAATATTTGTCTCATTACTTTTGATTATATTTGCATCCCTATGGTTAATCCAATAGAAATCCACCTCATCACAAATTCCCAGTGTCTACAAAAGTTCTTTCCTTTTTATGCCATTAGAGAAATCCATTTAAAAAATCTCCACCTAAATATTCATTTTCTTATCAACAAAATTTCTCACATAACTTTCAGAAATATGCTAATCTAATTATTTGATTCATTATCTACATTTTAGAAATCTCATGTGCATATAAATGAATTTCATTCATTTTTTCACTGTTTACTTTCTTGTTGAGAATAATAGAGAAGAAATTAAAATTTACTGAGTTTTAATGTCAGAAAAAGAGCATGAAGCAAACCTAAGCTTCACAAAGAGTCAAATCTTTTCAAAGATATGCTACGTTGTGAGCCTGACTCATACTTACATGGTTAAATTTGTTTCATTATAATGATTAAATATAAAACTGGAAGATTTGGTATTATTGATATTATTGATGTATACTAAAATATATGCTACTTATCACATCGGGTGTATTTTTACTTTTCTTACTGCTGGTAAAATAATTCTCATGAATCATGCCTTTTATTGTATAAAATATATCCAAAATGCAATTTGCTTAATGTAAAAGTGTTCGGTATTCTGGAAAAATGGTATTTGCATAAAGACTGAACAAGCTAGACTTCTATCATGAGCTACATAACCCCTAATAACAGTGAATACAAGGATTTACTTACAGCATATAGTTCATATGTTTTTGCAATTTAATAAGAGTATTGAATATCTTAAAGCTTTTGAGTAAATGCTATTTTAAAGTGTTATAGAAGATTGTAATGTAGTTTACTTAATTGTCTTTGAAGTATCAATTTTCTGCATCTTGCTTAAACAGAACCAAAATGAAGAGTTTTTTTAATATCATCGATGCAAGTTCAGTGATAGCTACCACCAAACTTCTTATATATGTAGGAAAGATGAGTCATGTTTTAGAAAGGGTTCAGCACTAGCTTGAATAAACCAAAAAGTAAAATAGAAATCAGGAATCTTTCACATTTATACAATCTAAAGGGTCACCACATTTTATGCATATTTAAAAAGCCAGTATCTGTATTGAGATTATACTTATGCACTATATTTGAGTACCTTTTCTGAAGGACAATAGCTTTGCAAGAGAATGAGCATCTAATTTCCTATTTTACCCTTAAACTGCTCTCTTGAAGTCACTACTCAGGTGGCCAGGAGATCTAATTATACTCAGACAATACCTGTGTCCCAGTCCCTAACTGTCACCCTCTAACCTTAACTGAGGAACATTCCTTTGTATTTTGTGACATCACATCCACTAATTTAATAGAGAGGGATGTTCAGAGCAGATGAAATTACTAGATTAAATGCTTTTCTGCTGTTTTTATTTTTTTCCTTTAAACACTCTTCTGCTGTTTTTTCCTTGGCATTTCTAAGGATCTCCCCCCATTCATGAGGATATTAGATAATTTAGATGTTGACTTCTTGATACCTTTATAAATTGAGCCAAAATTGAAGATCTCAAGGATCAGGAGCACGAAAATTTTACCATACTATGTGACAGTCCTTAGGGATATTTTGGCTGAAACCCGATCGGTGGGTGATGCCCAATGACTAGTATTGGATTTGTGGCTCTAAAGCGTAATTGCTACTACCTGGAAGTTATACAAGGATTTGCTACCTTGGTAAACTGACTTCACGCAGTGTCCTTTTTGACATATCAGTTTTCCCTCTTGGATGAAAGAAATCACTGGATAAATTAATTCAAGAAGGAGAAAAACTGAGCCTCAGTTGGGAACCAGGAGCCTAACTACTCATGAAGAATTCTGAACCGGGGTCTTCTCTCCTCAAGTCTCTTCTATTTGATGCTTTACAACAAGCCAAGGAAATAGGAAGACATGCAATGGCTTAGAGAATAGCATAAAGAGCTAGAGAATGCCCCCAATACTATAGATCTTTTTGCCTGATAGGATCACAAATTGGACAGGCACATGTGCTGTTGAGGGGATCATGTGATATTTTAGGGAAAGAGTCTTAAGAAAGCTGTGGCTACATCCATGAACTCCTTTCTTGAGTATTACTATTCTCAAATATTACTAAAAACATCTGAGAAATAAACAAACAATAAAATTAGAAAGTTGGGCTAATCACCCACATCTGGTTCTGTAGATGCTTTAGACTGAGCATGAGATCTTGTTATGTAGCTTAATCTGGGTACTCTTGGCTCTTGATTTGGAAATGTACTACAGACTCCAATTATAATCTTCCTTGTATTATTTGTCCACATTGCAATGTTCAGATGTGTTATCTCAAGAATCTTAAATTTTGTTGTGAAATTACTGCTGTACCATCATGTGATCCAACAAACGACCTTCAAACAAACAGAACGAAAAAACCTGGGATCTTACGACTACCCCTGGAAAATGTACATACGTGAATATCACACAATAAATATCTGTGAAGATCTGGATTGATCACATTCTCAGCTGTTAATGGTCTATTCTTTAGATCAAGATGAAGAATGATCATGGGAGGAATTGGGGGTAGAATTGATGGGAAGGGGCATTGGAAGCAGGGAGACACTTAGAACCTAAATCATCTACCCTTATATAGTTTGCTATGTACATTAACACAACTTTACTATTCTAAAAAAAATCTTGCCCTTTGTCTGGTAAGAGCAACAATGGAAATTATTATTCTTTTAGGAAATTTTAGCAAAACTATTTAAACAAACATCAGACAACTTTACTTTTCAATAGATAGCAGCAAATAACAATCTCTCAGAGTTGCTGGAAAATCTCACCTTGAAAGTCTCACCACACTGAGTCTACCAATTCAAAATTATTAAATCAGGAGGCTTACAAATCCTAATCATGCCCCTGCATGAAAGACCTGCCTTAAACATGACCCCTAACAAAAGCTTCATAAATATCCCAAACTTGCTCTCATCTCATTCTGAGATGCTACTAAGACTCTGTTAAATAATTGACCCCATTTACGCTATAAGTGATGCATTGAGTTTTACTTACCAACAGATTATTTTGGTGGTAATTTTGAGAACTTAGCATTTGACATATTCCAAGATAGATCATTTATGGAAAACTAAAGGAATGTAAATTTTTAAAATATACAGTTGAAATATGTTTTCTAACAGTGGATTGATGCTTCTTCATGAAAATATAGCAAGAAAAAGTTAAATGTTGAATAAACTATCTTTTTTAATTTTTCACTTTTGTAAAGTTTTGAATAAAATTTGGTCAGCCTCAGGGAAATATATTTAGTGTTTCTACATATTTATATAATTAAAATCATTTAAGTCTATTAATAGACTTTTCAAAGCCAACTTATTCTCACATATTTGGGTCCTACCCAAAGACAAGAAAATGGTATTGTTAAATGATGATGAAAATTAACTCATTTCAGTAATAATAAAAAGGAGAGTCTATAAAATTTTAAATGTACAAATAAAAGGAGAAAGGAATTTTTGTGCCTACTCAAAAGCCTTACTTATTTGAAATGAAGGAATTAAAATGTAAATGAAAGCACTTTAAACACAAAATGCTACAAAAATAAACTTCAGAGATGCAAGATAGCTATTGCTATTTCTCAAATTACAAATTTCTGTTTCAGCATCATGCTGGGTCCTGAGACTGCGGCAGTAGATAATAATGTGTTAGAGTGAAGGAAAAGAGGTTGATAGCAGAATAGATTGTCCTCCCAAAAAGTGAAAGGACATCAAACTTAATTTAGTCATTTGTTTTGAGCCCAGAAGCTGTTACGTGTGTACTTTCAGGATCTAGGGAAAAAAATATTGAGGGTAGTGAGATGCTCCTGTGACCACATTAACTCCAAATATGTACAGAAGTCTATGCTGGCTTATTTGGTCATGAGAACTTACTAAAGGTTATTAACCACTGAAGGAAAATTATTTCAAAGTTTTTTTTTTTTTCTCAAAATGTTTGTTTCAGAGATTATACAGTCTATATACTCTATACATTCTTGTGTGGTTATACTTTAGATATCTTTTACTTTTAGATAACACTGTGTATAATTAAAGCTATACAAAATGAGTCTTAAATATGTTGTAAGTAAACAAAATTAAATATTCCAGGATATTAAGCCCATAATTTTGTCAAGGAACTGAGCTAATATTGTCATTAAAATGATCAAGCCATTGTCTTCATGTTATGAAAAGTTTAATGAGTTTCTAGTAAAGTGTTATCTCATGCAAATAGGTGATTTAGTTTATTTATACGATGCAATGAATGTCACTAAAGTTGAACATTTTTGTGGCCTTTATTGAATCAAAATAGTTATATAAGGCAAAACTGTCCAAATGATGAACTAAAATTTTCCCCTAGATTTGCTGATCAAGTTTAATTCACACAAGGGAAATATCAGCAAACGTGAGCATTTTATATAGAGTCTATTGAGACTTCTTTTAGCTACTTAATTAAAGAAAAGCTGAACAGTATGGAGATAAACACATTGACATTATATGCCTCTGCTTCTCTTGAGGGCACTGAAGTACTTATCTCTAGAACACAAATTGCAGCAGTTAGAATTCTGTTAAAAATGAACTAATACTAACTAAAAGTTCAGATCTGACAGATGTGAGAAATGCAAGAATTGAACAATATATAACTAGGCCAACAAATCCCAATGCTTAATTGCCAGTGTATTGTTCTATTAACGAGTCAAAGATTCATCACACAAATAAATCCCTGTAAAATGAGGCCACATCTGTAAATGATGATTTGATAACTTGCCATATTAAAACCATTTTCTCTAATTTAAAGTTATTTCAGTGAGCCTAAATTTAACGGAAGGAAAAATTGGTATCTCACACATGATCCTCATCTCTAAATTACTGAAATTATACACAGGAGAATTACAAAAAATTCGGTTTTAAATATGCAAAATGACAATGTAGAGAAATTGCACTCTGTTAAAGACATGACTAAAGCTTGTCACATTGAGAATGTCAAGAGACAGCCTGGTGCCCTATTCCTCGGATCACAAAAAGGAATTTAGAAAAGGACATATATATTTTAAGCATCTAATGAACCCTTTCACTTCCTTTTACAGATATTCTTACTGAAGCTCATGGAGTCACAAACCACAGGGATACCAGAAAATTAATGGCACTCTTGGGATTGATCTTAGCCTTCTGAGACCCTTACAGATAAGTTTCCACTAGGTCATGTAACCTCACAAGCTGAGAAAGATTTACATACGCTATTGTCAATATCTGTACTTTCTCTTTCAGTTGAATATCATGGTACATCATGTTCACCTTCCTTCAGACCCCATAGGTTGGTTCTCATTGGAAGTAAAAGCAATAATTGAGAACTTTATTCTCATGAAGAACAATATTACAAGGTTTCAAGATCTCATTCCGTTACGGAAATGCTGACACACCTGTGAAAATTATATAATTAAGACTAACCTCAGTAGTTTCCAAAATAGATTTCAAGAACATGATAATTGTAATAATTGTATGATTAACAAATATCCAAAAATATTGGCAATGCAAGACAAATGGTTAACATTTTAAGGTGCAAAAGTATTAAATGATAGTGAAATTGCTTCGTTTCTCTGGGTCCTTATGTTTAAAATCATTAAGTTGGACTAAATGTTTTCTAACTTTCCCTTGGTATATCAGTTGGTTCACGATTTATCCCCTAAATTAAAAATTTAATGAGAACAGCACTAACTTTATTTACCAGGTTTGTTGACATTGAGCTGTTGTATATTTTGTGATATCACATGTTACTCCTGCTGTTTATTTCCATTTCCTTTATAATTCAAAGAAAAGTAAGAGAAAAGTGAAATAAAACTAGATTCAGTTAGCTGTTAAACTGGTTTACCAAGCAATGGAAATCAATTTAGCTTCCATTACAAGCAGCAACAAACATCCACACATTTCTCTGGATTTAACTTTTCTGAGAGAAAATCTGGTGTTCAGAAATTTGTTGCTACCACAGATGTAATCCTTTTTTAATTTGATTATCACAGATATATTCGTGGGAAGCAAAGTTTACCTCTTGGAGTAATACAAGTTGTATTCATGTGTGTGTCGCTTCATGAATAAAGAGAAAACTTTGCTTCAGAAACCCATGAGTTTGAAGCAAAAACCCATTGTAACAAAAGTTAAATTGTTGCATTAACATTCTCTGTCTTATTCATTGCTGAGCATAAATAGAAAACTAAATGATTATTTGTGATAACAGTTGAAAATCATCCTCAGTAAAAGAACGAAGTTGCTCATTACATGACACACTTCAATATAACTGATTTTGTATTTCTGACTACTGTGTAGTTTTACATGAGTCCTGTTGTGTAATTCTTTAGAATTATTTAAAAAGACACAACACTTTAGAACATCTTGGCGGAATAGTAAATAGTAATATCTTTTGAAGATTTTAATTCAATCTTCTAAAATACTTGGTCATCATTATTAGTATTATAGGTTTTGTTAAAGCCAATCGTCTTAATAATAGCACTTAATGCACTAGTGCACGAAATGGCAGTCATATTATCAGGTAAACAAAATTATCACAAAATTAATATGTTAAATAATAGACTAATATTTTCTTGGCTTTCCCAATAAAAGTAGTCCTTGTCCAAATTTCAAATGTTGCAATGGATCAAAGAATAAATCAAGAACTTAGTCTCAAGTAAGTCTACATATTTTTTTTTCTTTTTTATTAGACTTGCTATGCCACTTGCCTATTTTTCCAGCTTTATTGAGATATAATTGAAGTATGACATTGTATAATTTTAAGGTATACTATGTAGGGATTTGGTATATGTATATACTGTGAAATGATTACCACCATAAGCTTAGTTGACACATTAATCACTTCACATAATTACAAATCTTTTGTAGTGAAAACTTTTAAGATCTATTCCCTTAGCTACTCTCCAATATACAACACAGTATTATTAACTATAGTCATCTTGTTGTACATTACACCCTAATAACACATACATACTAAAAAAGGAGTTTGTAACCTTTGACTATATTCATTCATTTCCCCCACAGAGGAACTAACCACTATGTGAAGAGCAGAAGAGTGGATGAAACAAGTTTATGTAGACTAGAAATTTTCAAGAGAATCACTTTTGTATTCTCATTTTTCTGCTCAATTTTTTCTTTCTTTATAGGCTTTTTTTTTTTTTTTTTTCAGTACGCGGGCCTCTCACTGTTGTGGCCTCTCCCGTTGCGGACCACAGGCTCCGGACGCGCAGGCTCAGCGGCCATGGCTCACGGGCCCAGCCGCTCCGCGGCATGTGGGATCTTCCCGGACCGGGGCACAAACCCGTATCCCCTGCATTGGCAGGCAGACTCTCAACCACTGCACCACCAGGGAAGCCCCTAGAGTATTAAAAAAATGTTTAGGAAACCTGGAGGATAACTGCTTTTCTAGTAGGGTAAACCTCATGTTTATTATCACATTGTAGCTGGAAACAGAAATCTTGTTTATTAACTTTTACATTTAAAAATTGTATTTTGTATTATTCTGTTGTCCCAGACATTTTTGCATGTGTGCCTGTGTGTGTGTGCTCTAGTGGTATCTCAATGAGAGTCTCAATTTCTGGTTTTCTTTTAACTCTTCCATCAGTTCTCTTTCAAGGAAACCACCTGGTCTATATCAGTTTCCATCATCAGAGTCTGAGTCTTTTACATCAATATTTTGGTGTTCATTGTTTTCTTTCACTTTTGCCTATCCCTGATTTTAAGTGATTCAGTGTTCTTTCAACCCCAGAACAAATCAGGCCATTAACGTTTCTCATGCTATGGCAAACCAGCAGGCAGTGGATGACATAAGGCATTCATAAGCAGATGAAGAAAAAATAACAAAATTATAGCAAGTGTTGAACTTAGTGGTAGACACATGGGTATTCACTACACTTTTCTTAGAAGAGCTCTGAAAATTTTTTTTAAAGATTTTGGAAAACTATAGCATCACTTATTTACTCACTCACTGTCTTCTGGCATATGTATATATAGGTGCCCATTGTTACTGATCAGCACTTCAATTAAGAATCCAAACAATGCCTTTAAAAAACAAGTTTTAAAAAAAAGTAGCAATTTCTATTGTGATTTATGAATGAATGATCAGAAAAGGATTGCAGGATTAAACCTTTATCCTTCTTCTTAGAAATGGAATAGAGCTTCTTTGCCCTCAGGTTTCTGGGAGTGCAAGCAACTGTTTAGATTCAAATGTACGGTGGAGAGCAACCTCTGACAGCAGCCCATTGCCGCCTCACCCAGAGAAAATGGCAAAGAAGCAGAATTAAGCACAACCACTTTGGACAAACTCTGGGTGCAAGCAGGTGTAATCTGACTCTAAAGGACCTCACAGGTTCTACTTTCTGAGGCTTCCTCAAGGACGCCGCCTCCTGGCTTGATCTAGACTTGCAGCTCCGGTCACCGGATGAGAACCCTCTACCTCAAATACACGGATTACTCCACCAGCTTGACTTCCTTCAAGTGGTAGCTTTCCAGATTGGGACTGAAAAAGGTGGAGGGGTCAGAGATGTATCTTCAAACCAGTATATTCCCAATATTCCCTGAATTTTCTAGAAACATTTTACAACTGATTTATGTTTTTCTCTATTATAAAGAATATCTTATGAACCCAATGTGTCTTTTAAAACGTTATCTTTCTCAATATTATTATTTTTACTACAGTGATTATGATTAAAGTTTCCTTATGCAGATGCTCCCTGGAATATTTACCACAGTCCAACACAAGAGAAAATAGAAAATCGCTGACAATATTTTAAAATTAACTCCCTTTACCTGGCTTTAGTGTTTGAAAGCAGTTGCCTGAAGCTCTTGAAAAGGGAAAGTGAGATAAGTGAGTAATAGGTAAAGAAGTAATCTTATTTAAAACTGAGGAAGCTAATTGAAGTTATTTGTCTCTTAGATTTCTGAATATTTCTTTTGTGTTAAAATAAACAACATATTCACAGGGATGGAAAACCAACAGATTCTTGTACTGTGTTCATAAAAACAGTACAAGGATATTGGATTTTGAGGCAAAGATCCTAATGTACAAGAGAGACTAAAGTCATCATACCCTTGAAGTTTCACTGATTTAAAGTGTCTACTTTAAAGTTTTCACATTCTCTCCATTAAGTAAGTAAATGAACAAGTTAGCCAATATGACTTCATGGTACAATTTCTGTACTTCAGGGTAAATAAAGTCTTTCTACTCATAGGCACCATTACTTTCCTAATCAATAATTCCTTTATTCATTATTTGAGTTGGTAACATAAAATAAAATTTAACCTTTTATCATTTTAAAATTTTCATTTCAAGCAGTTATTATATACCAAGACACTTAAAATAATATGAAGTTTAATTTTTTTCAAAAATTCATTCTTAAGGCTTCCCTGGTGACGCAGTGGTTGAGAGTCCGACAGCCGATGCAGGGGACACGGGTTCGTGCCCTGGTCCAGGAAGATCCCACGTACCACGGAGCGGCTGGGCCCGTGAGCCATGGCCGCTGAACCTGCGCGTCCAGAGCCGGGAGAGGCCACAACAGTGAGAGGCCCAGTACCGCAAAAAAAAAAAATTCATTCTTTTCAAGAACAATTCAAACTTTTAGAAGTCTTTACCTCTTCATTTTTTGCTTGGAATTCTTTTCAAGTATGTTTATATATATATATTGGCAGACATATTAGAGATAATCTGGTGCAGTACTTCTCAAAATTTACCATGCGTAAGGATCACCTGAGGATCTTGGTAAATGTAGATCCTAATTCAGTAGGTCTGAGACGGAGCTTCGGATTCAGCATTTCCAACCAGTTCCCAGGAGATTCTTATTCTGCTAATTGTCAGAACATACCATGAATAGCAAGGATTGATTTAGTACAGCAATTCTCTACCTTGGCTACACACTCAAATTACCAGGGGAGTCTTTTTAATTGGATCTCAGGTGCATAGTATGAAATTTAAAATAACCCGTGGTTCAAGACGTGATAATGTCATCAATCCAATTTTGGTCCATTATTATTAATTTATTCCTGAACTCACCACTCAACCCAAGGACTAGAACAGTGCTTATTATTTACACTTGTATATGTAATGCCTCCCTTATGCCAATTCCTCCAATCCTCAGAGAGAATCACCATTTTGAATTTTGTGTTTAATCACTCTTTCGCTGTTTTTTTCTTACACACACACCCCTAAACAATTATTTAAATTTGCCAATTTAAAACCTAAAGTTGTAATCCCATTAAAAATAACCTCTAGGTTCTTGCATTTTTTGACTTAATATTATGCTCTAGTTTCATCCCTGTTGATTGATGTAGTTCATTCTTTCATATTGCTGTAACATTCATTGTGCGCATAGAACACAACTTGGTCATTTTCTCTCTTGCTAACATGTGGATTGTGCCTAGATAGTTTTTTTTACTATTAAATTAGTTCTGCTATGAATATTCCTGAAAATATCTATGTGCAGATTTCTTAGGAGTTGAACTGCTAAATTCTAGAATACATGCATGTTCAACTTTAAAAATTAATGCCAAATTGTTTTCCAAAGCGGATGATGAACTTACACTACCAGCAGAACTGTATAATATACTGAGTTGAACCACAAACTAGCCAACGCTCATTTTTTTCAGATAGTTTAATTAATCTCATTGAGCTATTTAAAAATTGCATCTGATTATGGTCTCAGTTTTCATTTCCCTAGTTTTTAGGGAGACTATCTTACTTTGTGTTTCCTTTTTAATTAAATGTTAATTTTTATATCTGCTTTATTTTCTTAGCACTTTTTAAAATAAAATTTCACTTCATATGTTTGTGACATTAATTCTTTGTTAGTGATAGGTGTATCAAATACTTCCTGTTTATAGCTTGGACTTGAAGTTGCTCTAAGATGTATTTTGGGGACATGTACTTAACTTTAATGTAGTCAAATACAATAAGCAATAATTTTTGTTAGCACTTTTTAAATCTTATTTGAGAAATTATTTGCTCATCCATCTAAATTTTAATATAAACTTGTCAACTAAGTCCCCCCAAAATGCTGTTGGCATCTTCATTCAAATACCATTCAGTCTATAAGTTACTTGGGGAGAAAGGCTAATAATGATTGTATCAGTCAGGTTAAACTAGATTTTGCCCAAGAAATAAGGATACCAACACAACAAAATTTCATTTTTCTGCTGTAGGCTCAGATATCTCTTCAGGGCTACTGATCTCTACCAGGGATTCAGAATTCTTGGCTGCATTAATCTTGTGGCATCTAGACCTTAAGATGAGGTTTCAGGGTTTATCAGAGCAAGAAGGTAAGTAAATAAAATGAGAATAGAAAATTGATGACCAGTGCTTAAGCATTTGATCCCCAAAATGATACATGTCACCTCTTGTCTTTCACAGTATCTTGTCACATAGATCTATCCAACGTTAAAAGGGAAGGAAAGGGCTTCCCTGGTGGCGCAGTGGTTGAGAGTCCGCCTGCCGATGCAGGGGACACGGGTTCGTGCCCCGGTCTGGGAAGATCCCACATGCCATGGAGCAGCTAGGCCCGTGAGCCATGGCCGCTGAGCCTGCGCATCCGGAGCCTGTGCTCCGCAACGGGAGAGGCCACAGCAGTGAGAGGCCTGGGTACCGCAAAAAAAAAAAAAAAAAAAAAGGGAAGGAAAATAGCATTCTGTGTTTTCGGTAACTGGGGAAAAAAGGAAATATTAATGAACACCAATACTATCTAATAGTATATTAAGGTATACTATAAATAAGTATGGTTTATGACCATTAATTTTTGTTTCTCTTTAATATCATTCTTTAAATTAAATCAGAATTTCTGCAGGTTTGGGCTAGGTATTGATAATTTTATATTTTTATTTCAAGTTATTGAAATGTGTACTGGTGAGACATAAGAAATACTAGTATAGATGTGTAACTATGGAATGGCAATTTGAGGCACTCCATGAACGTTTATCCCAACAAAGCAGCTGTAAATGCTGAAAAACAGTAATGACAATAACAACAATGCAACAAAGTCTCTGGAAATTACCCTATGGGCATAAAGCAAATAAAGAAGCATTTACTCAAGAAAAACAGTGAATCTAGTTAAGAACAGAGAATTATGCTAGTTGAGTCACAACATGTTCCTTCTTCCCTGGCTCACTGTAATTTAAGTTCCACTTTACCCAGGAATTGACAAGAAGATGGAACTCCGGCCTCTCCCAGCTACTGGTCAAGAGCTATGGTATCTCCCCAGGAAGGACATACTGCCATCATTTCTCATCCTCCCCTCTCCTTTCAGAAGTTAAATTCCAGGCAAGTGAAAGTAAAAAATTGGGTCTCCTCTTCCTCCACTCTGCCCCCACTGGTAAGGCAGAGGCTCTACCCTACTCAACTGAAAATACTGGGGCCCCAATTTCCCTTTCTCCAGTTTGCTCGTAGAGTGGAGATCCCCACCATGAGAAGTAAGCCAAGAAAACCACACACTACTGCTCCTGCCCAGCTCCCTGTTTTGTAAAACTAGTGTCAATCCAAAACAGAGGACCACTCTTTCTGTCCCCAACTCCACAGCAGTGGCCGAGATTTTGCAGGGTGAAGGAGGCTAACCATAAGAACAGAGAGATTCAAAGCTTTCCCAAGGGAACTGACTTTATTTGCAACAGAGTATGAGGAATTTAAGGGCATTCTCAGAAACGATGGAAATTTTGGCAGTAAGCAATTAAGAAGAGGCTTGTAGCTTTATGAGAGTCACAAGTTAAACCCAACTAATTGACCAGGAGAACTGGGGAAGGAAACAACTAAGAACTCACCTAGAGTTAGTATAAACAAACAAAACAAAAAAACACCTTAAAAACTGGCTTCAAAACCATCCCTGCAAAGCAGCCAGATTTAATGGGATCAGAAGGTGGGACACTTTTTATCCCTCCAGACCATGGTAGAAAACAGTAAATCAATCAGCTGGCAATGAGGGGAAGCTAACAAGTGAGTATAATACTGATGGAGGCAGGCATCTCAACAGAGGGATCAGGGGAAGGGAAACAAAATGAGCCCTCCTGCTAAAACCTCAGATGTCTGTGTGCATGCCCAAAGGCTGCATTCTCTAAGGACCAACCTCAGAGGCTGCGCAATGCCTGGGAAACAGACTTTGCTAAAATAGTCCAGCAAAATCAGTAAACAAATCAGTAAGCAAACAAAAAAATAAGCCACGAGGAGGGCAGTGGAGTATCCAGAGTTGCCATAATGTGCTATGAAAAGTGACCAGTATGATCAAGTCATCGGAAGAAGGCAAGCAACAGAAAAGAATGTTTCATAAAAGAGAGATCAGAGATGAACCCTTGTGTGGCGATGAGGGAGTCACAAGCTACATTAATGAGGACAGTTGCTCTGTAGAGTCACTTGGAGCCACAGAGGCCTTTATACACATGGAAAAAAAATCCTGGTTGCATTTGCTATTCTGTGGTTATTTGTGTAATGAGACATAACAGCCTATCATAATTAATGCAGCATCCTCTGTAATGGCCTATATGGGAAAAGAATCTAAAAAAAGAGTGGATATATGTATTTGTATGACAGATTCACTTTGCTATATACCTGAAACTAAAACAACATTGCAAATCAATTATGACCCAATAAAAATTTTAAAAAACAATTTAAATTAATGAAAAAAAAACAGAGCAAGGAAAAAAAATTTGATAGCAAAAGTAGCAAATTTCTTAATCTCTTTTACAAGATTCACACAAATGCATAGAAATTATGATTAAAACCATTCTGGGGATCTAAATGTTTACAGGAAAGTATTTAGATTACTTTTCTGCTTAATAGTGTTAAATTTGGGATTGTTTTCCTTATTTCACTATTTCTCTGTGTCTGAGAGACATTTCATAAGGACACATGGTTTGTCAGTTTGCTAACCCATCTATTATCTGCAGGATTATAAGTGGCACCCATGATTTCATTTAGTATACATTTAAACTGTTCATTCCTTTGTTATTGGTTTTATTAATTTGATTACTTTGATCTTTCATTCATTCAACAATCTTGATTGATCATCATTCATGTGTCAGATGCTATTTTCAGTCCTGAGAATATAAATATAGCAATAAATTAACTATCACTAAATCCCTTCTTTGTACTTGAAACAGTTTGAATGTAATCACCAGAAATTATACTATCAACTAGATTATTATTTGGATTTTTTGACTATGGAATCTAAGACACAAGAAATAAAGTAACTTACATAAATTCATACAACAAACAAGGAACAGAAGTAAGATTCATATGCATGTCTGAATTTGAATTCCATACCCATTTTTTTATGCTTATAGTGACATGCAACCCTGATTGCAGAAGACACCAATCCTGGATTATACCTGCTATCCTACTGTAATTATTAAAATTGTTGCCTTTGATGATCAAAACTGGATGGTTTGAAAGTTAAAATACGTTACACTAGCTATCAAAGTCATTATTTATAGGGTAGAAAAAGAGTGTGGATGAGTTCAGAGATATTCTAAAGAGTGATTAGTGTGAAAATAAAGAGCAAGTTCAAGGGAGCTTTCTATCTCATCCTTATATTTTGTTGCACACCAGATTGACAAAAAACTTCAATTTAAAAAATTTAAAAGTTTCCTATGCAGAAGTTCCTTGACAATCAAATAATATCCACAAAGTCAAAAACTGAGCAATTTTGCTATTGAAAGCACACACAAATGGAGTTAATAGTGGTAAATCATTCATGATTTTTCCCATCTTATTTATACACTGAATTATGCAAGAGTTTCCAGATGCTGAGGTCGTCTGGTTATGTAGAAATGTACAGGATATTGACTGCAAAGAGGAATATCCCTGCTAAATAAGCATAATCAATCCCTGAACATTGCATTTAGTAAATTTATGAGCCAACAAATGTATCAAGAATGCAGCAAAGTAGAATTTTTTCGGTGAATACAGACGTCACTCAGAGGATCAGTTTGTTAAATTCTACATCAATTCCACAGCACTCTGGGATTCATTAGTGTTTTATAGAAAAAGAATGAAATTTACATATTTGTGTCACTGAGATATTGGAAGGTTTTTTTTATTCTGAAGTAAATTCAATAGTTAGTCCTTCCTCTTAAAAGATACACAATGAGGGTTGTGTTCCAGCAGAGGAAGTATCCTATTCTAGGAACCTCTATTGTAAAGATTTCTAATCCCTTTCCTTTAAAAAACACAAAATACAAAACATTCTTAATAATTATTATTAAAATCATATCATGTTATCCCCAGACACTAGTTGAATTTATGAGACAAAATGCTAAAAACTGATGAATTAACGTTGTTACCATTTTCTACAGTTTGTAATTAGTGAAATACTTATGAAATAAAGATAATATGATCAAAGGTAAGAAAAAATCTCTTTGTTATTTTTTAAATCTATATTTTATATTTATTCCAATTCTTCTCATACCTAGCCTAAAAATACAAATAAATAAAATTATATTTTTCCAATTTAGAATGTATAGTTTTCCTAATACAGATCACAATCTAAAAAATGTTTTCAATTCTTCTATATAAATGAACAAATGAACAGATAAACAAATAAATAGAAGTCAGAATTGTCAAGTGTAAAAGCACAGACAAATATGGGTTCATATCTTTGAACTTCTAAATAGTAACAAAGTCACCTGGGGAAGTTGTTTAATACCTTGTCAGTTTTCTCATGTATAAAAGGGGGATATTATTTCCCTTTCAGAGCTGTTAGAAAAATGGAAGGTAATCCAAGAAAAACACTTAGTACAACTCCAGGTACACAATAGCTGCACAATAAAGTTTTTGTTTTATGTTTAATAAATGAATTTTTGAGTAATGTATGTATCCTAGAAAGGATATTAGACATTATTAGAAACTAATTAATAAAGCATGCATATATAATTTGAGTGTCAATTTGCCAGATACTTGTTATAGTATTCATTTAATTTTAACAATTTTAAAGACTATTATTAAAGCTATTTTATAGATGCATAAATTAAGTTGCAAAGAAAATTCTCTGTAATTATTAAATATTGAGGACATAATGTGTATCCAGATTATTTTAATTAATGCTTTCTTTTCAATCTACCTTTGCTACATTCAATGTGTCCTCAAGACACTTTGATTTTAGTTGACCTGACAGACCATATACACAAAATATTACATTTACAGTAAGTGTGATCTGCTTCATAAAACATGTAGATGAAAAGAAAATGCTATCAGAAATCATAGCAAAGAAATATAACGTCTGTTTGGGGGAGAGTTATTTATTTAAAACTATTTTTCTGTTGTCTCCTATGTGCCAGGAAACTCTTTTAGATTTTAGAAATACATCACTAAACCAAAATCCTCACATACAGCTACATTCTGTGGTATATAAACATACTAACAAAAAAAGATAATTTTAAGTAATGATAATTCTTATAGAGACAAGGTGATATGACAGAAAGTGATTATATCAAAAGGCAGGGAGTGAGCAGCTTACATTTAAAAAGGTGGTTGGGGAAGGTCTCCCTGGAGGTGTATTATCACAAAGACTTAATGATGTGCACACCCGAGGGAAGAGCAGTCTAGGCAGAGGGAAGAGAAGTTCAAGGATCCTTGTGGGAGAAAAAAAATCTGTTTTAGAATAAAAAGAGACTGAGGATAATTTAACTGTAGCAATAGAAAAAAAAATAGAGAGAGATGAAGGCAGAGAGATGGCATGCTGAGCCATTTTTTAAAAGACCTTACCAGTCATCCTAAGTTGAGATATTAATATATGTGAAATGGAAGTGAGGTAGAGAAAGACATGACTTGGTTTGATTTTTAAAAAGTCAGGTCGGTTGTTGCACAGAGAATGGACTAGGGGTATGTGTCAGATAGCAGTCTCAAAAGTGAATGCTTTTAGTATAGAAGAGAAAGATGATCATGAATTGAACCTGGGTGGTAATGGAGATGGAAGGAGTAAATGGACTTCAGATAGTTGAAGATATATTTTGGAGGTAAAATATCTACAGGACTTGCTGATGGGCTTGTGGGGAGAGTGACAGGGAGGGATACTCAAATATGAATGCTGGGTTTTACCTTGAGCAGCCAAGCAGAGACTTTTGGCAGCTTCATGAGAGATGTGGCATTTATTTTGAATTTAGAAAGATGAAATGGATTCACAGTGGTCAAAATGTGGGTATTCCACAGGAAGGGTAGTATGAAGTAAAGGCATCTGGGCAAGAAGGTAAAAGTGTATGTTTTTAAATTAAGCAAGACAGTTTTTCATCAATATATCATTATAAGATGCCTTAGGAGTTGATACATTTATTCAACTTTCCTGGTACTGAAGGATAAATTACCAGGGAGTTTTTTTAATGAGAATTCCTTGCTTTCAAAACACCACAATCAGCTGTTTGGTCTGTTGTTCAGATACCTGTTCATTAACGCTAAGACTTATAATAGTTAATATTGTTAACTCATAAGATTTCAATTACTGTACTAAGCACAATTAAAACAACAGGGAAACAGGCTTAGAAAATTAATAACTCAAGGTACATGTTAGAACTGATATTTTGATGTTACAAGCTAAATTCTTCATTACTGTATTTAATAAGAACAAAATACAACCTGAGGTTTGGAAGTGACTCTGGCAACAGAACTGAGAAAACTGGAGCATCCTGAGGAAGAGACTGGTGCCAAAGATTCTAGTTAAGATGACTCAGTGACGTGATAGATACTTTACTTACCTTGATTGTGACAATTATTTCACAATGTTTACATATATCAAAAAAATCATGCTGTATACCTTCAACAATTTTTGTCACTTCTACCTCAATAAAGCTGTATAAAACATTAAAAATTATGTGTATTTATATGAGAAAAATGAGGGGATGAACATACCAATAAGGGAACAAAGTTAAGGAAAACAGATATATGCCAGGGGGCCAGATATGAGATTTGTACACTTGCAGGGCTTGAGAATATTATACGATATAATTAACATATCGTAAAATAGAGTCAAGCAGGGCTGGACACTATACACTGATTAACATCACATGATAGAATCATGACCCAGACTGAGCTTAGTTAACCTCAGAAGGTATTTATCTAATCTGTAAACTGAAATGAATGATTCTGGATAATGCACCATTCTAATCTTTATTTTAGTCTGAGGATGTGTATGAACACACCCTCTGCCTCTGTATACGGGAGGCAGGGTGAAGGAAGCTGTCTGTTAACTATGAAAAATAAGTACATTTACAAGAAGTCCTTTGAGTTTCAGGTTGAGCACACCTCCAACGAGCTGGAGCTTCTCCTCACACTTCGGCTCATTTCCCTAAGCTTGTTTAATGTTGTGGGAAGTAAAAGACTGAAATACTCAGCTGGGGATCTTTGCCATGCAGCAGAGCACAAGACATTTCTCACACTCTGGGTAATTATTTAATATAACCATTTCTGTAGGTATCATTAAGGGGGAAAAAAACCCTGAAAATTGGTTATTTTGCTACAGAAGAAAACTACTGTGCCCATATACACAAACCCAATTACTAAGAATATGTTAAATTAGAATTTGATAAGAATGATAATATACAAAATAATCCCACAAAATAAAATCAAAGCCTTTGTCCTGGGAATTCACCTATTTGCTGATCATAAGCAACACCAACACAAAAATGGACTGATTTTTCATAATTATTTTTATGTTCATATTAGAAAGATTGATGTCCTATAGAGTTATGAAAACTGATTCCTGGTCCTATATAGATTTAAAATGACCACTGTAAATTCTTTATTTTTACTTGTAATTTATTCATTCATTCTGTGCTTCAATTTTTTTTTTCTAATGCTAAAATTAAGAGAATGAAAATCAGCTCTACTGGTAATCAGACTGGGACATTTCTAACAGGATATCAACAAGGTTTCAAATTGGACAGGGCAAGGGAAAACAGAAAATAATGTTTCTAAGAGGATATAACTAAAATGACAAACATATTCTTCTGAGTGACTGCTGTTTTCTCACTAGTGATGTTCCCAGTATCATGTCATTCTTTCTTTCTCCCAAGCAACAGTCCCTGCTGCTTCACACTATTTAATCCAGAGCTGGTCTCTGCTTTCCTAATCCCTCTTTAGAATTATTAAGCCCAAATTCACAGCAGTAAAACCCAGTTCCTTCTACTGGAAAACAAAAGCTCCACTGAAATATGTTGTTCTCCCCTTGCTAGAGAAAAATTTTTACAGCCTCTCTCTCTAACACAGTTTCTGAGGGTCCGGAATCTGGAAACAGCTCTTTTGGGTAGTTTTGGCTCAGTGTCTGTAGACCAGGGCTACAATCATCTCAGTACCTGACTGGCGCTGGAGAGACTCCTTCCAAGCTCACGTACGTGGTTCTTGGCAGGTCTCAGTCCCTTACTGGCTATTGGCTAGGTGCTTTAGTAACCTACAATGTGAACATCGTCATAGAGCTGTTCCAAACATAGCAGCTTCATTTTCCCAGAGGCAGTGTTGAGAGAGAGGGAGGGATAAAGAGGGAGAAGAAAGAGGGAGAGAGAGAAAGAGAGAGCAAGAGAGAAGCTGGAGTCTCTTTTATAACCTAATATTAGAAGATATATATCACACCACTGTCATATGCTACTGGTTACACAGAATAACTGTAGCACAATATGGGAGAGGATGGCACAAGTGTGTTAATACCAGAGACAGGGGTCGTCTGGAACCATCCTGGAGCTGGCTATTAGTCTGCCTTCTGGTCCACAATGATTCATGTTCTTCTCATGTACAATAAACACTCAGTCCCTTCCAAGGCCCAGAAACTTCTCTTTAAGTGAGACCTGAGGTCCAGATGAGGCTCCTCAGAGATAGCTCATTAAATATGGCTGCTTGAGTACAGGCGTCCAAACTGTGAACCTAACAAAATTATCTTTCCCAGACACTTAACATACAATAATAGAACAGGCATAAAATAATCACTCTACATGTTACCTTTTAAAAGGGGAGAAAATAGTACACATCAGGGAGTTACCAGTCCCTGGCAATTCTGAGATATGTTTTGGCAATTGTTGGATGTTTTTTGATTAGGTCTCAAGTACTGGACGATATTCTTCATGGCTATTGGTGCTGCTTATGGGCTCTTGATTCCACTGTTGGAGTCATCCTGTTTTTTATGAAAGGTAGTACATTCTTCCAGCTGAGTAGGTTTCTCAGTTTTATTCCTGCCAGACGAATTTAGGGAGACTAAAGGCCTCTTTTTAATTTTTCACTTGTTCTTTTTCCTTTCAGTCCAAGCTGGAATCACTTCTAAACATATCATTCTTTTAAAGCTTTGTGGGTTGCCTGTGAGTCTTATCAATGTCCACTTCATATGGAAAAAGCCACACTCACATATCCATTTGATATAAGCTCCTTTTCATTTCTGGCTTCTGCTGAGAAGGTTGAGTGATAAAATCTTTAACACTGTGGTAAGCTCTGTTGTCTGATAGACAGGGACTACAAAGCAGATCCTTCATCTTTTTAGAAGGATGTTTGTTTAACTGAATAGTACTCTGAGACCTTAAGAAATGATTTTATAGTTACATTGGCCCCTCATATCAATAAAGTTTTCCAGTGGTCTGAAGAATAGGAAATTCATTTTTAGCTCATACTTTTGTAGCCCTTTATGAAATTGAATATATTCATTTCCTAGAAAGAGACATGGTCTTCACTTTTTTCAAATAAAGAGTACCATTGTGGAAAATATCCATATAAAATCAAGGCACTTTATTGCAGTCAATAAAAAAAGACACTAACAAAGGAAACACAATTTTGTATTTTATCATTTGGATTTTTTTTCAGAACTTGCTATTGGATTTTGTATTGCTGAATCTGTAAATAAAATGCAAAAGCTGTAATAGTTTAAGAATAAAAAATTTAATATTAAAACAATATGTTTATTCTGAAATCTTGATGATAATGCAGATGCTGGGCTCAGAGAACTTCCCTTTTAGGGAGATTTTGATGGGGTTATGAAGATGGAACATGGATATACATAAGAAAGATCAGTATATAAAATGGTTGACTATAGGAAATACACTGTCCTAAGTCATCCAGCCTTTACTACTCATTTGTTATTTTCCTGTTTATATCTTTTGGCTTTAGCCCCACATATAGCCACAATTCGTTTAGTTTTCTCAGATTTTGTCATTTCACATTCATTTTCTCACTCATTAAACAACTGTCACCCTATGCACAAATACACTTTGACTTCTTCAAATCACTGTTATCATTGTCTTCATGCCTTTACATCATTTTGAACCACATGTCATGCCTGATTTTGGTTTTAGCCTTCTATCTTAGTGCTAAGAGCATTCACCAATGTTATTTCACAGACCAGATAAAATAAGACATGGCACTGTAGGACCATTGCCCAGCCTACTCACAGGCACACACGGGAACTTTACTGTTTGGTGACATTTTTATGATCTGAAGTATCTGTCACTGCTTACAACATTACCCGCTAAGCTCAAAATCAGCCTGGATCCTTGTGCTTCCCAGAAGTAGTTCTGTTCTGCACCAGTTACTCTCCAAATTAATCTGTCCATGACAAGTCGGCCTTGCTCATGACAATGCTATCATTAGTTTTTCAGCTGAATGAAAACAGAGACGTTCATTGACAGATTTTTCAAAACATAATTTTACACACATTTTGAGACTTAACTATATATTCTGACCTTTATTTAGCCCATTTTTATGAGAAATGCTGAATCTACCAATCAATATTCTACCATATTGGACATAACAGGGGCCCAAATAGTTACTTAATGAATAGTGACCTAACTAAACTTTTGATAAAATCTTATTGGAAAGATGGAGAAATCTAATTATTATGTGGGTTATTTCAAAGTGAGACTAAGAACCTAAAACAAAGCCTGTTCTGTTATCCTCATATCTTCACAGGGCTTTAAACTTGAGTTTTCAGAAACAATGAGAGGTTTTAGTAAAATATTTGTCTATCTTTCATGTAGGTGATATAATGGTCACCATGTACTCTTAGTTCTAGATGCAAAAGTAAAAGCCTAATTGACAGTTGACTAATTTTTCTGCATTGAGTCAAACATAGATAAAAGTCCTCTTAGTAAATCATTAAAGTTTATTTTCTTCACTGTACAGAACATGTATGCTCTTTCTAACTTTACTGTGCTCTGTCACTCCCCAGCTTCACAATATGCTTCAGTGGCTCCACATTGCTTATTTAGATGTATACATGTACCTTAACATAACAAATCCATTCTCCACTGCATTGAGGTGCAGACATAGACTACATTTCACACACTCTTTTTTCAATTTTGTAGGTCCATGAGACTAAATTCTAGCTGTTGGGGGAGTGTCAAGGCCTGAGTTTTTGTGGAGACACAAGTCCCTGAATAACCAAATGGAGAATGCCTTTGAAGATCTGAACTCATCCACTTCGAATTGAGTTTCCAGAAGGTATAAAAAAGGAAGACCTGGGAAGTCTTACAGAGGTGTTGTAAATATAAGAACTTCCTGACCATGAGGTTCATCCAAGAGTGGAAATGACTCCTGTATAGGGAAGTGAAATTTTCTTGCTGAAAGGTGTTCAAGCAAAATCTAAATGACTATTTCTTAAACATACTGAGATGATAGTGTCCTGCTTCCACGGAAAGATGGTAACATGTTAGCTATAAGTTCTTTTATGATTCCACATTCTGATAATGTATCCTGGTTCAAAGGAATTTTCAGACTCCCGCAAAGTCTACTTTCAGTCCACTCCTGTAGCCAAAAGCCCCTGGTTCACCCTCCGTTTCTATTGGTTATGTGCCTCTCATGCTATGTAGTTTTCTGAGCAGTATTTGATCATCCTGTGTTGGGTGGTTCTTCTTCTGACCTGTTTGTATGATGCCTGTTCAAGACTCATGGCTGCCCTTATTATTTATCACCTCTTATAAATCTCTTTTGATTCTGATTTCTGCAAAATTTCCTCACTCATCCAGTGCAGTTGAAGATCTGACCCATATGATTCTCCATAAGTCTTCCACTAAGTTTTAAGATGTCAGCCAATTTCATTTCTGGTGAAGACCTTCTTCCTGGTTAGTAGACGGCAGCCTTCTAACTGTGTCCTCATAAATCAGGGAGAGAGGTCTGATGTCTCTTTCTCTTCTTATAGTGTATTAATACCATTATGAGGGCCCTATTTTCATGACTTCATCTAAACCTGATTATCTCCAATGGTCTCATCTCCAAATACCATCACATTATGGATTAGGGAATCGACATATGGATTTTGTGGGAACACATTTCATTTCATAGAAGAAACTAAGCAAGATATATCTATAAGATTATTCCATGATAAAACTGTCATCATGGCAGCAATTAAACTGTTCCAAGTTTACGTAAGCCTCACCAATCTCTTTATTACTAAGTATGCCCAGAATCACAATGAACAATGACTATTCAAAAAGCAGAATTTCTGTGATTACAAAAAAAGACATCATCTTCAAAACAGATATATTGAAAATTTTAGTGTCTTTTGAAAACCTTGAAAATGTGAAAAGAAAATTGCAAATTCCTTGTTTACATGTCTCTCTCCAGTCTATTCTCCACAAAGCATCCAGAATTATCCTTTTAAAATTTAAATATTATAACACCTATGCTGTAAACCCTCCAGAGACTTGTCATCATCTGTAGATTAAAATTCAAATTTTAAATCATAACTTAAAAAGTCCATGAGATCAGTTCCTATCTATTACTTTGTTCTCATTTTCTCCCACACTCCTTACTGAAGCTACACTGGCCTCCTTACTGCTCCTCAAACATGCCAACCATGTTGTATCCCAGGGTCCTCGCACTTTGCACTTCACCTATTAGGAAGGCTATTTCCTCAGGAATTCTAACATCTTACCTCTTCCTATTATTTAGATTTCCACCAAAATGTCACCTCCTCAGACACCTGCCCTTATCACCCTATATAAAGTAACAATTGCCCTCCTTCACACTGCTCTCTATACTTATCTGCTTTATCTTCCCCAAGTACTTCTTTGTCACTAACTGCTGTATTATCTATTTATTTAATGTCTATATATTCCATAGAATATAGGCTTCAAAAAAGACAGGAAATTATTTTATTTACTTCTGCATTCACTTCTGCCTTCTCAGTGCTAGGAAAAGTGACTAGAATGCAGTGAGAACTTAAGTAAATTACATGATTGTACTCAATACTTGACTCCACCCTTTATGTGCAGGCTTTGCCATATGATTTTGCAGTTTCTCCCTCTAGAGATGGAATATATTTTCCTTCTGCACTGATGTTGAGTGTAGCTCTGTGACTGGTTTCTGCAAGTGAAATGTAGATGGAAGTGGCAGTGAGTCAAGTCTAAATCTTATCAAGGCATGCAGTGTTCTCTGCCCACTAATCTCACATGCACTTCTACCATCTCTGGGAGGAGAATATGCTCCTTCTGGTCCAGAAAGGACGAACGAATGCGTAAAGCACACTGAAATGCAACTTGTAACTTATAGGCGAGACCCAAAGAGCCTAGCGGAGATAAGTCAGCCCCCAGATGAACACAGATGCACCAACAAGAACAAATTATTTATTATTGTTTTAAGTATTGAGTTTGGGAGAAGTTTCTTATGGTGCATTATTGTGGCAATAACTGACTAAAACAATAATCGGTAAATATTTTAATGCCAATAAATCAAGTTTTCAAGATATTCTTAAAGCTTAATAATCTCTCCTCTGTTTTATTATTTTGTTTTACATAGCTCAACTAATTCATTAAATAAACAGCTTGAAGAGCTCTAAGCAAACACAATATAAATGATATCTGGAAATAAAGTGATTATTGTAAGTCTACAAGTTACTTTTTTTTTTAATTTTATTTATTTATTTTTTTGTGTGGTATGTGGGCCTCTCACTGTTGTGGCCTCTCCAGTTGCAGAGCACAGGCTCTGGACGCGCAGGCTCAGCGGCCATGGCTCACGTGCCCAGCTGCTCCGTGGCATGTGGGACCTTCCCAGACCGGGGCATGAACCCGTGTCCCCTGCATCGGCAGGCGGACTCTCAACCACTGTGCCACCAGGGAAGCCCCTACAAGTACTTTTTTAACTTCATAACTTAAAAGTTAATATCTCTAAAGAAAAAAACATACATAATATTGTATTTATTGGGTGGAAAAATATCTTTTTTTGGCATTGTGCATTTGGAGCAGTGACATCCTACGCAAGGAAGAGAGTACACAAGACAGTGAGGGGCTCATCAGGTGGGGATGAGAAGGCTCTTCGAAGTGAAGAATCACATCAAGTTAGTGGTTCTCAAAATATAGTGTAGATTAGAGTCATCGAGTGGGCTTCTTAAGAACACAGGTTGCTTGGACCAAATCCCTGATTTCTGATTCTGTATGTCTGGGATGAGGCCCTGGACTATGCTTTTTCAGTGTTCCCAGTTGACATGAATGCAGTGCAGCTGTCTTGGGAACCACACTTTGACAATCAATCACTGATTTCTGAGGTCTGCTCATTGAAAGATAAGTAGAAAAGCCTGAATATCTTTTTGCTGAATGTAGAAATGAAATTAATGATAGCCCTACTTTTTAAGGTATAAATATATGTATACATATATATATTTATATGTCTTCTTTATATTTTCTCCTTTCTCTTCATCATGAATTGATGTTACTGAATCACTCAGCTAGTAAAAGTTTTTGACAAGCCAATTTTGCCCTGTAAAATTGCTAAAGTAAGCTGTCTTATTGGCATGAAATTAATGCGTAGGATCTCTTCAAAAATGGAAGGATGAAGCAGTAAGGATTTAAGTTAAAAATTACACAGTGAAAATTGAAATAGTAATATAAAGTCCAGGGCTGACCTAAAAAATATTTTATTCATGAGGACTTCAAACTTACTAGTTTGCATAGCTCTGGCAATGTGATGTTATAGCGTAAGGCTTCCATACCATTGATTGTGTACTACGAAAGGAACAAAGGAAGGAAGGAACAAATGCCATTTTAGGATGTATGAGAAGTACATAGGATTAAATACTACCCTGCTCTGTACTAGATATCAGAAAATCAATGGGATATCACACTCATTTCAGAGTTTTATATTTTAAGATCAAAACAGGAAAAGTTAATTTCTTCAAAGGAGCAAAGCTAGTCTGGGAGTAGAGTTGAAACCGTTTAATAAACAACACTTTAAAAAATAAATGCATTCAGTCTGAAAACTTCTGTTCACTGACAGAAAGGGCTTCCGGGAAGAGGGAGGGATTGGATTCTAGAGGTAGCTGAGCCATTACTTTACAACCATTGAATCAAGACATTTAATTCCGTGAAAGCTGCAGGCAAACGCTAATTCTGAGAATATTTATGACTCTCTACTAACATTTACTCTTATGATGCTGTCAAAACAAAACAGTTTTATGAAGTGGCATTTTGTTATATTTAAAAGAGTCACTTGAAGCTCTCGGTTGAGAGTGAAGTCATAGTGTTTACATTCTGAGGAAATGGTTAAAAGCTGAACGTTAAGAGCTGAACAAACATATAATCAAGACTGTGTTTTGGATTCTACCCATCTCTGTGTGATCCTTTTTATACTGTGTTGTGGAGCAGGTATTCAGCTAGTTCTTAGGTTCCCTTCAGAGGGAATTAATCTGTATGTACCTGTCTATTTGTTGTTCTGTGGGAGGAGGTAAGTTCAGGATCTTCTTACGCTGCCATCTTGAACTCAGTAAATGTATGGGAGCCACATAAAATATGAAACCTCCATTTCTTTTTCTTAATACATTTAAACTTTCATACAATGTTTTGCTTCAGAGTTCCTGATCAAAGCTGAAAAATTCAGAGTAAAGTTCCAGACTAAATAATCTTTTATATTATATGTAATAATGATTTGCTTTAGAGCTACTGTGTGTTGGATACAACGCTAAGCTCAGGAATTTATAAAAGAGCCCACAAGTTAGTGACAGAGGCAGACATACATGAATATAAGGACAACAGGGAGGCAAATAGTATCTTGGGTGGAGGGAGAAACAAATGTGAGACAAGAAACGCTTTGTACCCTGAGAAAAACATAATTCAAAAAGAGACATGTACCACAATGTTCATTGCAGCTCTATTTACAATAGCTAGGACATGAAAGCAACCTAAGTGTCCATCAACAGATGAATGGATAAAGAAGATGTGGCACATATATACAATGGAATATTACTCAGCTATAAAAAGAAATGAAATTGAGTTATTTGTAGAGATGTGGATGGACCTAGAGTCTGTCATACAGCGTGAAGTCAGAAAGAGAAAAACATACACCATATGCTAACACATATATATGGAATCTAAAAAAAAAAAGGTTCTGAAGAACCTAGGGACAGGACAAGAATAAAGACGCAGATGTTAAGAATGGACTTGAGGACATGGGGAGGGGGAAGGGTAAGCTGGGAGAAAGTGAGAGAGTAGCATTGACATATATACACTACCAAATGTAAGAAAGAGAGCTAGTGGGAAGCAGCCACATAGCGCAGGGAGATCAGCTCAGTGCTTTGTGACCACCTAGAGGGGTGGGATAGGGAGGGTGGGAGGGAGACGCAAGAGGAAGGAGATATGGGGTATATGTATATGTATAGCTGATTCACTTTGTTAGACAGCAGAAACTAACACACCAGTGTAAAGCAATTATACTCCAATAAAGATGTTAAAAATAAAAGAAACGCTTTGTAGAAGAATACATATTTAATGGAGCTGAGTCTTGGATATGGGAATGGAAGTAGGAAAAGAGATTCCTGGCCCAGGGTCCAAGATACATAAAAGGACAAACGAATGAAAGAGAGCGAGTTGTTTATAAAATAATAGTTTAATCTGTTGTAAACACTTTTAAATATAAAAATATACATATTTGAAACAGTCAATAAAATTCATTGATCATTCATTTCTTGTAAGAAGATAGATTCAAGGAATTCACAGGAGGAAGAGAAGATTTGCTTTTTCTGCTCTCTCAAGGCTTTCATAGGTTCCACATGTTTTCTTCAACTGAGTTGAATGCCCAGTGCCAAAGAAGAAGGTAACCACTGCTAACCCAGCATGTTCCTTTGTCTGCTTTTATCACCCTGCTGCAGAGTAACTGAGTCACAGGATTTCTTCCCCAGGGACATACCTGAGGCTTCTCAAATGACTTGTTTTGATATACATATAAATCCTCCTTCCAAGGTAGTTTCAATATAACAATTTATGAAGCAAAAAATAGATATTTATGCTTTTTTGAAATTATTTAACCAATCTATGTCTTTTCGGATCCAAGCTTCCGGGGCAAGTAGCTTAGCCTCATCTTCCTCATATGTAAACTGAAACTACTGTAGTTTTTCTATCTAAGACAATGTTGAGCTTAAAGCATTCCATTACTTTTTTTTTTTAATTAAGAAATAGAAAACACTGGTTTTAAATTATGTCACAACATTTTTTTTTTTTTTTCCGGTACACGGGCCTCTCACTGCTGTGGCTTCTCCCGTTGCGGAGCACAGGCTCCTGACGCGCAGGCTCAGCGGCCATGGCTCACGGGCCCAGCCACTCCGTGGCATGTGGGATCTTCCGGGACCGGGGCACGAACCCATGTCCCCTGTATCGGCAGGCGGACTCTCAACCACTGTGCCACCAGGGAAGCCCGACATTTTTTAATTAATTATATTTTATTGTACACATGTTGAAAGTATTTATTTTAGCCCAGAATCTTATCTATATCACTCTTAGATATACCAAAAAAACTAGAAAATAGAAGCAAAATAAATTAGTTCAGTTATTCCTAAAATTTGTTAGCATTTAGAGCCTTATTCCGAAATACTCTTCTGTTCGTAGACATCAATATCCTTACTTGTCCACACAATGTCATCCTTTATGTCATCAAGATCACTGGAGACACAGCATTTTTAAAAAGTAATACTCTTTTTTTACATGGCACTGGTATCTTACATTGCCTTTGAAATTATGTGAAGCTAGCCTATATTTGACTCTACTTTTAGGTTTGTTAATGACACATTTTATAATCCTCAGTGTGGTTGTGAAAGTGCTTTAAGGAGTTCTGAAATCACTCAACCAGTGTTTCCCAAAGTGTGTCAGGTAGAATAGTGATCAGGTATTAAGGGGTTAGGTATTAAGTACGTTTGGTAAAGGCATCAGGCTATGTTCTTTGACATTGCACATTAAACATCGCCATGTTATAGGCTTTCATAAGTCCTAAGGTAAAGAAAAAATGAACTTCTTTTAAATAAACATTTCTCAAATTTAGTTGTCCGAAACCCCTTGTTTGGGGTTGTGATGTGTGTGTTGTCTTTGAATATTTATGTGAACATTTAGTAAAGCCAGAGCCTTGAGAAGTCTGGAAATGTCTGGGGTACATGGCAGGCCTTATAAAATCTTCTTCTCTTAGGAATCCATGATCTGAAAATTCTCTGCTCTCCATCATCATATCCAAACTTTTTTTAAAATCTGGTGCTCCATATTCTCCAGGCTCTGGGAGACGCTGAATTATAAGGATGAACACAATCTATCAATAGCCAAGATGAAAGAGCACAAGCTCATTTCTAACACCACTTTTGATGTTCCAGGGGCAAGCAGAAGAGGAAGACAGACCTAACCAAAATTTTCTAACTGGGTAAATGCTATTCATGTTATATTCAACATACACAGGAGAAAAATAAATCCTACTATATGAAAATTTGAAGATGCTTCACCAGGACAAACTTGTTCTGTGTTCACAGGCTGTTAAATTATCTGTTACGTTAAGTTACTTATTATTGGGGCAGGATAGTATAATGTATGTAAACACAAGGATTTAGGCATCTGTTAATATTATATTCAAGTCCTTGGCCTTCAAATTGCTCACTGTATTTGACATTGAATAAAGTAGCAAAACTTTTTGAGCTTTATTTTTCTCATCTATGTAATGGAGTCAATTATAATACCCACTATTTAAGGATAAAGATTAAATTACTAAATTCACATAAAATGTTTAGCCTCATCTTTGTGCATCTTTGGTTTTGCATAATAGTTGCTATTGTTATTTATTTCAGAAATTTAAATTGGCTCTATTGGGCATTTTTGTAGAAAGGATCTACTTTTATTCAGTCACTCAACAATGACTCTATTTAGTTAGAGTACTACTGTTAGATATTTTTTGGCAAATTAAAAAGTATATGGTGCCTGCCTTTATTGAGCTTAGATGCTACCCTGTGCTATTTCTTTGTCTGTGCTCAAATATATTTTCCTTTTATTCTTTTATTTGTATATTGTGCAGACTTAGGAATTGCACAGTAGGTGATGAAAATTTGATCACCCTTTCTGAGATGTCAAGGGGAAGAATGATGAGCAGACAGGCTTCTTTGGGAAGAGAATATATGGAGTGATGTCAGTTCATATTTAATTCATTCCTAGAAGTGTCAGGTAGCATGCATTTAGATATAGAATAGGACCAGTATAAATGTTAAAAGTCAAACATAGTGTTGCTTATAATGTCAAAATTTGGCAAAATACCCTCTGCCCATATATATGAAATTAATTAAATCAATATGGCATATTTATGCAATGATATATTAATGGGACTGAATAACATATGCTTAACCATGTTGGTTCTTGAGTCAACTGTTTAAATTTGATTTCTGGTTCCAGCACGTACACCTGAGTGACATGAGGTAAGTTAATGAACTCTCTAGTCTTTCTTTTTGTCATCCTGAATAAAAGGTCTCTTATTCATAAGATATAAGTAAAGAAAAAATCCAGAAAATCAAACCATGTGCTTGGCACAATATTCTACACATAGAAAGCAATATCCTTGGCACAAGAGCCTATACATAGTAGGATCATATCCTTCAATATTATATTAAATCACAAGGAATCTTCACTCTATTGTCTAAATAGGTTCTGAAGAGCATAGATATGGCTATTAATAAGGGAATATTTGGTATAACTCTTTCTCAACTTTTGTAAAAGTTACAGGTAATTTCAATTTTCTATGTTCGTCTCAGGATATAATAATGTTAAGAATAAATCTTTGGTGCTATATTTTTATCCATGTACTTTTCAATGTGTTTATTAAGATCTCCAGTGCCTCCTAAATGAAAGTGTCTGTTATATAAAATTCTAATATGCGTAGTCTTAATAACATACCTTTTTCTTTATACTGAGAGCTTTGAGTCATCTTAAATCATTAAATGTAAATATTTGCTTGGAAAGATATATAGGAAATACTATCTCTTGATATTCTTAAGTTTTCAAATCAAAGACAACACATGTATAAGCATCTTCATGTATTTATGGAAGAGTGAGACTAAGAATTATCTGGCATGAAATGAAGTAATATCTACTTTATAGATATTGCTACTATTTGAAATGAATATAATGCTGTATTAGTCTGTTTAGCCTACTATGATAAAACACCACTGAGTGGGTGGCTTTAACAACAAGAAATTTCTTTCTCACAGTTCTGGAGCCTGGGAAGTTCAAGATCAAGGTGCTAGATGATTTGGTTTCTGGTAAGAGCTCTCTTCCTGGCTTGTAGATGGCTGCCGTCCTTCTGTGGCCTCACATGGTAGAAAGAAAAAGCTTTGGTGTCTCTTCCTTTTCTTATAAGGGCATCAGCCCTATTGGATTAGGACCTCACTCTTATGGCCTCATTTAACCTTAGTTACTTCCTTATGGGCCCTATCTCAAAATACAGTTACATTGGGGATTAGGGCTTTAACATGTGAATTTGGGGGGACACAATTCAGTGCATAGCAAATGCTACTGGTATTCCTTTACTTTGTGCACAGTCTATTATTTTTATTAGTGAAAGTCCTTAAAATTCTGGTAGGCAGAATAATAATCCCCAATGATTGCCACACCCTAATCCCTAGAACATGCAAATGTATTACCTTAGATGAAAAGAGTCACTTTGTGTATGTGATTAGCGTTAAGGATCTTGAGATGGAAATACTGTTGTGGATTATCCAAGTGGGATCAATCTAATAATTTTAATCCTTGAAAGCAGAGAAAATTTCCTGGAGGTAGTCAGGCAGACAGAGATGTGACCACGGAATAATGGTCAGAGAAAGAGATGCCACCTTGTGAACTTTAAAGATGAAAGAAGGTGGCCTGAAACTAAGGAATCTGGGAAGACTTTAATTGCAGCCTCTTCAAAGACTCTGACATACAGAAAGGTGTCTATAGAAGAGCCATCTGCCAATGTAATGTATGAAGAGCATATGTTTATCCTTTAAGGTCCCCATTTATTTTCCTGTGTTGCCTCAATAACTTTGGACATGCAATGAGATTTATTATAGAGTCTGGGTTTCTCCTCCAAATCCAGTATGATAGAGGACACATACCAAGAATGAAAAAGATTTACTTTATCGCCTACAGAAAAGGATAAAGAGAACATTGGTTATCATTTAAAGTATTGTGTGAAACAGATAAAGGATAAAGAGAACATTGGTTATCATTTAAAGTATTGTGTGAAACAGATAAAGAAATGCTGTAACATTTAAAATTATGGAATGACTTTGACTTTACTCCTGCACCAGCCAATGAGAAATCTAGAATCTATAAGACCTTGAGTTTGATTGTTAATACCCTAAAGACAAAGCTAAAATAAAAACAGAAATACACACACACACACACACACACACACACACACAACAACAGCAATGACAATAAAAACTATCAAAATCAACATCATAAAACAAAAAAATTAAATAATTAAAGCTAAGAGAATGTTTTTGGGGGCCAACAAATCTCATAAGTTCAACTATATAATAAATTCAGGTAAAAATTATTTCAGCCTCTCGGTAAAGGTTGCTTTCCAAAATAAAGAAGTTGAATGTGAAAAATTAAATAAATTTTGTTTGTTAAATTCTAACTAGAAACCTTGGTTTCAATGCTGTATAACTTCTGGTGAAAAGTTATCAAATGCACACTACGAAGTATAATGACTTTTTATAGCTGCTTTTTTCTGCAATTCAAGATTGATTAATTACAGCCAGAATTTAAGTGGATATTAATGAGGGCATGTGTAAAAGAAAAAAAACACACAAAGACCTCTAAGGTTTGAATTGATTATGTAAGGACATTATTTCTCGGTCCTCTGTGCACCATGAAAGGGTAGACACAAAGATTTCTAATATACCAATATACGATAAAAAAAAGACCTTTGGCTAACAGTATTCACCTTATTAAAAAAAAAAACAACCTTCCACCTTTCTAGTCTCCTCAGTTGATAATGATTCCATCTCTAGTTCTTCAGTAAAGGAAGTATTGCTTATACATAAAAATTACTATGTATACAATTATGTAATAAAAATTATTCTCACCAGTCAAATTTAACCATGCATGCTCTAAGTTCTTTTTAAACTGCTTAAGGTAATGACAGTGATGTACATTGGATAAAAATGATGTTCATTAGATAGGGAATGAGGTAATTTCATGAAAAAATCTATTAGTCATATTTAATAGGAACAATTTAATAAGAGCATTTTACTCATGAAGGGGACACAGAGGACAAAGAAAACAAGTAAGATACCTGGGAGAGGCTGAGGTTCTAACAGCTGAGAGCAAATAGACAGGTACTTTATCACATTATATTTATAGTTAACTGAGTAGATTAGGTAAAACAATCATGTAAGGATAAGTCTACCATTTGCTCAGCTGCTTTCAAGCTGCCAAGTATGATTGAATATCCTGGCTACTTTTGTTCGGGCATGATGATCAGGGACCTCCATGATTACACAATGCTGACCACACCATCAGAGAGGTCTTACGCTCCTCAGCTTTTTACCCCCCTTCCCTCCCTTAGCATGAATAAAGGTGGTTAAGAGAGAGAACACAATACACAGCTTAGAAAAAAAAAAAAACCACATGTCTCTAGCTTTTTTTCCTCCTTTTTTTTCCCTTTAAATGGTCTAGGAGAAAAAATTTCTCTATGAAAAAACACACTAGAAAATCCTGATTCAAAGTTTGAAATGAAAATAGAATCTGTCAACTCACAATATTCAAGAAACAAATGAATCAGTACCATTATCTTAAAAATTGTGGATGTGTATATTATGCAAAGAAAGAACTAAAATAAATGTTATCTGCATTAGTAAACCAAGTTTCACACTGAAATATGCAATAAATAGCAAACAAATATAATATTTAAACAATATATTGGCTCACGGGAAAACTACCTTAAAATATAGTAGACACAAACTATAGTTGGTAGAAAAAAATAGCAGAATTATAAACTGAGAAAGTTGAATTGGGAGAACATTAGAGATCTTCTACTTTAGAGATTTTGCCTGGTAGGTGAAGGAATCTACTGATGATGGGTTAATTAGTCTATGGCAGACATTGTTCTAAGCATAGTAATTTTAGTGTCATCTTTAAACTTCACACAACTATGAGGTAGATTTTGTAATTATACCCATGTTGAAGATGAGGAAAATCAGATACAAACTGGCTAAGTAAAAAGTCAAATATTAACCAGAATTTTAATCCAGTTGGTCTGATTTCAGGCAATTTTGATTTAACTATTCAGGAGGCTGAACTTACTAAGTGACTTGCCCAAACCCAAAAAATGACTTCAGTAACATATTGGAAATATTTTTATGCCCAAGTGAACAGGAAGAATGGCATTCTGCCTGTTAAAGAATTCAAAGAAACAAATTATTAAAAATGGCTAATGTCATGGTCTCTAAATCCTATATATCTAACTACATTTTGTATGCCACAGGTTTTCAATAATCACTATCAGAAAGCAGTTCTAGGCATTTGCATTGTTGAAAGAATTATTTCATTTTAGTGTTATTAATTTAATAGAAACATACTCTCTAGTGAAGGCAATCAATACTGCATAGTATTAACTTTTCTGAGAGCAGATGAAAAACCACACAAAATTCAACTTAATTCACGTTAGGTTACGTCCAAGATCCTTTTGCTAAATATATATTTAAAAATATTTTATCACCTAGCATTTTATAACCCAGAAATATTATCATGAACAAATATTTATTTTTCTATGGAGTGGAAAGAAAGCTTATGCTTTCAGTGATGGACTTATACTGATGTAATCTCTTATTTATTACTAAATCAAGATTAGGGAAAACAATTTGATCTCATAACTGTAACAGGGAGGAACAAACCTGACTCCATATTGGATCTATTCCTTTAGCTTTAACCCTTGTGCTCTGTTGCCTGTGCTTAGTCATGCAGGCTCTGCACCTTTGCAAACGAAATGTTGCCTGTAGCCTGAAATATACATGATAGCCCATTCTCAAGGCTCTGATCTTTAAAGGTATAATACTTTTCCATTCATATAGAAATTAAAAGTTGCAGAACAGAAAATAATAAATGTCCTGCTGGAGGCTTATAGGAACATTGTGACCAGACCTACATGGACAGCTGTAAGAACAAAGAATTCCTGCAACAACCAACCACACACTCCCTTTCAGTACAAAAGAAGCCTGAATTCTAATTTTGGTAAGATGATTCTTTGGGACATTAGTCTACCATCTTTTCAGTCTGTTGGCTTTCCAAATAAAGTTGCTATTCCTTGCCCCACCAACTCGTCTCTCCATTTATTGACCTGTTGTGTGGTGAGCAGTACGAACTTAGACTTGGTAACACTATGTGCTGGAGACTTATATAATAACTTTATTTCTCCCTCTGACAACATTGCCATGTCTGGTGAATAATATTACTTTAAAAATCAATTGTTATTTAGTGATATTACAAGTATTTAAAGTGAAGTCTCTTTGGCTCTGAAGCCCTTCCTATTAATAACATATGAAATAGCCCAGATTTGGTTGAACCTAAAATTATACTGCTAAATTATACTCTAACAATGTTAAAGCTAAATATTTAATTCTTTCCATAACCTTGAAAAAGAGAGTTCCATTTGTGATATGAACAACTGATCATTCTTTTTTATGAGATTTATTTTTTCTGATTATGTCCAATAATAGGGTTTACCATATATGTATCAAACATGCCCTTTAGGGGCTTCCCTGGTGGCACAGTGGTTGAGAGTCCGCCTGCCGATGCAGGGGATACGGGTTCGTGCCCCGGTCCGGGAAGATCCCACATGCCGCGGAGCGGCTGGGCCTGCGAGCCATGGCCGCTGAGCCTGTGCGTCCGGAGCCTGTGCTCCACAAAGGGAGAGGTCACAACAGTGAGAGGCCCGCATACCGCAAAAAAACAAAACAAACAAACAAACAAACAAAAAACCATGCCCTTTAGGATTTTTAATTATAACTGATACTTCTTTAATTTTATTTTTATTTATTATCCCTTTTCAGAAATGCTCTGCATTACCTTCTATAGATATTTTCTTTCCATTTTTATTACAACATATTGACATATAATAAAATGCGTGGATTTTAACATTGCAGTTTTATGAGCTTAACAAATGTATAATATACCTGGGTAATAATCACTAAAAACAGCACCAAAATATTTCCATCACCCTAGAAATTTTCCTCATAGCCATTTTCAGTTAATTGTCACTGTAAAATAGACAATCACTGTTCAGATTTCTATCACTGTAGATTAATTTTGCCTGTTCTAGAACTGCATACAAATATGTACTATTTTATATGTGGCTTCATTTGCTCACCATAATATTTTTGAGATCTATCACAGTGTTGTATACTTTATTCATTTTTATTATTATTATTGCATAGAATAAATATATTCCAACTATTTATTCATTTACCTATCGATGGGCATTTAGGTTGTTTTCAATTTGGGGCTATTATAAATAAAACTGCTTTGAACATTCCAGTATGAGTCTTTTTATGGTCATGTATATTTATTTCTCTTGGATAAAAGAAGCAGGAGTAGTCAAATTGTCTGGTTCTTTGTATTTAAAGTTCAATTTTTGTACACATACTACTTGACCCTTATTTTTTAAACAATTCCTACAATCTCTTTTAACTTATATTTTAAAAATTTTTGATAAAATTGTGTGTATATCTTCCATCTGCTGCTTATTTTCTATATGTTCAGTTTGTATTTTGATTATTTTTTCCTTTCTTGACATTTTTTGATTTAATTCTGTGTATTTATATTAATTCATCCTATCTCCTGTATTGGCTTTTTATCTATAGTGCTGTGTTTGTGAAATAAAGACATTTTCAAATAAGTGAAATTTTTAACTTATCACTGGCAAACATATAGTACAAGAACTGATAAAGGAAGCTCTTCAAGTCAAAGGCCCCAGATGTAATCTTAGATGTACAGAAATAGAGAGCAATAGGAATGCTAAATATGTGGGTAAAAACAAAAGGTCACTTTTCTTTATCTTCTTATATTCTTTAATTAACTGTAACTAAAAAGGAAGCAATGTACATGGAATTTTTAGTGTATATGGATTTGAAATATATGACAGCAATAACACAAACTGTTAGAGGATGTATAAGTACATTTTACTGTTGTCAATTTTTCTGTTTTAATGTGAACTGGCATAATATTAATTCATGATTGATTTTAGAAGGTTTAGAATGCATAGTGTAAACTCAGAAGCTCACACACACACACACACACACACACACACACACAGCATTGTAGATAAAAAGCCAATAGAAGAGGTAAGATGGAAAAAAATATTTTTGTATTGTTTGGTTTGGTTTTTACTATATAAATGTAACTGAAGCTACCCTACTGACTCTACTTGAGACTCTACTCTACTTTGGTCACAAGACTTGATTTTATTTGCTTACTGATGTACAGTATGTGATTTAGTGCCCCACTCTGTTCCCCTTTATTGGGCCGTCACAACCATTCCACAGCTGCTTAGTGAGTTTTGGCTGATAAAGTTTCTTAGGTATCCTAGCTCTCTGAAGAATTTCCCTTGGCTCTTAGGAGCATCCTTGGCTAGGAAGATATACAGCGCATGGCCAATGAATTTCTGATGACTGTAAAAAAGGCTTCCACCCCATGCCTCAATGGTATGTGTGTCAAGGAGTCCATAGCTCAGAAAAGACCACAGAGACTGATAGGGACAGAGTAAAGGGACAAAGTAGGTAATTAAATAGTTAATACTACTAGAGGATTATAAGAAAAGAAAAAAGTATGGGAGACCCCTGTAAGTTAATGATCACTCAAGAAAGCAGATTTGCTTAACCACAAAACCATGCAGGCTTGCCTAGCAACAAAACCATGCAACAGAAGCATGAGACATGCCCCAACAATAAAACAGTGGTGGCATGAGACCCACATACTGCCCAGTGAGCTCAGTCAGTTAATGATTCTTAGGACATACTTCTCTGGGCACATTAAAGACAAATATATGAGAAAAGGGGGACATTATACTGAAACCTGAAATGATTTGCCATTTTTAACATATGTTACTGCCTTTTTGCTCATTTCCATTGCGCCATGACAGTCCCGGCTTGATCATGTCGGGACAAGAAAACTCCCCCACCTGACGTGGAGGAGGAACTGATGATGGAAGCATGATATCTACTCAAGAATGAGGAAGAAGGTGGTCTTTTCCCCTCCCCACTTTTCCTTTGATTATAAAACTGTAGCCCATTAAGTTCTCACAGCATGACACCTTCTCATGTGCCCACTTGTAAGCCTCACAAGCATCCTATTCTAATAAATCACTTCTTATCTATCATTTTACCTCTTGTTGAATTCTTTCTGTGCTGAGACATAAAGAACCAGAAATCCTTGGAGCCCCCTGAAATGCCACCTAGCGGTTTCAAGACCACATCCTGTATTGTGAGATAATATAATAAACTTGTATTAAATAGCCAAGTCTGAATACACATTGGCAGGTGGTTGTGTCTATTTAAAAACTGAAGCTATAATAATGACACAGTTATATTTCTAACATGCCTTACTTTAAGAAATATTGCATAATAAAAACAATTATTTCTATGTGGGTAAAATTCTAAATACGAATAACAGTATTTTCCCACAAAAATTTTTGGGATTTTTTATTAAAGCTGTAAATGAATAGCAATCAATTGTAATATCACTAAGCAAATATACATTTCATACCTTAACATTTTACTCAACCTTAAAGGCTTTATTTTCTTATTACTCTTCTTTATCTCCAGAATAGCCCCTGTTTTTTCTTAAAGCAATTCTATCATCCTTCTACCTTCATTACCTTTGTTATGATCAGCAAACATAAAGGCAATCAAACAGAATGGCAGAAAAGCTATATCCACTGTGCCTGCTATTCAAGTTTACATAAACTAATAACTAAGTATTTCATGATGTTATAATTTATGATTGTCTATTTAATGAATAAAAAATATTTCCAGTGTATATTGTAATCTGGACAGAATTATAACTAGTAAGATAAACAACATGATGATCTCATGGGTTTTCATTCATATCAATCATAAAACAATCTAAGGAAGAACACTGAGTAAAATCAGCAATAAATAAAAATTCTTTGAATAGACAACACTTGTAAGTATAACCTGCAAAAGCAAACTGCAATTTGAAAAAATAAAAAAACATAATAAATGTTGATGAACATTTAAAGTTTTTTAAAGTATAACACTAAAAGAAGCAAGTACAAAGGAAATATGTTTTCCAATACGTGTTAAGAATTTGTGCAAGCCAGAAGTCATAGATAGTTAAGATAAAGATGAAATTGGAAAATTCTTGTCATAAATAAATATTATATAGAGTAAAATTATAATTTTCCAAATAGTTTAGGTAAATCATTTAAAATACATTGAAACCAAAATAGATAAATATGCAAAGGATATGAAGCAGAAACTTTACAAAAGCCTTTAATACATACATATTGATTATCATTATCTTTAATAGTAAAAAAGTGATAAGAATTAAAAACAATATATTATTTTATTTACCAAATTTTATATATACAGTGACATAATCAACTTGCATTTTTGCCTTTGAAAACATTGAGTTTGGCTGTTGTGAGGTGAATGGCTGGAAAAGGGCATGACTGGGATCAGTAAGACCAGTTAGAGGCAGAACTTTTATTGGCTTACGGTGTGAAAGCAGAGATAGATCTGCGGCTTTATTCCTGTCCTGCCCCTAGGTTCTTCAGAACCTTTTTTTTTTTTTTTAAGATTCCATATATATGTGTTAGCATACGGTATTTGTTTTTCTCTTTCTGACTTACTTCACTCTGTATGACAGTCTCTAGTTCCATCCACCTCACTACAAATAACTCAGTTTCTTTTATGGCTGAGTAATATTCCATTGAATATATGTGCCACATCTTCTTTATCCATTCGTCCATCGATGGACATTTAGGTTGATTCCATCTCCTGGCTATTGTAAATAGAGCTGCAATGAACATTGTGGTACCTGACTCTTTTTGAATTATGGTTTTCTCGGGGCATATGCCCAGTAGTGGGATTGCTGGGTCGTATGGTAGTTCTATTTTTAGTTTCTTAAGGAACCTCCATACTGTTCTCCATACTGGCTATATCAATTTACATTCCCACCAACAGTGGAAGAGGGTTCCCTTTTCTGTACACCCTCTCCAGCATTTATAGTTTGTAGACTTTTGAATGATTGCCATTCTGGCCAGTGTGAGGTGATACCTCATTGTAGTTTTGATTTGCATTTCTCTAACGACCAGTGATGTTAAGCATCCTTTCATGTGTTTGTTGGCAATTTATATATCTTCTTTGGAGAAATGTCTATTTGGGTCTTCTGCCTATTTTTGGATTAGATTGTTTGTTTTTTTGATATTGAGCTGCATGTGCTGCTTGTAAATTTTGGAGATTAATCCTCTATCAGTGGCTTCATTTGCAAATATTTTCTCCCCTTCTGAGGGTTATCTTTTCATCTTGTTTATGGTTTCCTTTGTAGTGCAAAAGCTTTTAAGTTTAATTAGGTCCCATTGGTTTATTTTTGTTCTTATTTCCACTTCTCTAGGAGGAGGGTCAAAAAGGATCTTGCTGTGATTTATGTCATAGAGTGTTCTGCCTATGTTTTCCTCTAAGTGTTTGATAGTGTCTGGCCTTACATTTAGGTCTTTAATCGATTTTGAGTTTATTTTTGTGCATGGTGTTAGGGAGTGTTCTAATTTCCTTCTTTTACATGTAGCTGTCCACTTTTCCCAGCACCACTTACTGAAGAGGCTGTTTTTTTCTTCCTTGTATATTCTTGCCTCCTTTATCAAAGATAGGGTGACCATATGTGCACGGGTTTATCTCTGGGCTTTCTATCCTGTTCCATTGATCTATATTTCTGTTTTTGTGCCAGTACCATACTGTCTTGATTACTGTAGCTTTGTAGTATTGTCTGAAGTGCAGGAGCCTGATTCCTCTGACTCTGTTTTTCTTTCTCAAGATAGCTTTGGGTATTCAGGGTCTTTTGTGTTTCCCTAAAAATTGCGAATTTTTTTTTCTAGTTCTGTGAAAAATGTCATTGGTAGCTTGATAGGGATTGCACAGAATCTGTAGATTGCTTTGGGTAGTAGAGTCATTTTCACAATGTTGATTCTTCCAATCCAAGAACATGGTATATCTCTCCATCTGTTTTTATCATCTTTAATTTATTTCATCAGTGTCTTATAGTTTTCTGCATACAGGTCTTTTGTCTCCATAGGTAGGTTTATTCCTAGATATTTTATTCTTTTTGTTGCAATGTTAAATAGGAGTGTTTCCTTACTTTCTCGTTCAGATTTTTCATCATTAGTGTATAGGAATGCAAGAGATTTCTGTGCATCAATTTTATATCCTGCTAGTTTACCAAATTCATTGATTAGCTCTAGTAGTTTTCTGGTAGCATGTTTAGGATTCTCCATGTATAGTATCATGTCATCTGCAAACAGTGACAGTTTTAATTCTTCTTTTCCGATTTGGGTTCCTTTTATTTCTTTTCTTCTCTGATTGCTGTGGCTAAAATTTCCAAAACAATGTTGAATAATAGTGGTGAGAGTGGACAACCTTGTCTTGTTCCTGATCTTAGTAGAAACAGTTTCAGTGTTTCACCATTGAGAACGATGTTGGCTGTGGGTTTGTCATATGTGGCCTTTATTATGTTGAGGTAAGTTCCCTCTATGCCTACTTTCTGCAGGGTTTTTATCATAAATGGGTGTTGAATTTTCTCAAAAGCTTTTTCTGCATCTCTTGAGATGATCATATGGCTTTTACCCTTCAATTTTTTACTATGGTGTATCACATTGATTGATTTGCATATATTGAAGAATCCTTGCTTTCCTTGGATAAGCCCCACTTGATCATGGTGTATGATCCTTTTAATGTGCTGTTGGATTCTGTCTGCTAGTATTTTGTTGAGGATATTTGCATCTATGTTCATCAGTGATATTGGTCTGTAGTTTTCTTTTTTTGTGACATCTTTGTCTAGTTTTGGTATCAGTGTGATGGTGGCCTCATAGAATGAGTTTGGGAGTGTTCCTCCCTCTGCTATATTTTGGAAGAGTTTGAGAAAGTTTTCTCTGAATGTTTGATAGAATTCGCCTCTGTTACCATCTGGTCCTGGGCTTTTGTTTGTTGGAAGACTTTTAATCACAGTTTCAATTTCAGTGCTTGTGATTGGTCTGTTTATATTTTCTATTTCTTCCTTGTTCAGTCTTGGAAGTTTGTACTTTTCTAAGAATTTGTCCATTTCTTCCAGGTTGTCCATTTTATTGGCATATAGTTTCTTGTAGTGATCTCTTATGATCCTTTGTATTTCTGCATTGTCAGTTGTTACTTCTCCTTTTTCATTTCTAATTCTGTTGATTTGAGTCTTCTCTCTTATTTTCTTGATGAGTCTGGTTTATCAATTTTGTTTATCTTCCCAAAGAATCAACTTCTAGTTTTATTGATCTTTGCTATTGTTCCTTTCTTTTCTTTTTCACTTATTTCTGATCTGATCTTTATGATTTCTTTCCTTCTGCTAACTTTGGGGTTTTTTTGTTCTTCTTACTCCAATTGCTTTAGATGTAAGGTTCAGTTGTTTATTTGAGGTGTTTCTTGTTTCTTGAGGTAGGATTGTGTTGCTATAAACTTCCCTCTTAAAACTGCTTTAACTTCATGCCATAGGTTTGGGTCGTCGTATTTTCATTGTCATTTGTTTCTAGGTATTTTTTTATTCCTCTTTGATTTCTTCAGTGATCTCTTGGTTATTTAGTAGTGTGTTGTTTAGCCTCCATGTGTTTCTATTTTTTACAGATTTTTTTCCTATAATTGATATCTAGTCTTATAGTGTTGTGGTCAGAAAAGATACTTGATTCAATTTCAACTTTCTTAAATTTACCTAGGCTTGATTTGTGACCCAAGATGTGATCTATCCTGGAGAATGTTCCATGAGCACTTGAGAAGAAAGTGTATTCTGTTGTTTTTGGATGGAATGTCCTATAAATATCAATTATATCCATTTTGTTTAATGTATCATTTAAAGCTTGTGTTTCCTTATTTATTTTCATTTTGGATGATCTGTCCACTGGTGAAAGTGGGGTGTTAAAGTCCCCTAGTATGATTGTGTTACTGTCAATACCTCCTATCGTGGCTGTTAACATTTGCCTTATGTATTGAGGTGGAGCTACAACATTTTAAAATCCAGTTTTCATTTTCTAATGCAAGTTAAATTTAATCAATTCTTCTAAAATGTCTAATACCTATAAAGTCTATTATAATTGGTATTCTTTATAAAGGAGGCCACACTTTTATGAACCACATATAATTACAGTGATAATTATAAGAATAGCAATTGATAATTTTTACAGTAGAATCTTAATAATTATAATGAAGCACAGCTACTTTTTAAAATACAGTTTTAACGAATGAATTTATATTAGTACTAATTGTTATTTCACTTCTTTGTATCTCTGTTTATCCAGTCAAAATTATGTTTCATTGTTCAGAGAATTGGTGTTTTCAGATATGGTATCACAAGGTGGCTATATGCAAAGCACTTTCTAATAGAAAGCAGTATATCAGAATCCTAGTGTCTGCTCTATTATTAACTAGATTAGCAATGATAGATGTAATTTTGCCATTTAGGGTTTCAGGTTCCCGATTTTTTCTAGATTATGCATTGTCAAGGGAATAATATTATACCCAGTGGGGTCAATATTGTTTCTTGGTAGCCTAAAAATCTTACTCTTTTCATGTATAAAGCACAGTTGTATATATAGTATATAAACTGATATAGTGTGTGTCTGCAGTGTTAAAATTTCATTGATGGACAATTAGAAAATAATATGCCTGAAATGGCTTTTTAAGAGGAAGATAATAAATAAAAGGTTGAGAAACACTGTTCCAGTTGATCCATAATATCTCTTCCATCTCTTATTAGTTTTATTTGTGAGTCTTTGAAACAGTGTTATTAAAGATTTTCATAGCTGCATTAAAGTCTTATTTAATTATTTATTTCCTTTCAGGACCAGCTTCATGTATAGGAAGGGGTGAATACATATTTTTATGATAACTTATTTTCTAGAGACTCTCTTATCATTACTATCTTCTATTAGGAGTGATACAAGCTTGACATTCCATACTCTACTGTCTCTCTTTAGTTTAGGTTTTTAATCTGCCTACATCTAAATTTAACCAAGAACTATTGTTGACATCCTAAAGGGACTTAAAAAAAAAACCTAAATCAAGAGCAGGTTATCAAGGGGGGCAGGGGAGAAGATGGTGAGTAGCAGCAACCATAACAAATGAAGCAATGGTAAGAGAATTTACTCTTGTAAATATGAGTCTTCTGTAAGGGTTCGGGTTCTATCCTGATATGTATTTATCTTTTCCTGCAAGGACTACAGGGGTTATTGCAAGTTGTAAAGGAGAAGCCATATTTTGCATCAATCAATGGGCTAAAGTGGTTCTTAGGCAGAGCCCACACCTGTGGAACACTCAGTAAGCAGCCAGGAGAGAGCTAGTCTCCTTCCTAGTCTAGATCAATGGCTACAAAGTGGAGAATAAGAAGAAAATTTTATACCTTTTATTTATAAGAATTTTTTCTAATTTAAAAAAGCGCCTGTATTAGTCAGGGTCCTTCAGAAAAACAGAATCACAGAACCAATAGGAGATTGCAGTTATGGAGTCTAAGTCTCAAGATCTACAGTCAGCAAATTGGAGACCCGAGACTGTTGATGAGGTACTTCCAATTGGAGTCTGAGTCTGAAGGCAAAAGAAGACTGATGTTCCAGGTCAAAGATACCGAGGCAGAGAAAGAGAAGTCTCCCTTATTTATTCAGTGTTTTGTTCTTTTCAGGCCTTCAACAAATTGGATGACCCTCACACTGGGAAAGGCAATCTGCTTTACTCAGTCTACCAAATCAAATGTGAATCTCATCCTGAAACACCATCACAGATACACTCAGGAAGAACGTTTAACCAAGGATCTGAGCAACCCCTGGTCCAGTCAAGTTGACACAAAAAAATAAGTATTACAGTGCCTATGGAATTACTAAAATATTATATTATTGCAAATCCCAGATGCCAGTTCCTCTACTTTTTCTGTTTGTTTTGCTTTTTTCCCTACTAGTCTATGGTTTCAAGATGTGAAATGACCAGTCTTTTTTTCCACCCTCTTGCACTGTAATTCAGAGAGGAAAAAGATTATGTGCCTATAACTCCCATATCATAGAAATTATATAAGTTGGTAATCTTAATGTGAAATCATCATTAAAAATACAGTTAGAAATTTTCCAATCACTGAGTCACCCCTGCCTTATATTTAATACAACAGCTCTTTTATCAGGGAACAAGCTTGTCATTAGTAACTTTATCCTATATTCGCAGAAAAGAGACTTGTTATCTGACAGATGTTGGGTGGCAAATGTGATACAAATTGAAACTGTCCCTGTAATTTTTGGAAAGATGCTTCTTCCCATGAGCCATGGATTTTGATTGATTTTAGGAACTACCATATGCTGTAACAGCCTTAATACTGAGTCTGAGTGATGGATAGTACTGTGTAGACAGGTGCGTTTTGGCAGATGAAAATTGTCTCTGGGGTTTGCACAGAATTCCACAGTGGTACCTAATGATCCTGCTGCTTTCACTATTTGAGTTTAACTTAAATTGAAAAGAGTGTGAATACATATATATTTTCAAGTTATCTGTGACAATATTGAGCAATGGTTCCTTTTTTAAAAAATATATATTAAATGGAAGATAATACAAATTCATTGTAAACAGCCAAAACAATAAAGATATTTATGTTTGAATTCTGTAGCTCCCTTCCATGAGGGAACCACTGTTAATGGCTATTCTTTTTGTTGTTGTTGTTTTTCTTCTTCTTTTTTATTAATTTTTATTGGAGTATAGTTGTTTTACAATGTAGTGTTAGTTTCTTGCTGTACAGCAAAGTGAATCTGTAATATGTATACATATACCCCCTCTTTCTTGGATTTCCTTCCCATTTAGGTTTGTTAATGGCTATTCTTGATTTTTTTTCCCTCTAGGCACACTCCCAGATAACACACTACAACACACTTTTAAAAAAAATTTCTCATGTTATAAATTGTTCTGTATAATTTTTTCACTTTACTATACACTATAAAAAACTTTCATATTTGCATATGTAAATCCACATTATTTATTTTAACTGGTGCTTAATATTTTTGAAAAATCGAACTCTGAATTTTGCTTGACCTATGATTGTGAGGGAGGCTTCTCATCACCACTTTAATGCAGATCCCTGTTTTTAGCTGTTTTACATCTAGGGTGCTTTATATCTAGAACTCACATAAAAAGTATATTGCTAAAGGCAGTTTGTAAACCAAGAGCCACTAAATAATATTACTCACCAGAACACTGATTTTTAAAAACACTATGATGTTATACATTTCATATAGCTGTTTGAATGCCTTCACAGCTATTTTTTACAAGCCTTTAAAATGTACTTCTCAAAAATAGAAGATAAAATCATATTGAGACCTCTTTATTTTTCTTTCTACCTGGAATGCTAGTTTACTCCTTCATTACCTTTAAGTCTCTGTTCAATGTCACCTTTTCAATAATGCATACCCGAATCACTAGACTTAAAAAGGTAACTCCTCCTGGTATTCCAAAACACTTTACTCTTTTTTTTTACTCATTTTGTCATGGTGATCATACCCATATAATATACTGTCTTACTTATTATACTGTTGCCTAGCTATTCCCATTATAATGCAACTATACAACGACAAGATTGATTTGTGTGTGTTTATTTTATTTACTGATATATGAACAGCACAAATGAGTACCTGGTATATAATAGGTATTCATATTGTTTATTTAACAGTATATTATTCAATACATAATTGGATAAAAGAATGAATTAAAAAAGTGAGATTCTCCACAATTTCTTCTTTGGCCCTGGATGTAGTTTAAAACAAGATTAAAAAATATTTTAGTGATTTATGGGGATTAAAGATGCAACCTAACTTTGGGGTTGTTTTACTATTCTAACCAACTTTAGAACCTTTTGTGTGCATACGTCTCAGAAGTTTTCAAAAGAGACATGCACAAGCAGTTAGTATTAGCAGACTGCTTCATGAGGGTCAAAATAGGACTATCTTAGTACAATGCTTATCTGCTCCCCTGCTGGGACCAGCTAGAACCTTGGTTAAGCATAGGTATGTAGGTCAAAACCAAAAGTATAAGAGGCGACAAAATGTAAGGGATCTAGGGGGTAAAATTCCTTCTGTCTTCCTGCATTTCTACCTTGGTTCATAAAATAGAGATTTCTATCCTCTTAGAAATATTGGGAGGAAACTTTAACTTTTCTCTGCCTATTCACTCTTCTTACCTGATTGGCAACACTTAGAAGATTATCATTGTAAACATGCTCTCTACCTTTTCTTTGAGTCTCTCTTTGGGATCTGCCTTTCTTTACGCTGAGCCCATCCTCCACTTGTCCATGAGATGGGCCCACTCTGTGATGCCTTCCCTCCCAGAGAAGCTGCAAATGCTTCAGGTGCTCTGTATGTCAGTGGGAGAATGATTTCAATTCAGTAGCGATACTATAAAATGCAAATTTTGTTAGGAAGTCCAAGGTGGGTTCTCTAACTCAATTTTAGTAACAAGTAGCTTGATTCCTATCTTATCTGTCTGCATGGTTTTAAACTGGCATCCCTCAGAAACCCAGAAGAATGGTTTCTAGGAAAAACAAAACTTTCTTATATATAATAAAAACTGCACATGTATTTTTAACGTAAAATACAACTAAGCAATTTCAAGTTCTATTATGTTTCCAGATTTCCATAATAAACCAGTTTCAGTAGAAAGGCAAGTTGTTACTAACTGAATTTTAAGAGGAGGAAATGAGACAAAGTGGCATTTTTTGGACAAAATTTACATTACTGCTAAATTTTAAAGGAAAGACTAGAACACAAGTATTCCAATAAAATTCTGAAATACCAGATACTTGGAAACCATTCAAATGCATTTAGTTATCTGACCTGAGGAGAATGGTGACATTAGTACTGGGGTGGTGAGCATCTGTAGTCAATTCCACAGATGGTGGCTGTCAAGACTTTTGACACTTTGGCCATTTTCCAGTCTCTTGCTGCTGGCAGTCTCAAGGCTCTATGTCTCTACAGACCAAATTCATTCACATAAATAACCCACTTTAAAGAAATGAAACATCTGACCATAACATTAGTACGAAATATGAAGAAGATGAACTAGAAAATTGTGGGCTAATCATCTGTCCCACTGTCTAAGCAGTAAGGAGAATTTCAGTCTTAATGAGTTTTAACTCTTTTTTTCTTAATTTTGTCTTGCTTGTTCAACAGTAGTTCTCATCTTCACCTTGTTAGAAATTTGGAACTGCTTGATGAAACACTTATCCATTCTGGTTAAAGTGCTTCCATGATTTGTTTTCTGACTTTGCTATCTTTTGTTTGTAGTCTACATCTAGATCAATATTCAGAGACATCAGGGTTTCTAGGTCAGGCAATGCAGAAAGCTGACATAATACTGAAAATGTAGTTAATCACATATCTCTAATATTAGAACCCTCAGTGATGCTCTTGACTTTTGTTAAGGTACCAATTATACAAACAAAACACATGTGAAGTATTGGTCTGAAATTGACTAAAACTGAACAGCAATATCACATTTACTATGACTAATTAGTTGAACAGAGCAATGTTTTGAAATGAATAGCAAGTTTTCACTTTGCTTAGGAACTTTTGTCTTCATGGCTCAATGATTATAAAAGTGTAGTTGTCAAGGCAACTGTGCAGAACATCTGCTAAGTAAATAGTACAGTTTCAAATGTGTGAAAGCAAATGAAAAATCCAATCGAGGAATATCTACACCATGGATAAAAGCAACTGTTTTGCTGTTTGCAGCATCCTGGTTGCCATTGTAAAATAATAGTTGTATGTATATGAACAGACCATGCAAATAATGCATCCTCACCTTGGTACCTTTATTTTATTTTATTTTTTATATCTGCTATGCTCTCTTCAAGAAATATCCTACTCAATGATACCACCTTACCTCCAAAGGATTCCTTTCTCTACCAAAATACTGTGCATCCCAGAAAGCCAGGCTAAATGACATCTCAGTGGTCCTTAGCCCTTCTTCCTATTTGAACAACATTTTCTAACATTGTTATGATAATTTCTAGCACATTGCTTTATACAAAGATTAATGATATTTGATTTCCCAGGAGGCTAAATATTCTTTGAAATATCCTTAATTTTTTTTTTTTTTTTTTTTTTTTTTTTTTTGTGGTATGCGGGCCTCTCACTGTTGTGGCCTCTCCCGTTGCGGAGCACAGGCTCCGGACGCGCAGGCTCAGCGGCCATGGCTCACGGGCCCAGCCGTTCCGCGGCATGTGGGATCTTCCCAGACCGGGGCACGAACCCGTGTCCCCTGCATCGGCAGGCGGACTCTCAACCACTTGCGCCACCAGGGAAGCCCGAAATATCCTTAATTTTGATCGCAGCACAATGCTGGCACAAAGCAGGTATCAACTGGCAATTTGATACAAAATAGCTGTCTTGTTCTTATGAACTTTTCAAATGTATTCAATCACATAGATATTCAATTACCCTGATATTATTCCAAATGTAGGAAAGATTGACATAACCAATAATTGTGCTAACGGGCCAATGAGTTAGTCTGTGGAGGCTGATTAGATTACATTGAAATTTTAAAATTCCCAAGAATACATGGCACTAAGAAAAAGAAGGCATTAGTTGGTTAAATCAAAGAGAAAGTGTTGGATTACAAGTGAGATGGCTCTTAAGAGACACTGATTAGCATAAGTGAGCCAACAGAATAAGTAATGTTATTAAATTATTGAGAAAACAATTTGTTCATATTTTGGACTGTTCTTATTTGGTGCTATTTATAATTTAGGATTGCATTATAATAACATATAAAACATTTTTTTCTTTTTGACGTTTCTTTTATTTAGAACTATCAAAAACTATTTACAGATGGTATTATATAAAGTTATCACTCTAGATAGTAAGGTAATAATTATTGTGAAGACAAAATATTTTTGATTTTTTTAAAAAAAGAATAATTTTCTAACCCTCAATTCTTAATGTGTACTGTTAAGATTTGTTTACAAATATAAAAGGTATTTTTGTTTATTCTAAGATAAAGTCTTAAATGTCAAAAATATAATTACTTGGGAAATCATATTTTTCTCTCAGAGATTTTAAATTCCTAATTTTTCAACATTTATGATAATTTATAATTGTATTTTAAACAGAATAATTTATTCCAATATTCACATTTTGCTTGTATTTAATTTGGTTAATATTCACACATTGAGGTATCTATAACAGCCTCAATGTATCTCAATTACTATTAAATTGATTGTTGTTATTTTGTATGTGTTAATCAACATATGCTGCTAATTGCATGGCAACTAAATGCAATAAATGCAGGATTTTTTTGTGTGCCAAAACTGAGTAAAAACTTTTTCTAATATAAATCTATTACTAGATAAAAACTATAATTTTGGCATGACATCTTAGATTTAAATGTGCATTGCTTTTATGGGCTTCCCTGGTGGCACAGTGGTTGAGAGTCCACCTGCCGATGCAGGGGACACGGGTTCGTGCCCCGGTCCGGGAAGATCCCACATGCCGTGGAGCGGCTGGGCCCGTGAGCCATGGCCGCTAAGCCTGCGCGTCCAGAGCCTGTGCTCCACAACGGAAGAGGCCACAACAGTGAGAGGCCCACGTACCGCAAAAAACACAAAACAAACAAACAAAAAATGTGCATTGCTTTCTTAAAAATATAATGTTGCAGAATTAGAAATGTAAAAGGAGAAGTAACAACTGACACTGCAGAAATACAAAGGATCATAAGCAACTACTATAAGCAACTATATGCCAATAAAACGGACAACCTAGAAGAAATGGACAAATTCTTAGAAAAGTACAAACTTCCAAGATTAAACAAGGAGGAAATAGAAAATATGAACAGACCAATCACAAGCACTGAAATTGAAAATGTGATTAAAAATCTTCCAACAAACAAAAGCCCAGGACCAGATAGCTTCACAGGTGAATGCTATCAAACATTTAGAGAAGAGCTAACACCTATCCTTCTCAAACCCTTCCAAAATATAGCAAAGGGAGGAACACTCCTAAACTCATTCTATGAGGCCACCATTACCCTGATACCAAAACCAGACAAAGATGTCACACACAAAAAAAACTACAGGCCAATATCACTGATGAATATAGATGCAGAAATCCTCAACAAAATACTAGCAGACAGAATCCAACAGCACATTAAAAGGATCATATACCACGATCAATGGGTGTATCTGAGGAAAGCAAGGATTCTTCAATATACGCAAATCAATCAATGTGATACACCATAGTAACAAACTGAAGGATAAAAGTCATATGATCATCTCAATAGATGCAGAAAAAGCTTTTGACAAAATTCAGCACCCATTTATGATAAAAATATCCAGAAAGTGGGCACAGAGGGAACCCACCTTAACATAAAAAAGGCCATGTATGACAAACCCACAGCCAGCATTGTTCTCAATGGTGAAACACTGAAACCATTTCCTCTAAGATCAGGAACAAGACAAGGTTGCCCACTCTCACCACTATTATTCAACATTGTTTTGGAAATTTTAGCCACAGCAATCAGAGAAGAAAAAGAAATAAAGGGAATCCAAATCAGAAAAGAAGAAGTAAAACTGTCACTGTTTGCAGATGCCATGATACTATACATATAGAATCCTAAACATGCTACCAGAAAACTACTAGAGCTAATCAATTAATTTGGTCTAATAGGATACAAAATTAATGCACTGAAATCTCTTGCATTCCTATACACTAATGACGAAAATCTGAAAGAGAAATTAAGGAAACACTCCCACTTACCACTGCAACAACAACAACAAAATACCTAGGTGTAAACTTTCCTAAGGAGACAAAAGACCTGTATGCAGAAAACTATAAAACACTGATGAAAGAAATTAAAGATGACACAAACAGATGGAGAGATCTACTATGTTCCTGGATTGGAAGAATCAACATTGTGAAAATCACTATACTACCCAAAGCAATCTACAGATTTAGTGCAATCCTTATCAATCTACGAATGACATTTTTCACAGAACTAGAACAAAAAATTTTACAATTTGTATAGAAACACAAAAGGCACTGAATAGAGAAAGCAATCTTGAGAAAGAAAAATGGAGCTGCAGGAATCAGGCACATCAGACTATACTACAAAGCTACAGTCATCAAGACAGTATGGTACTGGCATAAAAACAGAAATATAGATCAATGGAACAGGACAGAAAATCCAGAGATAAACCTACGCACTTATGGTCACCTAATCTATGACAAAGGAGGAAAGAATATACAATGGAGAAAAGACAGTCTCTTTAATAAGTTATGCTCTTCAATAATACTGGACAGCTACATGTAAAAGAATGAAATTAGAACATTTTCTAACACCATACACAAAAATAAACTCAAAATGGATTAAAGTCCTAAGTGTAAGACCAGGTACTATAAAACTCTTAGAGGAAAACATAGGCAGGATGCTCTCTGTCATAAATCACAGCAAGATCTTTTTTGATCCACCTCCTAGACTAATGAAAATAAAAACAAAAATAAACAAATTGAACCTAATTAAACTTAAAAGCTTTTGCATAGCAAAGGAAACCACAAATAAAAAGAAAAGAAAATCCACAGAATGGGAGAAAATATTTGCAAACGAAGCAACTGACAAGGGATTAATCTCCAAAATACATAAACAGCTCATGTAGCTCAATATCACAAAAACAAACAACCCAATCAAAAAATAGGTGGAAGACCTAAGGAGACATTTCTCCAAAGAATACATTCAGATGGCCAAGAGGCACATGAAAAGATGCTCAACATCACTAATTATTAGAAAAATGCAAATCAAAACTGCAATGAGGTATCACTTCACACTGGTCAGAATGGCCGTCCTTAAAAAATCTACAAACAATAAATGCTGGAGAGGGTGTGCATAAAAGGGAACCCTCCTAAACTGTTGGTGGGAATATAAATTGGTACAGCCACTATGGAGAACAGTATGGAGGTTCCTTAAAAAATTTAAAGATAAATTATAATTTGAGCTTTTGCAAAAGTAAAACATCTACTCAGGGAGTGCTACCATTAAGAAAATAAACAGCCAAGCCCCAGTGGGAGAAACTACTTATAAACATACATCTAAGAAAGGACTTGTCTGCTCCTCAATAATACAAAGACAAACAACACAATAAAAATGGGAAAAATTCAACTGATACTCAGAAAGGATGATGTATAAATGGCTAATAAGCACATGATTTCATGTTCCACGTCATTAGTCATCAGGAAAATGCAAAGTAAAATCACATCTACCTGAATAACTAAAATGAAAACTGTTAATGACACCAAATGTTGGCGCTGAGGCAGAGTGTGGCAAAATATGACCCATGGGCCAAATTTTTCTGCTGCTTTTTAAAAAAATAAATAAAGTATTATTAGAACAGCCATTTTTATCTCCTTATATATTTTCTGTGGCTGCTTTCACACTACTATAGCAGAATTGACTAACAGCAACTGAAACTATGTGTCTCACAAAGACTAAAATATTTATTAGTTAGTCCTTTACAGAAAAATAGTTTGCTGACCCATGACATAATAGTATTGGAACTCTCATAACAGTCTTTTTGTTTGGCAAGTAAAATGATACAAACACTTTGGAAAACTATTTTATAATTTCTTAAAAATCTATATCTACCCTACAACTCAGCAATGTCCTCCTAGCCATTTATTCAAGACAGATGAAAACATATATCCACATTAAACTTTGTGCAAGTATGTTCATTGAAACATTATAAATTATAGCCAAATGTTACAAACAGCCGAGGTGTCCATTAACAGGAGATTGGACAAAGAACTGTGGTATTTTCATACAATGGAATACTTCTCAAAAATATAAAAGGACAAACTACAGAAATATGTATTAATCTCAAACTTTGTGTGAGAGAAAGCAAACACAAAATAAAATGCATATTTATATGAGTTCTAGAAAAAGCAAATTTAGATACAGTGATAGAATTCACATCACTGGTTGCTTCGATGTGGCAAAGGATTACTTTGCACAGGGCACAAGCTAATTCTCTGAAGTGATGGAAATATTAATGATGGAGAATGCATAAACCTAAGAATTTGTGAAAACTAAATTGTGTACTTAAAATTAGATTCTTTTACTTCATGTTTTTATACCTAAATAAATAAATTAGTCAGGTGGCTATTCTAGCCAGATTGGGAATAATATTTTCTAGCTGGATATCTGAATGTCTAATTTAAATTCTATTACTATGAGGAGAGGGAGAATAAATTTAGATGGACAGATAACAGTCTGTACCACATTGATAAGTGGTTACCTATTGGAGGGAGTCCAGATGCTGGTGTAGTAGAGGAACACCTAGGAAATTCAAGCTATTGGTAATTATCCAGTTCTTGGGTTAACTGATGAGTTTATGGGAGTTTGGTAGAATGTAAATTTAAAATATAATAATAATCATTTACCAAAGGGCTAAAAAGACAGTATAAATTAAAAATAGATTGAGAGGAAACATCACATAAAAATAAATATATTCATAGCATTCACAGCATACTGAAATTAAGTTAATCTAAACATTTAAAAATGCAAGTTAAAATATAATAAGAATTATTTCTTATCTTTCATATTTTCATCAGTTAAGAAATTGATGGTACCCATTTAAAAAAGGCATGAAGAATCAGGAATAAGCTCACACCATTCATGATGAAACAGCTCACAATTCAACAGGAACCCCCATTGGAATGGGGTTGAAACTATGGGCGTATTTGGAATTGTAAATCACTCTAATTACTGTTGGGTTGTACTTCTCATTGATCATTTCTATACCTGTGGTTCGTTCTCATCACAATTTACCATCTGGTTTCAGCTATTATTGTGGGTAATTAAAGCAAAGGTCTGTGACCACACTTGGGACAAAGCAGTAAAGAGAACAGCAGCAGCCTGAGGGAAGACATGTGTCCAGGAATTTCAGGAGGCAAAGGGCACTGAAAAGAGCAGAGCCCTGTGGAGAGAGGGCAGCAGCCATTTTGAGCTGAAGATCCTGTATCCAGGACCAATTTGTGACAGATGAGAGTGTCTTCCTGTTAATTCAATATATGCTTTGTATGTATTGTGGGAAGAAATAAGTAAATAACAAAACAAGTATCCTCACAGTAAAATAGGATGAAAAATTGAATGATTTTATTTGCTATGTTAACATATACATCATCTTAAATTTATTAAAGGGATGATTCATTTCACAATGGTTCATTTTAAAATTATAATTCAAGTGCAGAAAAGCAAGTTTAGCAACTGAAGCACAAACAAGAGAGTTGAAAATATTTTTCTAAATTAATTTCTTAGTTTGCGAGAAGAGAAAAGGCAAAACATATATGAAATACCATGAAATGAAAAAGAATTTTCAATGAATAAGGGATGGCACTGCGCTTTGCATAAAAGCCAATTTATGCACTGAAATAAATCCCTGTGTTTTTAGATCCCTCAGTTTGTGGGCTCAGGGATCTAAATAAAGTTCCCTGCATTTGTTCCAAAATAGGGACAGGGAATTGCTAACCACCGGATGTTTGTCTGAAACCTCTTAGAAGCACAGAACTGTGAAATCAGTGGGGTTCATATCCTGAGTGTGTGTTTTGACCAGCTACACTTCACTGGTTTCCTTGTTTAGACTTTTCTGACAAAGCACATGCTTGGATTGGATCTTCTCTCTGAAGCTGTAGTGAGCTTTTTGAAAATAACTTGAAAGTACTCCCCTATATATTCATCAGGGTAGCTATTATGAAAACTGATTTTTGGTCGCTCATTCATCAAATATGTATGGAGCATTGATTTTGAAATATATCAGAAAAATAGTCCATGATTTTTTTTAAAAAATTTCTTGAGAAGCAACATGGGCATTAAGCTGATTTTATAGAACACGGATGGTGAGTACGTAACTGGCGGGCCTCCACCCAGCACAGAAACTCTAACATGGACAAGCACGTTCCTCCTCACTGAGGCACAGCCACAGCCTGTCGCTTGAGCTATCTAGACAAGTTGGCATAAGGGAAGAAGACAATTTCCATCCTCACATAGAAATTGTTTTTTTGTGGCATAATTGGAAAGAATGTCAGAGATAGTCGTCCTAATTTTTCTATAGAGTCTCTGATATATTCTGGAATCCAGAGAACAAAACTAGTCCAACAAACCCCCTGATAGGACTTTTGGGACTATATTTGGGGCTGTCATAGCAGGGACCGTCAGCCTGTCAAGGCTGACATCTATCAGGCTTTTTTAAGCTAAACAGTAGAAAAGTGGTATCTGTGTGTATGTGTGTATACATACATACATACGTAAGTATATTGTGTACATCTATTATATATGTGCCCATATATATGCACATATGTGTATTTGTGTGTTAGCAATTGGCAAAGCTCTTCTCTGCCTGTAGTTATACTTCATCCTCACTTCTTTGAAAACTTTATTCACATGCCACTTCCTCAGAGAGGAATTACCTTTCTTGATCCCCTTACATGAGATAGCACTCCCTATTCATATGCCCCACTTTATTTTTCTTCATAATGATTCTCATTATGCATTCATTCATTTATTTCATTGCCTGTATTTTTCTATAAAATGTGCTCTCCATGCAGGGGTGGGGGGGAGTATTTTTCTGTATTTTTTTCACCATTATGTCCCCAAAACCTAGAGTCATACCTGTCATAGGTTTGATACTCAGTGAACTTTGTTATATGGAATATATTGTGGGCAGTATGGCACATTCCCTATTTTGTTGATGGTAAAGCACATTCAAAACACGACTTGCTTAAGGTACACAGCAAAGAAGTAAAATAATCTCTTAAACTTTGCTGCTTCTATTTTGGCACCCCCGAAGCTTAAAGCTGATTTGTACTAGTTGGTTGCTTTTACTCCTGAAAATAGTACTGGAAAGGAAATTTGAAGTGGAAAAAAGAAAGATTCAGTGGTGTTACCTTGAAAAGAAGACTAATATTTTCATGGTCAACCATAATACGAATAACATAGATAAACTCCCTATGGGTGTGTCCTCAATCCATTTACTTAAATCAGAAGTTTGGGATTAACACATACACACTACTATATATAAAAGAGATAATCAACAAGGACCTACTGTATAGCACAGGGAACTCTACTCAAAATTCCGTAAAAACCTATATGGGAAAAGAATCTGAAGAAAGAATAGATGTGTATATGTAAAATTGAATACCTTTGCTGTATACCTGAAACTAACACACTGCAAATCAACTATAATAGAAAATAAAAATTAAATTGAAAAAGAAAAAAGAAAGTTTATTAACTCAAGATTGTAATAAAGCAGAAATTCTGGAAGCTTTGCTTTGTGCCACTCTGCCTGGCACATGCTATACACTTCTTTCAAATCATCTGAGTTTATGGTTTAATCGCCAGCACCTGCCGTCACTACAATCCACTGAATTGCCACTCTAATTAATTTGCCTTTAAGAAAGATAAGTAAAACTAGATATATATTCCAATTTTCTACTACCTTTTTCTGTCTTTTCAAGTTTTTCACACCTTTTTTTCTCCTTTATGCTAACTATGGATCTTATTTAAATGGAAGTTCTCAAATGTTAATATCAGGTCGGCCGCCTTCTGTGCAATCACAGATTGAGAAAAGAATGCCAGAAGATACATTTAGGATCTATGTAGAATGGCAAATATATTCATTTTTATAAGTAAGCCGTATTTGTGAGAATGCTACTTTTCAGTTGACTACAATGTTTTTTCTCCCGTTGCGGAGCACAGGCTCTGGACACACAGGCTCAGCCGCCGTGGCTCACGGGCCCAGCCGCTCCGCAGCATGTGAGATCTTCCCGGACCGGGGCATGAACCTACGTCCCCTGCAATGGCAGGCAGACTCTCAACCACTGAGCCACCAGGGAAGCCCCGACTCATACTAATTTTTAAGCAGATTTAGCAGACATATGTTGATTTTGCTTGCCCAGCATTTGTCCCCTCTCTCCCATTACGTCTTTTTATGCTTCTAATTATTGCACTACAGTTATCTTTTGGAGACCCAAATTTTCCCCATTTACAGTCAACATGGTTCAGATGGAGAAGACGACTCTGGACCTTTGCTCCAAGAGTGGGCATGTGAACTGTGCCTGTCAGCCGTAATATTCCACCTTCACGGCAAGAGTGAATCACTGAGGGATAAGTAAAAAGCATTTGTTTGTCCAGTGAGAATTTGATAGAGGGATCATTGAACAGAGCATAAAGGAGAGAGAGACTGAGTAATGACTGATTCATCCATACCTAAATCCAGAAATAAACCTGAAAGTTTTAGTTTGAGTTGAATTTCTTTCATGTGCAACTAAAAAAAAAAGTCCTTATGAAAACATCATATAGTAACAAATATTTTTTGCATATATATATTTTATAGAGATAGCTATCACTCTGACACCAAAAGGATTGATTTCCATAAAGGAGATTGGAGAAAGGGACATCAGATAATTAGTACTAGGGAAGATGGGATGAGAGCCTAATTTAGGGCAGTGTCCCTGGTATTGGGGGCTGGAGACCTTGCCTGTTGTATTGTTCTTTCTTGGGTTACCAGCTCCTGGCTCAAGTCCTAGCACATAGGTGGTACTCAGCATTTACTGAACGAATGCCAAGGTTATGAATTCAAGATAGAGAAGCTTATGAGTTGTATGGGTAATGGTGAAGAAGATTAAAGAAGTGAGTATGAGGGCTTCCCTGGTGGCGCAGTGGTTGAGAGTCCGCCTGCCGATGCAGGGGATATGGGTTCGTGCCCCGGTCCGCGAGGATCCCACATGCCACGGAGCGGCTGGGCCCGCGAGCCATGGCCACTGAGCCTGCAAGTCCAGAGCCTGTGCTCCGCAACGGGAGAGGCCACAACAGTGATAGGCCCACGTACCGCAAAAAAAAAAAAAAAAAAAAAAAGAACTGAGCATGATATTTCTAGTGAGGACCAATGGATCAATAATTAAGGGCATTATTTAAGCTGAGGGAAGAGGAGAGGAAGCTAAAAGGGATAGGATGGCATAGTGGCAAATGAAGAATATAGTTTTGCATATACAAGAGTCTTATCTTGTTGCTTGACTATAGTTGCCTAAGTTCAAGGCTATGTTTCATTCTTGGCATCCCCAGGAGTTTCTAGGGAAATGCATGACAATTGAAAAAATTAAACAAATATTTGTTTAAAAAATGACAGAGACTTCTGAAGTTATGAGGATCTTATTAAGCATCCTATTCAGAATGGAGTTAATTAAACATATATATCTCACTTTTCCTTTTAAGATTGAGCTTTTGCTTTAAACTGTATCTAAAAGCACTACACTTATTACTGAAAAATGTACTCCCCTAGCATCCTTGTCTCTTTCACCCTGTTCTCTATTTTTCTAAAGCATCTTCTAATATAAAATGTAATTTACCTCTTAAGCTTTACATTATTTTATTGTCTATATCTTCCAATTAGATTGTAAAATTTATGAAACTGGTATCTTTATTTTATTTATTGAGGTATTCCAAGTAACTTAGTCTGTGGTAAATACTCAATGGTACTTGTGGAATAAATGAATCAAGTCGGTGTCATTTATTTATTTATTGAGGGTCTGTACTTACTAAGGTTCCAACCCTGCCTGCCTCCAGTGGGCACTCTCCGCATGACAGTCCATTTGAAGAGCATCCCTTGGAGTTACGCAGAACACAGCTGTCAGGGTTCTAAGGAGATACTCTGCACGGCCACAAAATTTTAAGCTCTGTGAAAATAGGAATGTGTGCCTGTTTTGTTCTCTGCTATATCCTCAGATCTTAGAACTACTTCTTTTTTTTTTTTGATGTTTTAGTTTAAATTTTATTTCCTGCCCCCAAACATCCATTAAGCCCCCAGGAGAAGGAAAAGGGGATGTGACTAGCAATAGAGAGAAATTTTCTTCACAACAATGGCCATGGCAAGCTTAGGCACTTTTGGTGAAATCTCTCTGGGAAGTACTGGCAGAGGAATAAAAGGCAAACTGACACAGAAGTATTGCTTGGTGTGCATTTCCAGGCTCTGCCTTCTTTCTCATCTCTTGGTGGCAGGTGGAGGAAGAGGAGAAAAGGTTAAACATTTTTATAAACCAGCAGAATAAGATTATAACATCCTCTCACTACCTCTGTATAGGTTCTAGTCTCTGCGGCACTACATAAGCTTTGCCCAAAGTAATGAACAGTTGAAAGTCAAATGTAATACTTCACCAAACAACTTAAAAATGCTTGCATACTGGAAAGGATTAAGTTGCAGAGAACACAAATGGACCCAGACCAACCTTTGCCAAAAGAGAATATTGTGCTAAATGTACAGTCACAGCTCTTTTCCATATGAAGAAACAGTCAGAAGGATAAAAGAACTTGGTCAAAATCACACAAGTAAGTAGGACAGAATCTGGTCTGTCTGTCCTAAGGGTTGTGTTCTTTAACCACCAGGCTAGCTTTTCTCAAATCTGATTCATGCATAGAATAACTATACACCTCTGTTTGCCTTGAATATTCCCTGTTTATACGTATGCCTGCTGCAGTTTTTAATATTGCCCACTTTGACTCCCCAAAGCAACCGAGAATACACAATAATTTGGTCACTCTATCCATGGACCACTGTGGTGGGACTGCCCAGGAAGCTTATTAGAAGTGCAGCTTCCTGAGCCCTACTCCAGATCTAGATACGTTTTCTGAGGGTTGGCTCAAGAATCCAGGTACAAGTCTTTTTAAGTGGTTTTGTGGAACCCCCCAGGTGAGTCTCTCACTCTCTAAGTTAATAAACCATTTATTCTGCCTCCCCCAGATGCCCAGCCAGGTCCTGTTAAGGTAGGAGTCCCCGTACCACATCAGAGGGATGCTCCCAGCCAAGTAATCTCTGGAGCCTTGGAGAGTCTGAATGGTCTCATGCTGGCCCACCTGCCACGACAAACCTCCTCCAGAGCACTCCCCTTCACAGTTTACATTCTACCACTCCCAAAGGCAGTCTGCTCCAATGAGGCCTGACTTCGTCTGTCCTAACGTGCACCTGCTGATTCAAGCAGTTTAGGAAGAGAAGGTGCTGTGGTTCTCAACCAGGATGGCCCAACCTCTAAAATGGTAGTCCAAGCAGTCTCTACCTCCTGGGCACATCCCCTCTGCAACAGCCCCAGTAAACGAAGGTCCCATCTTTGCTTTTTCAAGGTCGGCAACAGGGAGACCCCTCCTAAAGAAGGTTCCCTCTCATTGCCACACTATCAAAGACTGCCCCCAATGTTCCTTTCTGTGGGCCTGATCAGGCTAAGGGCAGAGTTGTCTCTTTCCTTCTCTGAGTCGGACCAAGTCGTCTTACTAACACCTCTTCACCCTGTTGACCAGGTTTTTCACGGGGGCTGCTGCTGAGCCTTTATCTCATCCTTTCATGGGGGAGAGAGAGAGGATTATAATGATTTTTACTTCTAGGGGAGAGGGGAGTGTAATGATTATGTTGTCATTTTGTATTATGTCCTTTTGTCATGAATTTGTTTTCAATTTCATGTTAAAATGGGCCCACCATTCCCACTTTGTGAGGTCATTCAGCACCCTCACTTTGTACCTTTAACATCTCTCTCAGTATCACTTGGGAATGTGTGAAATGACGTGAGCTTGTCCTCACATTCCTATCAGCTGTGAATCCGGAGCCCCAACATGAACCTAACCATTGAGCAGAACACCTCTCCACTACCTGTGTAACACTGGGTAGGCCCCTTAACATCTTGTTTTTTTTAAGCCCTCAGCTGTAAAAATGTGAGGGTTCTATAAATTTATATTTGGGGCAGGACAAGGTTGAGAAGAGTGTGTCTTTGCTTTTATTCTTCCAAACTGGAATGTCTTCCCTCTCTTCCCCATGGGTCCAAATCTCACTTGTCCTTCAGGCCCACTGCCAAGGAGCCTTGCCTGATTCCCCAGGCCACACAAATCTCTGCCTCTTAGGGTCAGTGCCATACAACCTAGCTGTCTCTTAACGTTAATCTTGCCTCTCAAGCCAATCTCAGAATGTGGGTTTCTCTTGCCCTCCTGGGGCCCCTGGGGCTGTGCCAGCCCACCTGCACGCCCCACGTGGGGTGTCTACTAGACTAGGGCATGGGTGGGGAGGCCCAGGGGTGAGGGGCCAGGCAGAGTACCTCTGCCTCCACCCTACTCTCCTCCACAAAACTGCCCCTCCTCCTGAAGCCTGACCCCCAAGTCACAGGTTCCTTATTATAACCTCACTGGGTAGTGATGACCTCACAGGCCTTCTCACAGTTTCCATGGCAGCATAACTATGGAAACATGCTGCCCTCAGAGAAACTTCCCTACCAGTTCTCCACCAGATGCCAATCTCTTTGGTTGTCTGAGAGATAATGTCTGACTGGATCGTCTATATTTACTCAAACCTGTGCTCTGTTCCCTGGCTGGGCAGTGCAGCAGGTACACCGAGACTGGGCATCTGTAGAAGAGGCATGGTGTACACACAACCTCACCTGGCTGCCACATATTCCTGTGGGGCTTGCCCACTACGTAAACCTCAGCACTTTCCCAGCTGTAAGTAATACCAGTGACCTGGGACACCTTCAGGGTCCCACAGTGCTCACTGCTGAGGACAAGTGAAAGGTCATCCCTGGACTGGTGTGCAGGAAGCTTCTGATCTTTATAAATGTAGCCTTCCTCTTTGGGCTACAGGATGCTTCCATTCAGACCCTTTCCTGATTGGCCTCTTAGCAAAAGACAAGTGCATTTTTGTTGGCAAATGGTAAACGGAGCAGTTTGAGGAAGAGGGCCACTCTTGAACGGCACCTTCAAGCCCCGGCACCTCTGTGCTGTCATGTAGGCGTCTATATCGGTCCCCTCAGACACATCCCATACTGAGCTGCTGAGAACTAGGGGAGACGGTGGTACCATATTGATGGGAAGACCGGAAGAACCAAGGGGGTGACGAAGTGCTAGTGAGACTGGAGGACCGAGGAGATGGTGTCCCAGGAGGCTGGGTCGATGTGAGCCTACACTTGGTACCCAGAGCCCGGTTCTGAGTCTCCTGATCACTCTGCCTCAGGATTTGGCCTTGTTCTAATATAGATAAAAGTATCAGAGGGCTAGAGTTCAGTGTGGTTGAAACAGGCAGTATAAATGGGGCCCAAGAGGGGTTGCCAAGGTGGGAGGGATTCTTAACCAATTTATATTAGATTGTTTTTTTACAAACCTTGAAAGGCATTTCCATTAAAGCCTCAGAAGTGACAGACTGCAAGAAATGCTTTCTCTGTTGTGGAAGGGAGAGATGGAGAGGATCACGAATGCAATTACTTTCGGGTTCTACTGTTTCCCCTGGAAACGGTGGAGAGACTTCCTCAACTGCTGCAGCCCTAGGCTCTAGGAATTGCTTTTGCAGCCAGTGTCCCTTCTCTAGGGACTCATAGAGGTGATGGGCCAAGGCTGTGTTTTGGATGTCAAGTAGATTAAAGGTCTTCGGCCAGAAACTGGGAGAGACATGAAAGAGGGAAATTCTGGCAGGAGACTGTGCACAGCAGAAGTGACTGATCAGTTCTGATTTTCTTTGCAGCAGCAGTGGCTCCCGTTTCTCCTCCTACACCTGGTCACTACCATGTCCTCAACCGAGGGTGTGGAGAAACGCAGTTCGGCCGGCATAGGGAGACATACTGCCTGGTTGGTGGCTACCGGGCCTACAGGGATGTTCCTCTGGCCACGCCAGCAAAGGTGGAAGCAGAGAAGCCAGTCCCCAGACATGCTCCCAAGAGAGAGTGCACTCTGAAAGAGTCGCACGAAGACCTGCGTTGCACCAGACCCAAAATCTGGCGATTGCAGCATTCAAGCAGTTTAGGAATACCAGGTGCTTTGGTTCTCAAGCAAGGTGGCCCCACCTCTGGGCACACCCCCTCTGCAACAGCCCCAGTAAACGAAGGTCCCATCTTTGCTTTTTCAAGGCCGGCAACAGGGAGTCTTAGAACTACTTCTGAAACACAATTGATACTTGTTAAATTATTATTTAGTAATAAATGAATGAATGAATAATTGAGTCAAAACTCCATTATAAAATAATAGAAGGATGCAACTTCTCTGAGGCTTAGATTTGGTACATGTGAGACTAACAACTATTAGCAGAGTGAAACAGACACTAGAAAAGTCACCTATGTTTTTTTCAGTCAAATAATAGTCAAAATCAGTACAGCAAAAATAAGAGCTTATTATTCAGTTGAAAGAGTAATAACCAAGAACATCTAGCTATAAGTTTAATATTCTTTTTTTCCCTCATTCACTGAAAGTATACTTAACTCTAGCAGCCATAGGTGATGGAGGAAAAAACGGGAAAATAAAATTTATAAAATGCTTATTTCTGAGCACAGATGGGGATCAAAACTAGAGAAATTCTATAAGAAAAAGCCACAAGAAACAGAATGCAATAGATTTGCGTTCTATGCTAACTCCTTGATATACTCTAGTGATTGCCAAAGAAGGTTTTGGGTAAGACTGACAGCTGCTTTGATTTCCTCTTTCAACTGTAATGAGAAAAATATTAGGTATGCCAAGGAAAAACTTCTAGAAAGGAAAAGGAATGTACTAACTATGACACAAAGGTATATGTGGGCTCACACACAAACACATACTGTAACAAACTATTTAAATGTAATGCCTGGATTTTGAATAAGATAGGGCCTTAATTTTCTGTTTATGCTTATTCATGAGAAGGTTGCACATTCATGAGCAGGTTGCATTCAGTGAAGAAAAGTAACAGGGGCTGCAAGTTTCTGTTTCTGAAACTTAATGACATGATGGAAAAGAGTTGTGGCTTCCAGCTTTGTAGTCCACATCACTGATGGGCCATGGATATTAGTCTATATCATACCCTGACAAACAGTACATTTATTTTCAAGTTGTAAAACTGTTCAGAGCCTGGGCATAAGCTAGGCATCAGCCTCTTTTCAAGCTGTTGTTGGGTTCATGATCCTTCTATAGTAAATGGCACGCTAACTGTGAAGCATCTCCCTTACAGGGAAATTTCTAACATTCCTGCAGTAGACAGGATGGCTCCCCAAAGATGCTCATGCCCTAATCCCTAGAATCTGTGACTATGTAATATTATATTACAAAAAGAACTTTGCAGATGTAATTAAGGTTATGGATTTAAAATGGAAAAAAATATCCTGGATTAGTCTGTGAAGCTAATGTAATTCCATAAACCTTCAGAACTTTCAGCAGAATTTTCTGCAACTAAGGTTGAAGAGGTACTGCAGAAAGCATAAATCAGAGAGATTAAAAGTGTGAAAAGCTGTCAGTGGACATACCCTCACTGATGTGAAAATGGAGAGAGCAATGTAACAAGGAATGCAAGCAGCTTACAGAGTTGAGAGAGGCATCTTGCAGACAGCCAGCAAGAAAACAAGAACCTCAACCCTACAGTTCAAAGAAATGAATGTTTAGTAACAACCTGAATGAGCATAAAGTAGATTGTCTCTGGAGCCGACAGTTAAGAACCCAGGACAGAGAATATCTACATTTTGTCCTTGTGAGAATCAGAGCAAGGCAACCAGCTGAGCTCTTCCTGGAATTCTGAGCTGTAGCACTATGGTATGTTGTTTTAAGTTCTTAATTTGTGGCAATTCATTATAGCAGTAATAGTAAAGTAGAATAAATAGAAAGAAAAATTTAAATATAATGGAAGATTTAAGTACTATCATACCAACAACTACAGAAAATGTAAATGGCCTAAATATACTGATATAAAGAGAGATTGGCAGAGTTGATTAAATACACAAACCAACTATATGTGTCTATAAGAAACTCATTTCAAATACAACAATATATTCCAGTTAAAAGTAAAAGAATTAAAAATATATACCATGTAACCATTAATTAAAATAAAGCAGTATTGGTTGTATCAATAGCAGATAAAGTAGAATTCAGAGAAAAGTACCTGAGAAAGAGGCATTATATCAAAATAAAAGGTATAATCCATTGGTTAGGCATAGCAATCTTAAATGTATAAGTAACAACATTAGAGCTACAAAATATGTGAAGCAAAAACTGATAGAAATGAAAGGAGAAATATAAAAATACTTATAGTTGGAGATTTTAATACCTATCTCTTAATGATTGATAGAACAGCTAGACAGAAAATCAACAAGGATATATAGGACTCACAATCCCATCAACAAACAGGATCTAATTAACATTTATAGAACCCAACATTCAACAATAACAGAATGCACATTCTTTTCTAGTGTACACAGAACATATACCAAGATAGATGATATCTTGGGCCATAAAACAAATATTCACACTTTTTAAAAATTGAAGGCTTACAGGGTAGATTCTCCAATCTGTATGGATTCAAACTGGAAATCAGTGACAGAAGGAAACAGGAAAATCTCCAAATATTTAGAAATTAAAGTGTTATTATTACTTCTAAATAATTTATAGGACAAAGAGCTATTCTCAATGGAAATCAAAAAATACATCGAACTGAACAAAATGAAAATGTAACATGACAAAATTTTTGGATGTATCTAAAGCTGTTCTGAGAGGGAAATTTACTGCACTAAATGAACAGAACAGTAGAAAAGAGGAAAAGTCTCTAATCGATGATCTATGACAACCACCTCAAAAACCTAGGCAAAGAAGAGCAAAATAAATCCAAAATAAGAATAGGAAGGAAATGTAAATGTAAGAGCAGAAATCATTCAAATTGCAAACAGAAAATCAATAGAGAAAATCAATGAAATGAAGTATTGAAATTATTAATAAAATTGACAAACCTTTAACAAGTTTGAGAAAGAAAAATAGAGAAGACCAAATAACTAATAAAGAATGAAAGAGAAGATATCACTGAAGAGTCTGCAGATATCAAAAGATAATAAGTGTGTATAACAAACAGCTCTACTTGCCTCATTTAACAAATTAGATGAAACAGAACATTTCTTGAAAAATACAAAGTCCACAACTCGTGCAATATGGAATAGATTATTTTCATAGCCCTGTAACTATTAAGGAAATCAAATTTGTCTCCCCAGAAAAGAAATCTCTAAACACAGATGGTTTCACTGGAGAATTCTTCTAAACATTTGAAGAAGAATTAGCACAAATTTTACACAACCTCTTCCAGGAAACAGAAGAGATGGGAACAATTGCTAGTTCATTTTATGAAGCTAGTATTTCCTTGATAACAGAACCAGATGAAGATAGTACTAAGAAAGAAACTACAAACCAATATCACTCATGAATTTAGACACAAAACTACTGATATTTAACAAAACATTTACTCATAGAATTCAGTGATATATAAAGATAATTATACAAGATGGCCAAGTGAGATTTATTCCAGAATTTCAAGGGTGTTTTAACATACAAAAATCAATCAATGTAATCCATCATATTAATACAGAAAAAAGCATTTGACAATTCAACATCCCTTCATGAATAAAATCCTCAGAACTATAGGAATGGAGTGCGACTTCCTCAACTTGATAAAGAACATCTACAAAAAAATCTAATCCTAACCTTATACTTAATGATTAAACTGAATGCTTTCTCCCTAAGATCAGAAACCAGGCCATGACTTTGGTTCTCTCCACTCTTTCTTCTTTTCTTTAATTTAAAAAAAAATTTAAATTTATTATTATTATTTTTTTTGGCCATGCCACTCGGCATGTGGGATCTTACTTTCCCAGCCAGAGATTGAACCCCTGCCCCCTGCATTGGAAGCACAGAGTCCTACCCACTGGACCGCAAGGGAATTCTGGTTCTCACCACTCTAAATCAAAACAGTGCTGGAAGTTCTAGCCAATATAATGAGGAAATAAAAGGTCTACACACTAGAAAAATAGAAATAAAACTTCCTATTTTCAGATGACATGATTGCCTATGTGGAATATCCCAAGGAATCTAAAATAAAAGAAAATCCAAATAGTATTTTCATATACTAGCAATGAACATGTGGGCATAAATGATAAAAATATAATACCATTTACAATCACTCAAAAATGAAACGTATAAATCAAACAAAATCTCTATAAGACCTATATGTTAAAAACTATGAAACACTGATGGAAGAAATCAAATCCTATCTAAATAAATAAACATGTCATATTCATGGACTGGAAGACTCAACATAGTAAAGATGTGAATTATCCAAAAATTGGCATGCAGATTTAATACAATTTCTACCAAAATTTCAGCAAGGTTTTTTGTGTACATATAGACAAGCTTATATTAAAATGTACATGGAAAGACATAGGCCCTAAAATAGATGAAACAATTCTGAAAATGAAGAATAAAGTGGTAAAAATCAGTTTATTTGATTTCAAATATCTATCATAATTAAGACTGCATGATATTAACAGAAGATATACACACAGATCAATGGAATAGAACAGAGAAAGAAACACAAGAAAATATGCCCAACTAATTTTTGACAGAGGTGCAAAAGGAACAAAATAGAAGAAAGATAGCATTTTTAACAAATTTGTAAGTAATTTTCTGGAGCATATGGCCATCTGTAGGCAAAAGCAAAAGGAAAAGAAAAAACAACCCTTAAGTCTTACACCTGATAAATTAACTCAAAATGAATTACTTTTAGGAAAAAATACACAAAAACTAAGAAATTTTTTCAGGTGTTAGGGTTAAGAGTTTTTAGACTTGATACCAAAAGCATGATGCCTAAAAAGAAAAATTGTTATATGGACCTTCATCAAATTCAAAATATTTACTCTATTAAGGCCTTAAGAAGATGAAAAGATGACTAAAGACTGGAAGAAAATATTTGTATACCATATATCTGAAAAAAAATTGGAACTAGACTATGTAAAGACTCTCAAAGCTCAATAGTTTTTAAAAAGGTAAATGAAAATTAAATTGGAAACTGAGCAAAATTAACGATGTGGTATCTCCAGAAAGGTTTCAAATAACCACATTACATTATTAAAGAAGATATTTGTCTTTGTCCAGGTTACACAGAAGCAGATGCTGGGATGATGGTTAGCCTGTAAGAAGCTGGTTGGAAAATGGGGTAAGCAAAACAAGGAAGAGGAATAAATCCTGTTAATTCAAGGCCAAGTCCAAGCTTTAGTCTGATCCTGAAAGGGAGCTCAGGAGTATAAATTATGCTTCAAAGTTTGTCCCACTCAAGGCAGAAAGCTGGGATTTTATAATTCTGCACCAGTCATCCATTGGCCAACAGCACACGGAAGGGGAGAAGTAAAGCCCCAGGAACTTCTGAGTCTCTGCATTTATGACAAAGTGGCTCCAGGAGCCCAGAGTAGCCTCAAAGAGTGTCCCAGGTACAGATGTTAAGTAAGAGGAAAAGCACACCATGACTTGGAACAGTACACACGAAATGATAAAGGGAATCAGTGAATTTTTGGATAGAACACCAAACTGTGTCCACTACAGTGGCCATGGTAGGCTCATGGACAAGGTAAGATTTGGGCAAAGAGATGATGGGATTGAGGCACTGTTAAGTCCTAAAAGTATTTAGAATTATGCTTGGCATATGTATGCTAAACCAACAAACAAAGAGCCATTAGTACACTTAGCAAACGTCTCACCATGTGAGAATCTGTGAGGTGCCATGTGATGAATATCTAAGAACCTGTTTGTTTATTCTCTGTTTGCTCAGGTTCTGATGCCCAAACTCTATGATTTCTACTGTGTGAGACATGGCCATTGTGGTTCTTTTTGAGTCGCATCCTCCTGGCAGCACCCTTAGTTAAAAAATATTACAAAATACATTAAAAATTTTAAAAGTTAACACTAAATAATCAATTCCCCTAAACTGGTACAACTAAGTAACTTCAAATTTAAGTTATTTAACTTAGTCATATCATTTCTATAATATGAACATTATCCTCATTTTTACCAGTAAGAAAATAGAATTTTAGGATATAAAATTAACCTCAACTGAGAGACACAGCAGCTAATCACTAACTAGAGCCAGGCTCGAACTCCCAGCAAAACTCTGTTCTTAATCACTTCAACGGACTGTCTCCAGCTAATTCTGAAATTCGAGGCATCACATAGCTGTGGGAGTGCTAATTTTCTTTGGCAGGAGCAGTAGGATTTATTTCCTTTCTGTGGCACCACTCCCTCCACCTCTCACTCAAGAGATGTTTCCCAACAGAGATGGGTTCTTAGCTCTTAGATCTCTGCTGAGGACTATTCTCTCCAATTGACTCACTCATACCTTTCCACATGGCAGAATTTCCCACAAAGCCATTGAACCTCCACAGGTTACCTTGCTGTCACTCTTTTTTTCTCCCCAACAGGAGTACATACTTTCTTTTCTCTTCTGAGTATCTCACAATTTAGCCATGAAAATGGCATCAAGGACACTCTTGGCTTGTTTTACCAAGGTTCTTCTCAACTCCCATGTGCCAGCTTTCCCTGAGCTCATTTGCAAAGGATGATGCATGCAAAAATGAGTTATATCCAGCAAAGGAAACAAGGATAGTTAAGAGAAAAGAGGGAAGTATTAGTTCTCAGCGGAGATATTTAATATTAGATTATCATTTTATAACTGGGAAACAAGTATGCTATCCATTGTCAAAATAATACTAACCTAATAGCTGGGGAACACAGCCATTGCTTTAATATTACAAATAGAGAATAGATAGTTCTGAGAAATTTTCATAAATGGAAAATGCAAAGTTAAAAAAGTTGAAAACAGTGCTTTAAGAATGTGCATCCTTAATTAATTGAATGAATACCAAAATAAATCATTTGGTTAAAAGCTGTCATAATTGATTACATGTGCCTGCTCTTAATTCCTTAGAATAATAGGAAAAGTTACAGTGGCATCATTTCAAACACCACAGCATTGCACAACAGTGGTCTTGTGACAAGCACAGCAAGATGTAATCAGGCTTTTCCTGTAAGAGAAAGGAAATGTACGATGAAAAAATCCTGAGTCTCCAAATCTCCTGTACACATTTAGCATGGTGAATCATTGTTGGCTGTATTAATGCAGTCAACTAAATGGATAAGAAAGGCAATTCTGTAATACATGCCTGAGATATGTCTTTTGGAAGAGCTTGATTTTCAGCAGTGGGTTACAACCGTATATACTGAAACAATTTCCTACAGTTATCAGCAAAATTGAACGTTCATTTCAGATTTTTTAGTTTGGACCAAGAGTAAAGTATAGCACGGTATAAGACTATGCTATGGTGTGAGACTGGCAGGGTTTGAATGCTATTTATGCTACTTGTCAGCTCTGTCATCTTAGTGAAGTTTTGTGAGCTTTCCCAACCTTAGTTTCCTTGTATGTAAAATAGGAAAGTAATAGTACATGCCTTCTAAGGTTGTTGTGAAAATTAATTGAGATAATGCATTGAGATAATCCAAACAGAATAATTAGTACAGTGCCCTGATGAGTAAAGCTCTCAATAATGTTCACTGCTATAATTACCTGCTCTCTTTTCTCCTCTGCATACATCTCAACTATGCCAATAACATGAAGATCATATTGCACTTTGTATTTTGTCTCACCCTCTGTGAGCAACATTGCTCTTAAATGAGCAGCCCCGGATCAGAGACTACAAGTTATAAATTATAGGTCCCCCATTTACTACTAGATCAGAATGGGAAAGTTATTTAGCCTCTTTTTAGTTTTCTCATTGATTTTAATAGACTATTTTTAGAACAGTATAAGTTTTACAGAAAAATCAAATAGATAACGTGATTCTCTTTATCTGCCTGTCTCTTCAGTTTTAGGGGCAGCAATTTTCCTTGTGACCTCAGTTATCTGATTGATCTAGAGGAGTTGCTGCTTTTCAGTTTGCTTTTTTCTTGTTGTGAGGATGGGAGTGATGATGTCCAAGCTCCTTTACATGTCGCAAAGGAAACTGAAAATCTCCCATTTGTTTTAACCTCTTGGAGCTCTATGCCATTCTTTACAGACTTGGAGCCGGCTCCCTAGGAATCATTCACACCACAGGACTCAGGTCAGGCACAGCCTTGATGCCTACCAGCCCCAGTGGTGTTAAAGATCTGTGGTATCCACCAGAACTGATACCCAAGCCCTTACATTTGTCAGGCTCTCCAGGAAGCCAAGAGAATTAGTCCCTGTTGAAAGTGTGTCCTAAGCACTCAATTTAAGTAATAAAAGCAGTAGACTAGAAATGATCAATCTACGGTAGAGATGCAGCCTCAGAATCCTTCTTAACTCAGTACTCTAAGGAGTCACTATCAAACCATTTGCTTTGGCTCATAAGACTGAGCCGGTTTTCCATTCCTATGCAAGAGCAGTGCCCAACCTTTTTGGCACCAGGCACCAGTTTTGTGGAAGGAAATTTTTCCACAGACGGAGGGTGGGGGGATGGCTCAGGCGGTAATGCGAGCGATGGGAAGCGGCAGATGAAGCTTCACTCGCTCGCCTGCTGCTGACCTCCTGCTGTGCAGCCTGGTTCCTAACAGGCCAAGGACCGGTACTGGGGGTTGGGGACCCCTGCTATATAAGACAGTATAAAGAAACAGAGCATGTTAATATAAGCGTTCATCCCCCAAAATGTTGCAGCCCAGGAGGCAAATTGAATGCAACTAGAGCACAGTACAAAGTACTCATTTTCTTCAGAATAACACTAGGCTCAGGAAGAGATGAACTTCTAAATCTTAATAGCTGAATACAATAGGACTTTTTATTCACACAAAGTTCAAGTTGTGCATTCCTAGACAGCAGAGACTCTCCACCGAGCATGTTTTAGGAACTCAGGTTTCTGCCTTCATGTGGGTCTTCCATCTTCCTAAGTTGCCACGTTCATTAACAACAGGGGAGAAGGGAAAAGAGCTTGAAAGGTCACACTTTGGAGAGTTTGGGAGACAGATGGATTGAATGTGAAAATTAGCTCTACTCCTCATTACCTGTATAGATTTGATAAAGTGATTAAAATTTTCTGAAGCTATTTTGTCTCTAAAATTAGTGCAATAATACCTAACTCAAAGCCGACAACTGAAATTAAAGAATGTGTCTAAAGTTGCTAAAAGGGGTGTAACACTCAATAACCATTCAACAAACACTAGCATTCTTCTCCTTTTACTTTTTAGTATAGTTTTTCACTAGATTGTGTACACTGCATATATAGATGTATGTGTCTACAAACATACACACATAAATACATATAGGTAACTTTCTGTATGTATTATAATCCAGAGCTTTTCATGTGGTGGCTTAATAGCTTTTCAAAGCACCTTCAGATCCCTTCAATCTCAAAAATGTAAGAAAGAAAATAGGTGATCAGTTCGAAGCAAGTATACTGAAAAATGAAACTAATTTTTGTAAGTGAAAAATGATTATTTGTGATTTTATAAAGCTCTACTGAGTGTATCACATTATAGTCTGGGAGGGTTATAAGGGAGAGAAAGGAACTGTACTGGTTTCTGAAGGATGGAGAAGATCCAGATACATAGCAGGTGGGGAGAAAAAGTCTTTCAGGACTTAAAATTAGCCCTGTTCACAGCAAAAACATTTAGAATTGAATGTGCCAACTGCAGCCTGCCTGGTGCTACCCAAGACAGAGGCAAAAATTACACCCTCATTGCTCATCTAATATATTCAAATTCCATAAAAGAAAATGACTTGTCAGTAGCTATTTTGATTATTTTTATTCATTCTGGTTCACATGTGAGCAGCTCTCTGGATACTTGATAGGACAGTATAAAGTCACTGAGCTCTTGTTCTTTATGAATAATCTTTTTATTCCCTGGACAGTCATTTTATAACGCAAGACTCATTACAGTACAGTACTTAATTCCAATCAAGTTTTCCATTACAGTTTCTGGGGTGTAAGTTCTGCTCAAGCATCAATTTAGGGCTATTCACTGTGCCTCTTATGTCTCCAATTAAATCATGCATAGGGAACTATTTGGTGCATAACTTAAATCCCATGATGCAAATGATGACAAGTCTCAGATCCAGGTCTGATGTTTATAGCTAAGGAGGAAATCTGTCACATGAGGGAGAATTTCCATGCTGAGAATGTGCTGTGATAGAGTGGGTATAACATAGACATGGGAATAAAAACTTCCAGGGTGAAAAGAGCTCTCTCGCACATTAACTTGGACACTTAACTCCTTTATTGGCTCAGTTTCCTTATATATAAAGCAGTGATATACGGATACCTAATATAAAGCTAATTGAGTTCATAATGAGCCTTTGATAATATTGATAAATATCGTTTGTATGTGGTAAAGCAAGTTGACATACAAGTTCAGTTTGGTAAACAGATATTAAGTGGTTATTATGTACCAAACACTATGTCTAAACTTGGAAATACACAGAAGAAAGAAATCATGGTTTCTGCACTCAGAATTCTTATAGTCCAGACACGAATTCAGTAACAGATAATTTCAATTTATCAGGGGAAGGACCATGGTAACAATTAACACCTGGCTGCACAACTAGTAAGTGGTATACAGAGGCAATAGGTCTAAGCCATCTAACTTCACAGCTCCAGGGTTAACCATGGCACTGCTCTGCAGTAAGAGAGATGCTACTCATGTGCTAGGACACTAGCAGATGTAAAACTCACCCTATCTTACTATTAGGAAGACTATAGAATATATTTATTATATATATTTAAAAAAACTAAAATGAGTCTCATATAAAGAAGAAGAGAGGGGGGAAACTGCAGGCAGAAAAAAAGAGAAATGAGAAAACCAAGGAAGCTGGAAATAGGAAGGTGTCTTCTAGAAAGCTCAATGAGGTGTCTGAGGTGGGAATGTATGTTTCCTGTTGCTGCTGTAACAAATTCAGCATCTCAGAACAACACAAATTTACTGTCTCACAGTTCTGCAGATCAGAGTGTGGGTGTGGCATGGCTCAGAAGGGTCAACTGCTTAGAATTCACAGTGCTGAAATCAGGGGGTCAGCAGAGTTGCATTCCTTTCTGAGGTTTTGGGGATAAATCTGCATCCAAGTTCATTCAGATTGTTGCTCAAATTCAGTTTCTTGCTGTTAAAGGACTGAGGTCCCTGTTTCCCTGCTGGTTGTCGGCCAGGGGCCAGTCTTCGCTTCTAGAGGTGCCCACATTTTTTCTCATCCTTCCCATTTGCCCTTCCCTCCTCTACTCCTTAAAGTTGCTTAAAACTGTATCTGGAACATGGTAAATACTCTAAAAATGTCACCTGTTTTTATTTATTTATTTACTGTAATACTGTATGAACAAATTACTAGGGAAGCCCAAAGGAGGATATAATGACTCAGATGGCTGAAATAAATGAAGAAAAATAAATAATTGACATTTATGTAATAAATAGATAAGGAAAATCCCATCTGATGGGATCAAAATAGACAAAAACACTTATTTTCAAAAGAATGAATAGGGCTTCCCTGGTGGCACAGTGGTTGAGAGTCTGCCTGCCGATGCAGGGGACATGGGTTCGTGCCCTGGTCTGGGAAGATCCCACATGCCGCGGAGCAGCTGAGCCCGTGAGCCATGGTTGCTGAGCCTGCGCGTCCGGAGCCTGTGCTCTGCAACGGGAGAGGCCACAACAGTGAGAGGCCCGCGTACCGCAAAATATAAAAAAGAATTAATAGTGCAGGGAATGGATTCTTTTTTATTCTTGAAGTTCACAAGATGTCTTGTGGGAGTAGGAAAAAAAAGGTTGAAAAGAAAAATCAATAAGATACATTGAGATCAAGTTTTGACAGTTCACATCAAGGCATCCATAGAAACCATATAGGGTCTATTTTGTTGAATAAGTAATGTAACTGAATGGCAGGGCATATATTTGTATACAGAAGCAGACTGTAGGAAAAAATAACAGGGCAAATTCTTTAGGTATAGGTTTTATACTACGTAATAAAGAGCTATCAAAGATTCACTGCAAATAGTTATATAATAAGGAATTGATTTTATCAATAAACTTTTAAAAAATACACTGAAATTTATTTTGAGTTTCTTCTGGAGTTAATACCCCTGGATACTTATTATGACACTGATTTACTCTATTATTAAAGATAAATTATTTAATGTCTTGGAATGTTTATTTACATTAAGAGCTTAAAATATTAAATAACCTGCTTGATCTTTTTGGTAATGTGATTCTATAATGTCCAAGGTAATAAATGACTGAAATGTCTCTTAATGATTATTATCTAATTAGAAACACCAAGTTTAGCCTGCCTGGATGCGATAAGATATGGCTTAGAGCCCTGAAAGGTCATCAAACCCTCCACAAACCTCACCTGCTCATAGTTTGCATTTTTGTAATAGAGTAAATATGTTCCATTACTCTTGTAAACAAAGAGTTGAGTTGTCAGTTCCCTTGAAAGTAACACTGCAATATGTCACACTACATTTTAAATGACTTTGCTGCTTCTGACACAGAATTATTATTCACTTTACTTTTTTCTCATTAACATACCCCATAAACTTGGATGTGAAAAGGGAATCTCACTGATAATGCCTCTGTGTTGCACAATTGTGGCTGTTATAAAGATGTGAGAAACAGACTAATCCCAACTCTAATTCTGGGACTGAGACCTAAGGAGATGCAGTCTCTTAAATAGTTAGATGGCCATGCTACAACTAAAGACTTTGTTCTTTTCTTCAATGCCTCTGAAAAAATTTATACATTTACAAAATTAAAATGACAGTTTATTATTGAAAAATGTTATTTTCTTATAGGTATACTTTAAGCAATAAAATCACATTCATATATAATCATGGTAATAGACATTCTTTAATTTGTTTTAAAAGGTCTAATATTTTATGTCTTGATGACAACCAACAAACTTCCCATTGAGCTAGTGAAACAAACAAATTGTGTATTACAGTCTGCTGATACAGAATGTTAGGGAGTTAGTCTAGAAAAAGTAAATGCCATGAAGTGGGGTAGGAACAATTCCATCTTATAATTTAAAAAAATTTTTTGAAGAAAATATCTAATATTAACTTCTAATTTAATATATATATGTTATATATATGTAAAACATAATTGTCAGACTATCCAAGAGAACTTCTAAGTAAAAAAATTTACAAATTTTATTTTGACAGTTGGTTCATCACTGTCTAGAGGGAAAGACATAGTATAATGAGCAAAAGACAATTAAACTTGTCTGAGAAAATGAGAAAAAGTTCTAGGGACCCAGCAGCAGCTGTGATGAGAGAAGAGACAAAGTATTCTACTTAAGAATTTGCAAATGCAACATCAAAAATAGCAACAGAATAAATTTTACAAGGATACTGGGAAAAATGGTATTTAATATATACCTATGTACTTAATAGGGAGAAAAAGTTTAGAATGATATAGATTTATATTCCTAAACTTCAAAATCATAAGGTAAAATCTGCAGTTATAAAATAGATCATCATCTTGCTACCACTTTGTTACTATCTCACAAAAATCACAAAATATATTCTAGGGTTCAAGTTATTTAATAAAGGAATGCTATATATTTATATCTATAATGTTAATAAATAAACATAGCTATTTATAAATTTTTTCTTTAAAATGAAACAAGTTTGAAATTCCAAATAACTTATCAGATGGAGAGTGAATAAACATGCTTATGACTCATTCATTTATTCAGATACTTTAAAATTTGCATTCAAATCAAAGCAGTGATTAAACAGAGGAAGCATAAGTTTCCCAGATGTTGAAAGGTAACTGATATGGACTGAATTGTGTTCCCCCAAAATTCACATGTTGAAGCCCTAATCCCCAGTGTAAATATATATGAGATATATTTAAGTAATTAACAAGGGTTGAATGGGGTCATACAAACAGGGTCCCAATTCGATAAGTTTGTTTTCCTTATAAGAAAAGAACAAAAGACCAGAACACTCATATGAGGACACACCGAGAAAGCAAATTCATATGCAAGCCAGGAAGAGAGCTCTCACCAGAGACTGAATTCTGCCTGAAACTTGATCTTGGATTTACCAATCTCCAGAATTGTGAGAAAATAAATTTCTGTGGTTAAGCCCCATTGTCTCTGGTATTTTGTAATGGCAGTCTGAGAAGACTAATAGAGCAACCATCATGAGGTAATTTAAATGTGATAATAACACTTTAAAATCGTACCAAGATGACATACCTGCCTCTGTAAGCTGAAATAATCAACCTTTTACAATTTAAAAATCAATAAAAATAGAAAATATAGTGATCACTATATCTAATATAGCTTTAAAATTTTACTTGAATTTCTTATAATCTATTTATGTGGAGATGTACTTATAGGTAACAACCTATATACAGCTATTTAATAAAAGATGTACAATACATAAAATAGAAAAAAATTCAGTTGATTATTTTTTAAATTACAAAATGTAAAATTTCACACAAGCAATAGAGGAAGTTTGGGCTTATTTATTATAGGAATCAGCATTATACTTGAATTTCCTTAGCTTCAGCTGATTACAAAATCTTAGTAACAATATATTTTTTAATTAAAGTACTTCCTTATGTCAACAAATGTACTAACATGTTTAGGCACTTCCCAACTCTTACACGTTATATATGACTACTAGGTTGCTTGTGCATGAAAGAGAAGTCTTACGCAAATCCCTGTGGGTATTTGATAATATGCTCTCTGGAAACAGATTATTCCTGAAAACATGTATGTCTTTCATCTGATCTCCAATTAATTACTTTCAAACATCTTTCAAATACACATCCTTTAGGTAAGTGTGGTATTATCTGTCACTAGAAAGGTTGTGAATGCAATTATTCATCCATTTTATTGTAAATCATGACTTGTACTCTTCTTGAACTTTCCATGTCTATAAAAATAGAATACATGTATCAATTATGAAATCATTAAGGTATAAGCAGTGTATCATATACTCCTTCCCTACCCTCCATGAGAAGGTTCTTCCTGAGCACTCTGCCTTCTAAAGTGTTAGTGAATGTAATTATCTGAAAGTTACATTTCCCAAGGACATTTACTTTTCAAAACAAAGCAAGAGCTTTAGTTACCGATTCTTATAGTGGCAAAACATACACTTCTTTAGGGATGTCTCAATATCTGGAGTAGGAAACAGGAAGCCTGTTGCTCTTAAAAATCTGCCACTGCAACGTGAAATCATCTGAGTCTATGTGCATGTTTTCCATAACACTTTCTTAACTTTGCTGAGTTTACCTTCCTGACCCCAATTCAGATTACACTTCTTTAATTCAATTTATGTGTGCATCATGGTGTAAATTTGGCATCCTCCTGTGGACCTCATTCTTGAAAGCCTGTTACAGTCCAATTATCACAATCTAACTCCTTCCTTGGACGCTGATATTGGAGATATGAAGTCCCATATTGTTAAGAGTTTTAGGGAACCAGCTCCACTTGGCTGGCAACACATGGTCATTCTTTGCCTTTACCTGAGTGAGCTCGCTTTAACCCTCATGTAAAGTGGGTTATAGCCTCAAACCTCTCCTTTGAAAATTTTGGCCAGATCAACAAGGCCCATTCATGGCTTTTCTTCTAAATAGGAGCAAGTGTGCATTTGACCAGCCTCCCTGAATCATTTTGTTGTAATTCTAAACAACTATCTTGAGCTTTGAGAATTAGTTGGCAGACTGGCAGCTGTCTTGAGAAAAGGATGATATTGGTTGAGGTGGGTAGGAGTGATTGGCTGGAAGGTGAGCTCTGGCACATACCTATTCTTTAATTGCAACAATAGGGACATTTGAGAACTTGTCACAAACTAACTGAAGAAAAGGAGCTGGTTATCTAGCCTTGAAGTGCACAGAGTTAAAGAGAAATCAATAACAAATACACAGTTAAATAAAGTCAATTAAACAACAACAAACATCCCATCTTTATTCCATGAAAGCTCTGTGATTGTAAATTAGATGCCACTTTAACTTGCCCTTGTAAACAAGAGCAACGTTTTTTTAACTGATGATACAATTATATAATATGTACAGCATATCAGTTAGAATATGTTCAGTTGAAGGTAACCCAAAATTCAAGTGCAAATATTCTTAAACCATGAAGTGAATCTTCTGGTTCATGTATCTGGCAATGACAGAGATAGGGTAAGTTTCATTGTGGTTTTGATCTAATTATGTCATTAAAGGCCCAGTTTCTTTTTTTCTGTTCTATCTTACTAATGCTATCATATTTGAGGACTAGCTCTGCATTTGATTCCACAGTGGCTGCCTTCAGCTTTGCTGTCCAAATCTATAGACAGTAAGCTTCTCTTTTCTACCCCAGGAACAGAAATTCCAGTTTTCATCCATTTAGGTACCTGCAGATGAACAAGTCCTTACAGTGGTGGAATAGCATGCCATGGTTGACACAGACCTAGATAATATTTTCTAATTGTTTAGGCCAATCAGGGCCCAATGCTTAGAGCTGAGCATGCACCTTTTCCACATTCCCTACAAGATAGAAGAGGATGGGTAGGCCACCAACTCTTCACAATATACCATATGTACACATAGTTGGTGTTACTAAAAACAGTTGTTGAGAGAAATAAATGAATTTATTAAACTGAAGGCTGTTAATATAATTGGACTTTACTGTCTTTTCCTGCTTAGTGAGAGATGAGTGGATAATTTTGATACTCTGTTAACACTTCTGTTGCAAATGAAAACTGTATGAAGGTACCAGATTCAGAACCAGAAAACTGGAAGTTGAGTTCCATGGCTGACTCTTAGTAACATCATGGGCAAAGAATTCATTCTTCAACTTCTATTTCAACCTCCCTAAAATGAGAAAATCAGAGTTCATACCAAAAGTGGGGGAGAAGGGAAGAAACTGATTTCTATGTATACACTGGTCTTTTTGTTAAACAATTTTAAATGCACCTTACTTTGAAGTAAATACACAATTTAAATTTAACAAATAACTAGTTCTTTGGTCAACTCTTTTACAAATAATGTGCCCTCATTATCTGCTTAAAATTTTTTGTTGCATGTGAATCATATTATCTCCTAACAAACAGAACAATTTTCCTGCAGCAATAAGTTATATCTTGTATTGAGTAAAACATGGTTAAAAGTATGTTCACTTCCACTTTTCAAAAATAGACTTCTAACTTCAATATTATAGCAACTTTGATTATATATGTCCTTGAGTGAGAACAGGTAGTTCTGAAGAGAAAGGAGCCTTCAGACATTTTAGAGAACATGGAAGAATTTTCACCTGTTACATAAAATATCTCAGATTGACAGGAAGAGAATTTACTATGTCCATAAATACAGTAAGATGGCAAAGGCATTCTGACTCACAGTTCATGCCTCTACAGAGTTAAAAGTGTTGTAGATTTTGATTTACAAATTTTGAATTTTAATCTATACGTTTACAAATACGTAAAACAGCAAACTAAGATGCAGTAAGCACAATTATATTTCATAGATCCCTTCTTTTAGGCATGCTGGTTAAGTGTACAGTCTCTGAATCATAAAGAAAAGATCTGAATCCTAGCACACTATCTCTTAATGTCTTTGAGAAATTGATGCTTTACTCAGTATAGCACATGAAGATAATAGGATATACTTCATAAGGTTGTGATTAGGTTTAATTATATCTAGATATAGATAGCACTATATGCCCTGTTATATAGTAGGATGCATCAAATAATTAGTAATTATAGTTTTACTGTCTGATAAACAAATAAAAGTTTTAGAAAAGCTTTTCTCTAAAAAGTAGGAAATAAGACAAAGTGACTTTGAAGTTAATCTATAGGACAAGTTAATTTCCTTGACACCTGAAAATCAATTCACTTTTATATTATTGAGCTCTGATTTTTAACTTATTCACTGGGCATGAGTCATGCTATGGGAGATTTGAAAAGTGCTAAGAAAATCCCCATTCTTTCAAGGAGCTCAGAATCTGATCTGGAAGCTACACTTTCCCTGAAACAAATATCATGCTTAATAGAGGCAAGGTGTTTTGGAGAAATCAATTCTGACTGAATGATTTGTCATTAATAATTTCAACAACACAAAGCCATCGATTGATAGATTTCTGTCTTTAAACCATTCCTCTCTTAAGGACTATGTTTTCTATTTACGGGGAAATAAATATAGGAAGGCCAGTGAGGACTTTCTGACAGTTATAAAAGCTTTTGTGCATCCTACTTTGGAGGAAGTTTATTTCTGGCATATTTCATTGCATTTGCTGTTTAAAAAGAAAAAGAAGAAAATATTTAAACATTCTTTATTTGAACTATTTTTTTGCACTTTTTAATACAAAATTAATTCCAAATAATTTTTAAATTCATTTCACATCAAAAAAAATGGCTGATAGATAAAAGGAGTTTAAAAATACATTTTTAAGAACATATCTAAGCAAATTTCTTAAAATCATTTTTTTAAGCACAGATGATAGACTTGGGCTGCTGTGGACCCAGTCTCAATCCCCGTCTCATGAATGTTATGATATATTATTAAAACTAAATTGTGTTTTAAAGATAATTCCATTTTGAAGTTGAAGCACTCAGCCCAAAAGGAATGGAAAACTGATGCTTGATAGTCTTAGAAGCTGAAGCAGTTTCTCCCCACAAACCTCTAGAAAAACTGCTTTTTAGAAGAAAAACTTATGATTTTACACTTGCTTGTATGATTCCTCTTCAAAATGTCATCAACAGAGATGCCATTTTGCAACAGAATGTATTCTCTTTTGATCCCTGGATAGAGTTCTAAAAGGCCCATTTTGAAGCTTTCTCAATTTTATAAGTTAGAATGTTGTGGGGTTTGTAAACCAACATTAGACAGAAAAAGCTCCTTTTCCTCTTTTGCTCAGTTCCATCAAGATTATCCTCTCCTGCAAGACCAGTCAAAAAAAAGTGAGAATACATCAAATGTGATCTAGCTTGATATGAGTATCTATACTTCTATGAATACCTAGAAGACTAATTATAGAGAATGATATTGTATTTGCAGAAATTTAATAAATTGATTAATATTTAACGTAAAATGGCTTTTATTATATTTTGATGCTGAAATTATTTTCCCAAGAATATGCTAATCCAGTAAGATATAGTAAGTAAACAATGCCATTCCCTTGGGATTCAAACTGATTTAATCTGTAGTTAGTGAATTAATAATGCAGTGATGTCAGAGAACTTTAATAAATGCCTTTCCAGTAAAAGCATATACAAAAGTAACACTAATGCCAGAGCAATGCATGCTGTTGGTTTGACTTTAAGCACTGGGTATCAAAATATTGAGCAGCCAAGTATTGCCATTATGGGAACATTTATCAGCTTGAAATTGTTTTGCCAAGACTGATTACAAGTGCTGTTTGTAGCTTCAGTTTAAGGGACAGATACCCAAGGAACTTAACACCCAAACTGATTAATTTACCCCATCTTTAGCAAATTGCAGTTGATTTGGCATACACAGCAGGAATATCTTAATGCAAATGTGGCCTCTTCTATTTTCCTAAGGCCTCCCTAATTAGAAATGATATTATTATTATATTAATAAAGGAAAACTGGGATAATCATTTCATCTTCATTTCTGCAGAGCAAATATTTTATTTTACAGTCTCAACAGAGTGATGCTATGTTACACTCCAACTCCAGCCCTGAGAGATATCACTTCAAAAGAGTAAAATCCACAAGACTAGAATAATAAAGAAGTAACTAGACTATTCAAATCCACCAAGCCATGCAGTCAATTGAGGCACCTCTCTGCTATTAAATGACAAAGAATGTCTTTTGTTGTTGTCATTGTTGTTATTCTTCTTCATGAGGTAATACACCTGTTTTCCTTCAGTTCCAGGCCCCCATCTTTGTAGCCTCTGATTGGAAAAGAAAGATGCTTCTTTTATTTTCAGCTCAGTTAAGAATAATCTCGGTGAAAGGATCCTGATTGGGATGTGGGAGGAGAGGCAGTCTGATTATTTTAACTAGGGTAGAACTTTCAGGGAGAAAAAATACCCAATTTAAAAGTTCTTCATACAATGCCTGCTGTATAGTAGTGCTTCATACATGTTAAGAAACTATTAACATTGGCTCTCAATATGGGTAGGAGAGTACAGCCATGTGTGGAACTGGCAATCAGAAACTTTAGGTTTTAATCCCAGTTCTGATGTTGGGAATGTAATTTGGGGAAATTGCATTGCCCCTCAGAACTTCACATTTTCATTTGTAAAATCACCTCAAAAGATACCCCATACTCACTGGGGTTCTCTCCTGAGTGAGATAAATATTGCCTTTATTGTCCATTCTAGTCAATAAATGTCAATTCAACCCCCTTTCCCTTTTTTGAGTTTTGGGGTATCAGCCCAATTCTGACAAAAGTGGTATAACCTTGGGAATTCACCAAAACTCTGTTTCCCCACCCATCTAAGGATATTGTTATCCCTTCCTGATAAAACTGCTTTTCAGAAAAAATGTAACAGTGCATTTAATAATACTTTATGAAGTTAAAAGCCCTTTTTAGATGCAAGGGCTTACCATAGTAGGTGGAGATTGTTCCAGTTTTCCTTTGTCACTAGAGACCTTTTAAAAAGCTAACGATAACTCAGGCAGCAACTGGGAACCAAAAACTAAAAAAAATGCATTCCAAGTGCATATAACTTGATACTATCTTGGTGCTATCTAAGATTAATAATGGATTCTAATGTCATTATGTAAATTATTAATGCTATAGAAGTAGATGGTTAATGTGATTGAACCTATTTGGTAAGGAATAAAAATGACTGGGAATAAGTATGATCATAGCTAAAGCCTGCAGATGCTACTTCTGCTGGAGTCTGAGAAAGCTTTCTTCTAAAATGCTATGTGCTGGAACGCTTTCAAATGCAGCTGATCTCTTCATTCATTTTATATTTCTATTCACATGATAAATTAATATCTTTCTTTTCATCACATCTATGTAAAACTAGGAAAGCTTATTCTTCACAAATAATACTAATCCCCCCCAAAAGAAAAACTTTTCAAAAAAAAGAGACTACCAGCTACAACAAGGGAGATTCTAGAAATAAGTTATGTAAATAGGACCATGGGGGAACATAAGATTTTAACAGCATCAGGATTTAATGATAATCACAAGGACTTATATTTTTAAGGTCTATAAGGAAGAAAGAAGAACATATACTGAAGGGAAAATGTTCAAAGTCACATAAGTCACATTTCACGATAAACTGTTATTGAGTAAATCTATCTCTCATTTGAAGAATTCTCTGCAAAGAGAATAAAAAGTGCACTGGTTGAAAGCACTAAATGATTTAGTACAGAAGAGACTCTAGAAGAAGAGTGATACTTAGCACTGAAATATTATGGCCAAGCTTGATGAACAATGGCAGAAAAGCAAGCTGCCTTCTCTCTTTTTGAATGATTTACTTTATAAAGCATTCTTTTAGGTAGGTCTTTCTGCCACTGACTGACTATGCAGGCATCACATATAATAAATAGGCTGTCCTTCTGGATATTTGCTAATTTGGTTACTTCAACTATACATGTTACTGTTCAGCTTTTCTGAAATTGACCTATATTTAGAAATTTAAAATGGGGATTTTGGATACAAGAGACAACCAGATGTGTGTGTTCTTGTAGGGGGGAGGAGTACTTGATAAGTTCACCACACATCTCTGACCAGCTTGGAGTCTGCAGGTTCATTCAGGAGAGACCTGAAAATGCCCAAGCTCTGTACCAACCCCAGAGGACTGGGTGATAGCTGACACACATAGGAGAGACTGGAGGGGGCCTGCTAGAAAGTGAAAACTGGAGTAGACTCATATCCTGCCTGAACTTTGAAGGTGCACCCAACACACATAGAGTTACATCGGTAGTGTGGAATCTTTATTGGGTCAAGGTGTGTTTGAACTCAATCTCTGACCAGTCCTTGGCTTACAAAAAATTATGCTGACACTTGGGAACAACCTCTAAAAAAAAAAAAAATGAAAGAAAAGAAAAACGAAAACTCTGGAAACCCCAGAGGCAGCATGATGTAGGGGAAACAGATTCCATAGATGAGATCTGGGCCAGGTGGGCTATTTACAAAGACAAGAAAAGATAGTAACAAAGCAGCAATGACAGCCTCATGTAAAAAGCAAGCAAAATCTAGAACTGCTGTGACATACAATCTAAAATGACTAGTTTTCAACAACACCTATGCAACATACAAAGAGAAAATGCAGATCTACAAATAGGGGGAAAATAGCAATATGGTGGAGGGCTGAGCTCTTAACTTGTGAGATCTATGCCAATTCTGGGTAGTCAGTGGCAGAATTGAATAGAATTGAATTTCAGTACATCCAGATAGGATGGAGACACAGTACTACTAAATAAAGCCTGGAGAAGTATCAAGATGAAAATGATGTTTTCTAAATATTCACTGGACAAATTTAAAAGCTGTGTTAGTTAGAAGTGGAAAATGGAAGTCAAGATCTAGAAAAGCAAAAGTTAGTTTAAACATAAATATGAGATAATCAAGGCCTGAATCCCCTGCATCTTAGATACCGATTTAGATCCTGTAGGACATCTTTCTTTACATTATCCACTTGTGCTATCCAAGCCACCATGATAACTGCTTTTGCATGAACACAGACTAATACTACCTATGTCTTACACCTAGTGGTTTGTTGTACCAGTTCCTATGAGCTCCTAGAGCTGAGAGTTAAATATCCGGGAACATTGAGAGCCAGTTGTTAAATCATCAGTAGCTTGAAATTGGCTTTGGGGAGGTGTTTCTGTAACACAGTTAAGGCAAATGCAATCAATGCTATACTTCAGGGCTTTCTTCTTTTCTTTTTCTTTCTATACTTTCACTTCTTTCTCTCCTTCCTTCCTTCCTTCCTTCCTCCCTCCCTCCCTTCTTTCCTTCCTACCTTCCTTCTTTCCTTCCTTCCTTCTCCCTCTCTGTCTCTCTCTCTCTTGTCCTTCCTTTATTTGGAAAGCCAGTTTACCAGCCTCCCACAGCTCACACCTCTCATCTTATGTTTTGCTTCTTTGTCTCCCAGCTGCTGAGAAACATGAGAAACTACGAGTCCAGCTCTGTGGATGAACAACTTGGAACAACAACTTTGCCTGTGCCTATAGGGGTGAACATTTTACCAATGGGAAACAAAATCTAGTGGATGCATTATTTTATTCACTTGAATAGGTTTTCCTAAAATGCAATACACATATCCCTTCCTTAAAACCATAATTTGATCTTGAAAACAACAGCAATAAGTAAAACATATCTTAAACAGAAACATTTTTCATTAATTGCAATTGGCAAAATTATGATGCTGTTCAATTCAATATATTACCATATTTTTAGATAAAAACACAGCATTTGAAAAATAATGAATATAGTTTATATAAATAATAGCAACAAATGGGAAATGAATAAAGTTTTACATATAGGGAAATGTAATGAAGATTTATTTTATTTTCCAAAGAAGAAAAGAAGACTTGATAGTGGGTGGTTATTACTGAAAGACAGATACAAAGGAGTGCATTTTTTAACAAATTTTTTTCTTTGGTTTCTTTACTTGACCAAATGTCAAGCTTATTGGAACTCATGGTCTACACTGCACTCAAGAAATACAGCTATACAGAGACACTACTTTTAGGGCAAAACAAGGACTAAATACAGGATATATCAAAACACCTGGAAATAGTGCATATGATGACAGAATGCACAGATCTAGAAGAGGCAACCTCACTGTCTGTTCAGTTGGCATATGTATGTGAAGCAAAATATCTTAATCTTATTCAAATATGGTACACAATTCAAATTTATTTTCTATTGATATTCTCATACTAGAAATTACTATATCGAGTACATTTGTGATTGTGTTACTGCCTGAAACCATAATGTCAAAATCCTAATTCTCATGGTACAGACGTACCTCATTTTGTTGCACTTCACAGATAATTGAACTTTTTTAAAAAATTGAAGGTTTGTGGCAATCCTGTGTCAAACAAGTCTGTCAGCGCCATTTTTCCAACAACATTTGCTCATTCTGTGTCTCTTTGTCACATTTTGGTAATTCTGACAATATTTCAAACTTTTTCATTATCATTTTACTTGATATGGTGATCTATGATCAGTGATCCTTGATGTTACTATTGCAAATTATTATGACTGGCTGAAGGCTCAGGTGATGGTTAGCATTTTTTCAACAATAAAATACTTTTTATTTTTCTTAAGTACTTTTTTTTTTTTTTTTTTTTTTTTTTTTTGCGGTACGCGGGCCTCTCACTGTTGTGGCCTCTCCCATTGCGGAGCACAGGCTCCGGACGCGCAGGCTCAGCGGCCATGGCCCACAGGCCCAGCCGCTCCACGGCATGTGGGATCCTCCTGGACCGGGGCACAAACCCGTGTCCCCTGCATCGGCAGGCAGACTCTCAGCCACTGCGTCACCAGGGAAGCCCTTAAGTACTTTTTAATTAAGGTATGGACATTATTTTTTTAGACATGATGTCATTGCACTTAATAGACCACAGTATAAACATAAATTTTATAACAAATTTCCTTTGCATCAGGAAATCAAAAACTTCATGTTATTCGCTATATTTCAATATTCACTTTATTGCAGTGGTTCGGAATTAAACCCCAAATATCTCCGAGGTGTGCCTGTATTTCTTTATTAGATTGTATAAAGAAGTTGTTAAATTGGAAACATAAAAATCACCCAAATAGCAGTATACTCAACAAGCGCTATCATGAGGAACAGTAACTAAACATTTACTTAACAGCCACTGCATGAACTAAGTGCGTAATCTGGTTTCCACTGCATGAACTAAGTGTGTAATCTGGTTTCCACTGCATGCACTAAGTGTGTAATTTGGGTTATCTGAAGACAAGCCCATGAGATTGAGCCAACACCAATGCTTGACCCAAGCGGTATCCAGGTTTCCTCATATATCCTCTCCCTCATTTCCTGATACACTTTTCCTTCCCTCATTTCTACTTTCTTGGAATTATGCTCTCCATTAAAGTATTAGCAATAAACTTTGTTCCTGGTCAGTTTTCTGAGAACTTGACAAGAAGTCTTGCTCTAATATAATTAAAACATATTAATGTTTTATTTGGAGTCAGTTTGGTAAATAATTTATTCTCTAAGTGTCAATGTCATAAATACTTGGTTTAAAGGTGTTTTGAAGAAATAAAGAGGAAAGATAAGAAAAACTGATTCTCTTAACATTATTAAAAACAAGTGAGCTATATCTATATACATATCTATAAATTTGTGAGTATTTTACTGCCTGAAACTATTCTGTTTGGATTGTGAGACTGAAATAGGACAGCTTTCTCTAGGAGCTGACCTAACACTCAAAGTTAGACCATGGTGTCCTCCTGTAGAACAAAATAATCTCACAGGTCAACATCAGAAAATGCCGCTGTGATCACAATGGAAAAAGATAAATTCACTCTCTCTAGACCACACCAGCTTAGTGTCAGTGCACAAACAAATTGACAAAATCTACAGATATGTTATTCACAAATTTGTTTCTCTACAATGAGGAAGTGCCTGGCAAAATGCCACCTTTTTTCCTGTACCTTTAAAACCCTGAACACTGCTTGCCAAGAAAGTCAGTGATCTTAGATGAGGGTTCCCTGCAGAGCTACAGGAGGAGTAAAGCTTTCCTTCTAGTTTCCAGCTTAATCTCAATGTTTTGAGAGGTGTGTGTGTGGGTGTGTGTGTGCACGCACATGCCCACATGCACGCCATTTGAAAGTGATCAAAGCTTGAGTTACGTCAAGTCCCCAGGTACAGTGTAGCCCCAGGAAACAAAATTTATCAAATGTATTTTTTTCAGAAAAGAAGTTAGGGCACTTCCAAAAAGTAAATCAAACTTAAAACTCAAATACACAACCAGAACTGTTACTGTAACCGGTCAGATAAATCTCCCCTAGATATAGAAAGTTCTGCACTGGATTGCTCAGTCCTCCCTGGTCTCTGATCTTATCCAAGTAGAGGGAGAGAAAAATAAATAATCAGAACTGTATTTCTTTATTTCCTGTGATAAAAGTAGAATCCTCTTAACACACAACTTCCCATCAGCTGTGCTGGAATAATTTGCTTTCTTAAATGGACTGGGTTGGCAGAGAAGAAAGGTGATGGACACAAAGCCACGTAAAGTACTGCAAAATAAAATCAACAGCTCTTACAGAAAGGAAATGAAAAATATCATTTTGTAGTACCCTACTCCTATGTCTGACCAGCACCAATATTTTCCTTCTATAGATGATACATTTTCACCATTGGGGAGTCAGATTATTTATTTTTTTTTATTTTTATTTTTTGCGGTACGCGGGCCTCTCACTGTTGTGGCCTCTCCTGTTGCGGAGCACAGGCTCTGGACGCGCAGGCTCAGCGGCCATGGCTCACAGGCCCAGCCGCTCCACGGCATGTGGGATCTTCCTGGACCGGGGCACGAACCCGTGTCCCCTGCACCGGCAGGCGGACTCTCAACCACTGCGCCACCAGGGAAGCCCAGTCAGATTATTTTGTAAAAAACAATAAAAAATTACAGGGCATTGCATTTTCCACTTCCAGATGTGATGTTAGGAGCTAAGGTACACTCAAGGACTTTCCCTTTAGTAGAAAAAGAAATCAATAATGATTACCTATGTCAAGGAGTCCAAAGAGGGACAATACAAATAAATGGTTGTGTTGGGTAGTGAATGGGCATGTTGGGAGGTGACAGGGTGAGTGTGGCTTGGGATACAGTGGTTGAGAGTACTGACCCCAGAATTGGGCTGCCTGATTTGCAATCCTTGTCTCTCCTGCCATTTGCATCACCTTGAACAAGTTACATGCTTTCATGGAGCTTATTCTAATAAGGAAAGAGACAAAAACAAGCAATAAAATAATAAGTAAATCATAAAAAATTTTAAGTGCAGAGCAACATAAGAGGGTGGAGAGTCAAGGTTGGGGGGCTGGGTTGCAACAATAAAGAAGATAGCCATTAGTTATTGAAAGGGTACCCATTGAAAAGGTGACATTTAAACATTAGGATAAAGCACTCCAGATAGAGGAAACGGGCAGTGTAAAAGCAGTTAAAGTGGCAGCAGTACCTAGCGTATTCAAGGAGAAAACCTCATGGAATTTATTATAACTAAAGCTTAGTGAGTGAAGGGGGATTTGTAGGAGGTAAAGTCAGGGAGACCATGGACAGCCAAGTCTTATATGACTATTTCAGACATTGTAAGAACATGGGAAGCCATTTTAGGGCTTTGAATAGGAAGACATTACGTCCTTTTAACAAAATTAGAAGGGAAATCTGAGTCATCAACTGGTGGCTAACTTGAAGAATTCTGATGATAGATCACTTTGTACTTCTTAGCATACAACTTCAAAAGGGTTTAAAGCATTAAATATCATTGCTATAAATACAACCCTTTTATCTCATCTATATAATTACATGAACAAATTTTCTCCATAAAAATATTAAAATTTATAATATTTTCATTCAAAACTGTCTCTAACAATAAGCAAAAGTCAGGTTAATTGCAAACCTAATTAACTGCAAAAAAAAAAAGAGTAAAGAAAACAGCGACAACAAAAAAACCCTAAAACTTAGCAGCTGCGTCCAATTCCTAGAAATCTCAATATTTATAGTCTAACCACAGGTTTAAAGAGCAGCAGCTAAATTTCAGGGCAGTGCAAACTAAGGAAACTCAACTTTGGGATCTGTTTAAAGTGAATGAAATTAAGGTCTGACATGGAGCAAACTCACATCTAGTTGCTACTAATGAAGGGAAAAATAAAATGATTTGGCAGGTACCATTACTTTCAAATCCTACAGAAGCCACCAAAGGAGAGTGAAGTGGAATTTCAAATATTATCTGAAAAATCATCAAATGGCATTTTTGATGTGATCTTCTGCAGTATGGACCCACAGACATGATTTCTTTCAATACTCATAATAATACATTTTCAGTACTCATACAAGTCTTTTTGTCAAGAGACAGAATTACTGCTGCACATATCTACCCTTGAAACTTGGCAGTCGGTGCTGCCCCATTAAAATCACAAGAGCTGGGAAGGAGAATTTTTTTCTTCATCTAAAATTATGTTCTATCTACAGAAGGAGGGTAAGGAACACTGGGCAAGAAGATGAACAATACTAAGTATTCACTACCTGTGATCATAAATCTAAGATTTATATATACATATGGTATATTTATATATCTTGATCATATATATGTGTGTTGATTATATATATATGTATATATATAATCTTGATCATATACTATATATCTTATTCACATGTAGTAGACTTTTAGTATTTTATATATGTTTTATAAGTTATATGTATATATCTGTATGCAAAGGTTTGTGTGTATGTGTAGTTTTAACCGCATTTCTTACTGACATAAAAATATTCATTTAACAAGTATTTGGTGGCTGACTCTTGGTTTCGTTTTACTTATGATTTCAGCTTTGAAGTCTGTAGCATGTGAGGCAAGTATGAGTGATTCAATTTGATGAGATATATGGCTCTGTCAATGTGATTGTGACTTCTTAGGTTTTCTGGTCTGGCCATATGGAGCAAATGTCACAAACAACCATATGCTTGGTTTTATTTCAGGACTTTATGGAAGAATAATTGACGAAAGTGTACAAATGTCCCCAGCAATGAAGACATAAAATAGCATGTATCAATATTCTCTGTAGTGCTAGTCCAACATTATGGATCCTTCCATGATACACTGCCTGCATTTAAATAAAGCCAAGACAGTACATTAAAAGTGAAAAATAGGCAAAAACTAGGAAAGCTGGTAAAAATTATCTTTCAACATTTTTCATTACAAAAATTTAGATTGGAAAAGCTTAAATAAGTTAGAGAATGCCCTTAAATATGTTAGACACAACCAAATAGCTTGGTTGTTTATAACAGGTATTATAACACCAACACTTGGCACTTACAATGCTTGATAAACAATCTATTTAAAATTGTCAGAAGATTAGTTTGTTTTTTTCATTACGCGGGCCTTTCACTGTTGTGGCCTCTCCCGTTGCGGAGCACAGGCTCCGGACGCGCAGGCTTAGTGGCCATGGCTCACGGGCCCAGCCGCTCCGCGGCATGTGGGATCTTCCCGGACCGGGGCACGAACCTGTGTCCCCTGCATCGGCAGGCGGACTCTCAACCACTGCGCCACCAGGGAAGCCCAGAAGATTAGTTTTGATCTTCAAATGTTTACATGGATTAGATAGTGCTGTATTTTAAATCAACTATACAGAGTAAATGTAAGGTGCCATTTGTTGCTGGAGAAAATGTAATATTTGGGGGGTGGGGGTGGGTGGGAGGAGTAGAATTAGAGAGTACTGGACAGGAAATCAGAAGATTAGATCACCTCTTCCCCAGCTACTTTTGACCTTGACTTAGTTACTTGTTTGCAATTTTCTCATGTTTTTCTTTTAAAATGTTGATCTGATTTCAAGTTCTGTCTCAGATACCTACTGGCTATGTGACCTCAGGCAACTTTTACAACATTCCTGAGCTGAGTTTTTTGGTCAGTAAAATTGAGATAAATATTCCTACTCTATAACATTTTGGTGGAGACCCTATATGTGAAAACTATTATGAAACCAATAAAATATTTTATAGAAATTTGTCTTAATAAAAAGCATAATCAGATGTTACCTCTTCTGAGAAAGCTTCTTTGAAGTCAAGGTTGTGTGAAGGCTCAGAGTCCTTCCATATCACCCTCTGCTTACCCCTCGTGGGACAGATGAAAAATACATGTTTGGAATCTGTTAGAGTAGATCATGAAGAACAATAACATAATGTATAAATACGTCTGTGTGGTAAAAGCTCTATGTGTCAGATAGAGGGACAGAATTAAAATAACTCAAGTTATATTTTTCATCTTTACAATCACTTTGTCTAGTTTTATTTAAAATATATTTTAAATGGAGGAATATGTATACAGTTGAATGCAACGTAGAAGAAAAGAACAAGAACAGAGGAGTGTATTGTAAAGAAAAGTAAGGGCCATTGCCCAGGTTCTTAAACCAATTAGTTTGTATAAATTACTCTAGGGCTATGTATTCAACAGAAAACCCACCTGGGAGGAAGGAGTTCAGTTTAGACACAAGTGGTCAGGAATGCTTAAACTAGGGCTGTGGTGAGAATGAAGATGGAGGTGGTAGGTTGGATGAAATAAATATGTAGGAGATAAAGTCTGCAGGTCTTGATGAGAGGGAAGGAAGAAGCAAGAGTAATAGATGACTCTCAGATTTATAAGTTTAGTGGCTTAGAAGTTGAGGATCCTGGGAAATAAAGAAGAATGATACGGAGGGAGGAAAATGAATCAGCGTCATGGAATTTGCTTTCGAGGTACTCAAAGGAATCCTGGGAAACGGATACATATTTGGGAGTTATCTAATATTGGCAGAAGTCGAAATGATGAAAATGATAATAAGCTCACCTTGAGTTTTTAAAAAATGAAAGTATATCAAGGACTGAGTCCCATGGAACAGTAAAGTTTAAAAAACAAGAGAATAAAGGAAATCCAGGAAGAAAATCAAAGCTGGATTGTGAGAGAGATTCTAGTGAAATTGCTTATTTGTACCTAAGATTCCTCTTATAGATTCAGCATCTGCAACAGTATCAACTGTAACTGCTCTAGGCTAAGCAAGTTTGCTGTCTGCACTGCTGGATGTTTAAAATTCATATATCAACCCTCTGAAGCCATAAAATCAATTTCTGAATTTGTAGTCTCCCTGTGACAAAGGAGAGAAAATGTGTTGGGCAATGAAGACCTATGGTCCTGTAATTCCCCCCAAGAAGAAAAGACTTCTGATATAAGGTTGAACCATAACAGAATTCAAGATATAATTCTTAAACCCCGAAAGTGCTTCCAAAATCTCATACAGGTTCATTTCCAAAGATACAGTTTGCTGATACACATCTCTCCATCTAAGATAGATAACTTTTTTTTTCCCCCAACAGAACATGAACAGCAGGTCAGTTAAATTTGGGATTATTTTTATATATAAAATACAGAGACAACTCCAGACTGACTTTGTGCGTGAATATGTCTAAAAAATTTTTATTCTGATCTGTTTTCCAAAGTTGATAAGGATGATGAAGATTACTGTTTATGCTGATATGTCAAGAAGAAAGTAATAAAATTTGAGTAGAGGTAAACGTTTTTCCTTTCTGTGGTTTCAGAGGAATCTTTACCACAACAGGTTTTGAAGTGGTACAGATGGACTCTGATTAAAATCTCCATTAAATTTTTAAACTGAGTGACGGTGAACAAATTACTTGACCTCTCTGTGAACACCTTACTCCTTGAAAAGAATGATAGAAATGCTGAGCATACTTGATCTGTGATGAGCACAGAAGATAATAAGTGTAAACTTGTCGTGCAAACGTAATGGAATCTACAAATGAGAAAGGCATTTCCTACTATACACAGGTTCCTAATGGAAAGTAGTCAATGTCATTGTAGAAAATATATCTCAGATGATTTATTTTCAAACTGAATTGAAAAGCTATTGTCAGAAAACTCTAGCAAAATGAAATTGTATTTTGTAAACTTCAAGTCAGAGTCCTGGTTTAGCAAAATGTGCTGTGGGCATTAACCGACATTGTTGTTAGTTATGATTAAGTATCTTAAACATTCTTATCCAGACCTCAACGAGAATAGACTGATACTAAACCTGCGATTGGAAAGAAGCAGAAGTCAGGACAGGATATCAGATCCTGGATAAAGCATTTGATCATTTTTGGAGTTTGGACAATGTTCACGCATTTTGTCTGCATTCAGACCTAATTACAAAGTGTTCTTATTTATTTCTTGATTCATCATAACCACAGAGTGGTCTTGTTTGATGCTGACATTCTGTGAGATTACATTCAGCAGGAAAACTGTTGACTAGCTGTGGATGTCAACCCAGCTCCCACCCGTGAGAAACTTTTTGTGTGTGTGTTTGTTTTCCTCAGTTACATGACCCTGTATTATTTGATCCTAATTTTCTCTCTGATGGCTTCTCCTTATACCTTTTTTGCTTTCACTATGCCCTGCCATACTGGCTTTCTTTTCTGTCACTTAAACAAGCCAAATATATTTCCGGTCAGCACGTCTGAACTTGATATAACTTATACATAAAGTTCACCTCTCCCGGATCAGCCCATAGCTGCCTTCTTCTCATTATTCAGTTTGCAACTCAGACATTACCTCCTGGAGAGGCCGTGCCAGTCTCTCTTTCCACATTAATCCATTGTTTCTTCTTTATAGTATTTATCTGTAGTTGGGATTTTCCTATGTATTAATCTATTTAAAGTTGGTCTTTCACCAATCTGAGGGCAGCAATATCACTATGCAGACAGTAGAACAATGATAAATATTTGCTGAATCATTTTTATAACTCTTTAGGGTCAATCACAGAATATTCTGTATAGTATAAATGTTCAAAAATATAATCCAGAAGTGAATGAGAGTTTGATTAATTTTATACGTAAATTATACTAAATAACTAGTTGAAATAACATTAGTTAAACTGTACATAGTACAGGTGATACTGAGGTCTGCAGGACTTTGCTTCTGGTCTTTATTGACTGCTGAATGAGTCTCTTTCTGGTTTTTCTTAAATGTTAATCTGATTTTGAAAAATATATTCTAAATTTCAAAGGTTGTTAAAGTCATTTACCTTTTCTTTTTTAAATTTTTGTAATCTTAAGAAGCCTTAGAGGTCATCTACACCTGGTCTAATGCACTGATTTAACTAAGCTAAATGATTGGAAAACTAAGGCCCACAAAATGAGTGGTAGAATCTTTTTACTGTTAGATGTTAAAACTTGGTTTCTTTCACATGATTTAGTGTCATTTTTGTATACAATATAGCCTCCATTCAGATAACTTCCCTACATTTCAATGAAAATAGAAAACTTTAAATAGAATAGCTGACCTATATAACACATTGATAGAAAACATCTTAAAAATAACTTAGATAAAGCAGAAGAAATAGAAAATATATTCTTTAAATTAATGATGATGGTTACAGATATATTCACACTCTTATTCCAATCTCCTTCTCCAAAATACTAATTGAACACACAAACTTAAAAAAATGGATCACAATAGAAATTGTTGACTAAACACAGTACTCTTAAAAATATAGCATGAATATTGTACCAATAAAAAATTTTAATTAAATAGTGTACACTGGTTGAGATTTAAATTTGTTAGTAGAGACTATGCAAAAAGTTTGATTTTACCCCTTAAAAAGATGCTTAAGGTAAAATTTTCCCTCAGTGTTTTGGAAAGCATCCCATAATTTTCATATTGACAAGTTCCTAAAACATATTAAAATTAAAATTGCAGCTCCAGTAGATACAACTCTATCCTTGGTGATCAAAATGAGCAAAGGAGAAGAGCTCTGCATCCAAATGACTCATTTTTATGATTTCTACATATGTAAGCCATTAGATTGGCAAAACAAATCAAGGTGACCATACACATCTATACTTTGCTTGCTGAAAGGTAAGACTAGACAATCTGGATGGTATTTTGCATCAGTTAATGACATATGAAGATCATAAAGGCAGGTGAACTGCTTCTGCTGTATTGCTTGTTCTTGGAATTATTTTAGATATTTGAGGAGAAAGAGTCATGAATAGGAATAAAATGTTATATTTTATCCATAATGATGCACATAGCCAAATCTTTAGTATTCACCTGAATCATGTTGGGGCAACCCATCCATGATTGATCTACTTTTCTATTAAAAGGCAGCAAGAAAAGCTTTTTTGCATATATTAAATTCCATTTTAAAGTTAACTGATTTCAAAATGGGGCATATGAAGAACCATGCTCCAGTGGGACACACTGAGTTATGTCCAAAAAAGTGACCAGAAAGCTAAACAGACTCAGAACCACCTATGAAGATCACCTAAGGGAAAAGAGACAATTACCTTGGGCAGCTGTACTAATATTTTCAGCTAGATGTAAATTTCATAGTTACTTGCTCTGGTGTTTTTCAGTGTCCCTGCCGTGAAAACTAGACTTCCACTGAGGTCTCTGAGGGTTTCCAAGAAGGCTGAAGGGGAAGCCAAGTAGTCAGCTTCTCAGCTTTTCACTCTCTCTCCATCCACAACTCATCTGCTGGTGTGTAGTTTATTCATGAGAGTATCACATGGGATTTTTGTTTAACAAGTCCACTACTAAAAAATCTAAATTATTAAATATATGAATCTAGGACAAACCTTCCATATACAGATAAGAAAATAATGTAAGATGTTAAATCATACGAAACTAGGAAACTTTGAGTTGAATGAAATGTAAAATAAATAAGGAAAGAAATCAGATGTGCTCAAATGTCTGGAAAACCTATGCCTAAGGATTAGGGGTAAAAGTTTTTTGTTTTTTTTTTTTTAAATATCATAATTTAAGCTGTCCCAAATGGAAAGTGAGCTGCCCTCAGAAGCAGCACTTTTCCTCAGTTGTGAAGCTATTAAGGCAGAATCTGGAAATCCACTTTTAAAAAAAAATTTATTTTATGTTGGAGTATAGTTGATTTACAATGTTGTGTTAGTTTCAGGTGTACAGCAAAGTGATTCAGTTATACCTATACATATATCTATTCTTTTTCAAATTCTTTTCCCATTTAGGTTATTACAGAATATTGGGCATAGTTCCTTGTGCTATACAGCAGATCCTTGTTGGTTATCTATTTTAAACATAGTAGTGTGTATATGTCAATCCCAAACTCCTAATTTATCCTTCCCTCACCCCCCACCTTTCCCCTTTGGTAACCATACGTTTGTTTTCTAAGTCTGTGAGTCTGTTACTTTTGATGGTGATATAGAGAAGATGAACACACCAGGTGGAGAGTTAGAAGTGGTGACCTTCAGAATGTTTTTAGCTCTGAGAATCTTGGCTTTATCATATACAATGAAGTAAACTCTGCCAGATACCCCGAGGTTATGGAAGATTATGATTAAAGTTTGTTTGAGATGTCTTGTTAAATACAATTGTCCTTGTGTTCCTGTCCATTTAGCCAATTAGAATTCTCATCTTGTGAATTCCTCTATTTCCTTACACAGCCCACTGTGAAAGAACACACCCATTTCATAAAAATGTTTCCTTATATTTCTTCCTGCTCAAATATTATGTTAAATAGTAAATAGATGTTGGCTCAAATACGCTCTCTAAATGATTATTATTGCCTGCCTAGAGGGTTGTGTTAAATAAGATGCTGAAGTCTAGTTTTAAGTCAAAGAGAAAGTGGAGGCACTTAATCCCAGGTCCATGCTATCCTTGGTATAAAATCACAAACAAATAAATGGGTGAATTTACCTGAGTGATATAAACAAAGCGACACATACAGCAAATAGCTTAGAAAAACTGTAAATTGCCTTTATCATCCATTTAACTATTTGGCTATAGGATCTGAAGTTTAATTATGTGTAGAAATCCCTAGAACGTTATTGTTAGGGTGCTATTTAATCCCAGAATTTTTTTCCAGAATGACGTGATTCAACAGCTTCTGCGATATTTTTAAGAAGCCATGTATAGGAAGACTATTTCAACTACAGTTTTTTCTACTACCAAAAATATCATGTAATGATTTTCAAATTTTTCATATCATCATTTTAAAAGCCTTATTTTATCTTCATAAATACATTTTAAAAAGTAAACTGCGTTGATTATGTTTTTACTTCAAACCTTACCCTACGTCTTGCCTCATTTATTATATTATGTACATAGTAATAGAAGTACAAACCAGAAATAATTGGGTCTATTTTCTTTTTTAAGAACAGATGAAATTTAATCTTGAAAGCTATTTGGAATTACTTTGCCATTTCTGAATTTAAAAAGGGGGATCATTTTTTTTTTTCCTGGGGGAAACATAGAATAACCGTAAAATTGGGAAGGAGAACTCTGGTTCTAAATTCCTTTTAGTATGCAAATCATGGAGGGCCTATATTCTTTTCACAGTTCCTCACGTAGGAAACCTTGCTCTGAGAGTAAAGATAGTGCCACAGGAAAGCTAAAAGCTGAAACCTGCAGACCTGTAACTGTGAAGTAGTTTGATTATCTGATCCATGCTAGGAACTTCAGGAGAGAATACATCAGCTGCCTGGTTGTTCATATATTAGACTTGCTGGTTCTGAGAGAAGTTTAGTGTTTCAGCTAAGAAGCAATTTCACTTTATCTTAATATTAAAAATATGCTGTGATTTTCAAGTACATTAATGCTTTTCCTTTTCGTTTTTACAAAACTAAAAAGAAAATTATTTTTTTCTTGGTAGAAAAGCAGCATCTCAATTATACAGAGACTACTGAACTTGACAGAGTTCAACCTCAGAGAGCAAACTCATTTTCCTATACTACAGTGATGAGTTCTTATGTCAAAGAGAAACACTGTTCTAGTATTTGGTTAACTTTCAAGTAAGTTTTAACCAGAAAACATTACCATGTGATAAAGGGTAGATTAAAATGAAATAAATGAATCAATACAATAAATCCACAATATTCCAAGTATATCATCTCTGAATCAGAAATGTCTGGAAAATAAGCAAAGCCACTTAAATGAATCAAAAGGTTACAGGAGACTTTATTATGTAATGGAAATGTCCATTCTTCCACAGTTTTCAAACCCTTGAGAATCTCTTATACTCCTCGTGATTCTTACTGGGCTGCAAATCCAGAGTCCTTAACTCTTGGTGCTGGGAAACTGGACAGCTACATGTAAAAGAATGAAATTAGAACACTCCTTAACACCATACAAAAAAATAAACTCAAAATGGATTAAAGATCTAAATGTAAGACCAGACACTATAAAACTCTTAGAGGAAAACATAGGAAGAACACTCTTTGACATAAATCACAGCAAGATTTTTTTGATCCACCTCCTAGAGAAATGAAAATAAAAACAAAAATAAACAAATGGGACCTAATGAAACTCAAAAACTTTTGCACAGCAAAGGAAACCATAAACAAGACGAAAAGACAACCCTCAGAATGGGAGAAAATATTTGCAAATGAATCAACAGACAAAGGATTAATCTCCAAAATATATAAACAGCTCATGCAACTCAGTATCAAAATAACAAACAACCCAATCAAAAAATGGGCAGAAGACCTAAATAGACATTTCTCCAAAGAAGACATACAGATGGCCAAGAGGCACATGAATCACCAATTACTAGAGAAATGCAAATCAAAACTACAATGACGTATCACCTCACACCAGTTAGAATGGGCATCATCAAAAAAATCTACAAACAATAAATGCTGGAGAGGGTATGGAGAAAGGGGAACCCTCTTGCACTGTCGGTGGGAATGTAAATTGTTACAGCCACTATGGAGAACAGTATGGAGGTTCCTTAAAAAACTAAAAGTAGAATTACCATATGACCCAGCAATCCCACTACTGGGCATATACCCAGAGAAAACCATAATTCAAAAAGACACATGCACCCCAATGTTCATTGCCTCACTATTTACAATAGCCAGGTTGTGGAAGCAACCTAAATGTCCATCGGCAGATGAATGGATAAAGAAGATATGGTACATATATACAATGGAATATTAGTCAGCCATAAAAAGGAATGAAATTGGGTCATTTGTAGAGATGTGGATGGACCTAGAGACTGTCATATGGAGTGAAGTAAGTCAGAAAGAGGAAAACAAATATATATTAAAGCATATATGTGAAATCTAGAAAAATGGTACAGATGAACCATTTTGCAAGGCAGAAATAGAGACACAGATGTAGAGAACAACGTATGGACACCAAGCGGGGACAGAGGGGTGGATGAAGTGGGAGGTTGGGATTGACATATATACACTAATATGTATCAAATAGATAACTAATGAAAACCTGCTGTATAGCACAGGGAACTCCACTTCATTCTACAGTAGAAACTAACACAACATTGTAAAACAGCTATACCCCAATTAAAAAAAAAAAAGCATGGATAAGAGCTCTGGAGTCCTGCCTACCTATGTTTACATCCCAGATCTCAAATTTACTACTGTGTATCTTGATTCTGTCTCTAGCATTTCTTCCTCATTTTCCAGTTTTAGCTTATCCTTTTAAATCCAAGTGGCTGAGGCAGGACCCAGGGTTCTAAGGAGGAATTGCTCAATACAGAATAGAAAGGAAGACTGCTTCCAAATCATTAAGTATAAATCTAGTATTCCTTTTTAATTACACTTAGCTTTGCCTTCCATGGCCTAATTTATTAGTTTTTTTTCTTCTTTTTTTTTTTCCTTTAGTCAGTTCTTCCTTCTATATTTGAATTTTTGCTTGCTCTACTGGAGTTCTATTATTTGGCTGTTTAATATGGGTGAATTCTTTAGTATTTTAAACTGTGAGCTCACTTCATCCAACACTTTGTCAGGTAAGATTGGCTTGATCTTGATTCCTTTATTCAAGTTATCAACCAGGATTTGGAAAAGAACCTGCTTCAAATGATGACTCGGATGTTACATTCTGCCAGATGTGGTAAATATCTTGTATTGGAAGTTTACTTTGTGCCAGATACTTTGAAGAGATGATTTCATTTAATTCTCCCAAGGACTCTATGAAGTGGATAATATTATCCCCATTAGTCAGATGGGTAAAATGAGGCCCAGGAATACACTTAAGTACAAGAGCCAGCCTTGGAGATGACACATCTTTCACAACAGGCAATGTATCTAATCAACTCAGGACACTGATTCTCTTCTTCTCTTCTTTTCTTCTATTACTCCCTCCTCTCTTCTTTCACTACCTAGCGTTTCCTTTTTCTCTTTCCTTATACTATTTTGGAAACTGAGGAGACAATGAGGAATTGGGCAGAGACCTTGCTTTCAAGTAATTTATAGGCTCATCCTTCAGTTAATCACAGTACTCTGTGGGCATTTAACATTCATCAAATACTGTATTTTAAATATGCAATGAACTAAATATATGAACATCTAGCTAACCTAAAGAGAGGATCTGTTCCCCCAACCCATTATTCTAGTTATAATATAATAAAAAATATCCTCTCATTTTTTTATAGTACACTCTTCTTTTAGGACTCTAACAAGTCAGCTGTCATTTAGAGCTACTTTTTTTTCTATAATCTGATACCTTTATCTTATATTACAAAGATTATAGGGACATATTTTACCCTTTAAATAAATTTAAATAATGGTGGTACATTGTAGGATTTTCAGAATTTGGTGGGGAGAATATACTTTAGTACAGTTGACGTCTGGTGGACAATTTTAAAAATTGCTTTTTGGAGGTAATTGACAGCAGTAAAAGAAAAAAAAATGCAAAGTTCACACATGAAAACAAGTCAACCAAATAAACCAAGAAAAATATTTCCTTGCCCAATAAATCATAGAGAATTAACTTCTTGAGTGAAACTGGAAAAAAATGGCATGAATGAAAGAGAAGAGGAATGTAGTAAATAGAGTTAATCAAGCAGTTAACTTAGTTATTTGCACAGGGGGATTCTTTTGAAGTGTTAAATATTGACATTGTAATGAACTTTCTATTTTGAAGTTCCATGATTTCTTAGAAATGTAAATTAAAGGAATACAATTATGCACAAGCAACTTAATTATATATCAAATCAGAAGAAATGAATTGCTCTGTTGAGGAAAACTCTCCTAAACAAAATAAATAAGTAAAATATCACTTTAAAGAGGATCTAAGGTTTAGTGCTTTGTGTTTTTATTTCCTCAGTTGGATGGATTTTACTTAGTCTTTTCTAAATTATTAACACATTTGCTATGGTAACTGCTTTTAAGTCACTGTTTATCTGAAACAATTCAGCTGTCTAAATTAACATCAGCTATGCCTTTTTAGAGCCTTGTAAAAATAAACTCATCTAACTTTATTCATTTATAAGGTATGAAATATCTGATTGTACTCTTATTTTTTCACATTTCACTTTCATTAAAGCTTTACTACATCCTACTTTGAAGCCTACATTCCTCTCTGTATTTTTGAGGTGAGTAGCAATGTCCCTCAGGAGACTTCTCAAGGGCATAGATTCATAGCAATTTTGGCAAACTGTGCCTTATAATTTCTATGATTCCTGATCAATTGTATTGTTAGAGTTACAAATTCAAAGAGATATGAAGACACCTGACTATCTCTATCTTAAAATAAAGTCAAATGTTAAATTGCTGATTTGTTCTCTCAAATATAACATTAAAACTGGGCTGGGGGAAAGAAACCTTGCCACTCAAATAGTACATAACTTTAATAATTGCAATCTATTGGGTGTAAATTCTCTGCCAAGAATTGTGCTAATCACTTTATATGTATATTTTTATTTAATCCTTCCAGAATATCAATTGAAATTGTGAATAAATTAATAATTTGCATTTTAAACTAAATTGGTGACCAATTATTTAAACAGCCAAATAGTATAATATTTAACAGAAACACAGGATAGCCTAATTAATATAACATATGTCTATTTAGTACAGTTTAAGCTATCTTGAATACCTGATGTTTAATTATGTTTTAATATAATCTACATGTGTTTGTGTATTTGTCTTTCTAATCCTTTTCCTTTCTTTTTCTTTTTTCATTTCTAGGAGACACATTCACTTACACAGAATGAACTTACTTTAGGTTTTATTATTCTGCTTCCATTTAAGGACAATATTGCTTATTTTATTTTTAAAATCTTTATTGGAGTATAGTTGATTTAAAATGTTGTGTTACTTTCTGCTGTACAGCACAGTGAATCAGTTATACATATACATATATCCACTCTTTTTTAGAATCTTTTCCCATGTAGGTCATTACAGAGTATCGAGTAGAGTTCCCTGTGCTATACAGTAGGTCCTAATTAGTTATGTATTTTATATATAGTATTATGTGTATGTCAATCCCAATCTCCCAATTTATCCCTCCCCACCTTCCCCCCTTGTAACCATCAGATTATTTTCTACATCTGTAACTCTATTTCTGTTTTGTATATAAGTTCATCTCTACCATTTTTTTAGATTCTACTCATAAGCAATATCATATATTTGTCCTCCTCTGGTCTGAATTACTTCACTCAGTATGACTGTCTCTAGGTCCATCCATGTAGCTGCGAGGGACAACATTGTTTAAATCTTTTCCATTTGTTTCAAAATTTGTAGATCAGACAATTAGAAGCAATACAGCTATATAACTGTGGCTTACAATACTGGAGAGATTCATTTTCTTCTCTGTTGCCTGTTCTATCAAATAAATAGACTAAGAGTTTATGATTAATACTCTTAGTGCTGTAGTGAGATACCTTAATTTGAGCACAAAGCATAGCATTAGCTAAAGCTCTTTCTCATGATTTAGGTCACAAAAGCCCCAAGTTAATAAAACTTCAGTTAAACTTCTGGAGTCTCCAAGTTGAAAAAATGTAATCCTTTTGCAAAATTAGAACAACAAAAAAAAAAAGCCCAGTAATGACCTGTCATTGCTGGCAAATCTACAGAATTTAATAAACTTTTCTATTAATTTTCATATATATTATATTACTTTATTCTATGTTTTGTTATTGAAAAGTGCTTGTTAGCAAAATGATGAGTTTTGACAAATGAATACAACTGTGTAACCACCCTATAACAAAGATATAGAACAGTTCTAATATTTTCCTTATATCTTATGGATGTGTTCTTTTACACAACAGTGATACTAGGCAAATTTTTCTTAACCCCAAAGGAGTGAAAAGAATGTATAAGTCTAGGCTGGATACAATCAATAGAATTATATTGGGATAGGGGTTGCAAAGAGAGAACATCAGTGTAGGCTAACCATACATGGACAATCTTCAGGTTTGACCTAGTTGGAAGGGAAAATAATGGTAATAAGAACAGGACCAGCTATGCTTCATGGAATCTTCTGCAGCTCAATCTTGGCCATCCTCTTTTCTTGATTACTTGCCTTCCTTAGTGTCTGACATAATAAGGTCAAACTTTGAGTTGGCCTCATTAAGCGTGGCTAACTAAGCTTACGCTGTACATACCAGCACAGACCTATTGCTAACATGTCTCATGATTAAAATAAAATAAAAATCAAATAAAATTATAATTTTTTAGTAAATAACCAAGAGCAGTTTTAATCCATCCCCTCATTTTTCACACCATTCACAGGCTTTGCTCTTCTTACACTGTTTCAGAGGGCTTTTCTTTTTCATTTTTCCAGCTTTTTTGAGATATAATTAACAAATAACACCTTAATTGTTGGATATATGTATATATTGTGAAATGATTACCACAGTAGAGTTAGTTAACATCCATCACCTCCCACAGTCACGATTTTTTTTGTGTGTGTGGTGAGAACATTAACTTTCTTAACAAATTTCAAGTATATAATACAGTATTTTTAACTGTAATCACCATGATGTATGTTAGATGTCCAGAACGTACTCATTTTATAACTGAAATTTCGTAACCTTTGACCTACATCTCCCAATTTTCCCCACCCCCTAGCCCCTGTCAACCACCAATCTACTCTGTGTTTCTATTAGTTTACCTCTTTTAGATTCCACATATAAGTGGGATCATATAATGTTTGTCTTTCTCTGTCTGACTTATTTCACTTAGCATAATACCCACAAGTTTCATCCATGTTGTCACAAATGGCAGAATTTCCTTTTTTATGGTTGAATAATATTCAAACTCCACAAGGTGGATGATTAAAATATTTTATGAGTGTCTCCCATTTTTACATTGAATTAGCAATTTACCATAAGCAGTGATATTTCCATGAGATTAACAATAATATTTATGGATATTCTAATGGATATTTGTGGGTTAATTTAAATACAGCTTTGAGAATAACAAAAGAATTTCTTTTTTAATTTAAAAAGAGTTTATAAAGCTACAATGCCTTATTAAAGGGAAATAAATGACTTGTGTTGGTGAGAAAAATTTTTTCTCTCCCCTTCTAGTTTCTTTGGGCTGGTCTAAGAATTAAATTTATATGAGACAGATAAACAGGAAAAAAAACTAATTACATACCTGTGGGGGCTCTATAAGAATATGAGACCTCCGGACAGCCAGGCAATTGCTTATATGCTATGTGATCAAAGGAGAAATGGGTAGGAATCTGGTATTTCAAAGGTGAGGAAGATAATTCACAGGGAGGTGGGAAGAGCAAATGTTTGGTAACCAAATGATTGCCCTGCCATGCAGATAATTATTTTTTATGTTAAAAAAAGTGATCTTTAGTAATGGCTCTCCTCCTGATGCAGGCACCCTATCCAAATTCTTTTAGACAGTTAAAGGGGAGGTAAAAAGAAAAACTTCCTGAGTCTTCTGTTTTTCAAGATTACCCAGCCCAAAAGAATCCTCATGCCAAAGAGACACACTGTTGGGTGGCAAATTTTGCTCTCCTAAACTTGGAAGGAAGGAAACTTGCTTTCTGTTCTGTCTCCAATAACTTTGGATCAGACACTTTAAGTTACGAGGAATATATTCCAGCCCTTTGCTGCATGCTAACTCCATGTTCAGATGCACCTTACTGCTTAGAGGACTGGCTCAGTTAAAAATAAATACTTCTAGACAAAAGGGGCAGATTTTAAATGATAATGATAATAACAGCTCATTATTTGTTATTTTTGAGCTTTTCTGTACCAAGCACTTTGCTACAAGCATTTTAACATGAATTGTACAATTCAAGCTTCAAACTGTCTGAAGACAGAATTTGAGAAAACTAAGGATTAGAGAAATAAGTGATTTTTCTCCAAGTCCAAAGCCAAAAGAAAGATGCAGAGCCTGGCCTCACACCCAAGTTTGTCTTGGCTCCAATTCCTCATAATAATTGCATTTTCAGCCTCCCCAGTCTTCTGCTGGAGCTCCTGTAACAAACAGCCCCATCATTGGTTTCTTCCACTTGTTGGTAGGGAATACACTCTGCTCAGCTCTTCAGTTCTTGTGGCTGACTTGGACACTGATGGTTGACTTCACCATTTGTCCAACAATTTTACCCTGATCTTTTACCTTGAGCAGCTAAACGACCTCTCTTGAAACCCTAAGGCTCACAATGCCACAGCCAATGGACAACCCAACTGAGTCTCCTTTTGTGAAATTGCCCTGTAGATTTTTGGTGATTCCCAATCACCATTCATCTCTACAGATACTCCTGAATGTTCTGCACCTGCCTTCAAGATCCCACTATCCTTAACAGTCCCCTGGAGTCACTTGTTGCCTCCAGGGAACAACCAGAAGATATAGCCTCAGTGTGTGACCTTCATTTGTAAAATGACATGACTACTATCTATGTCCCTTCTTGAAGCTGCTGTGAGAATGAGTGAAATGATGTATGTGAAAGCTCTTTAAAATTTTTAGCACCTTTAATTTCCTCCTCTCTCAACTGAAGAGAATTGAACTAGATAATATCTAAGGTTCCAATGGCTCAGTGATTCTATTATATGTAATTTATAAGCTTGCCATGCAAATTCCTGATTTGGACTTCAAATAGCTTAGTTTATGCTACGGCAGACTCTAGTAAGCATTATGTAAACTGATGAGTGCTTAGAATAAACTTAAAAGAATTCAGAAGACTAACTTGTCAAGCTCTATTTAAATTACCTTATTTTAAAGGTCTTCTGATTTTCTTTAAACTAGTCTAAATAGGTAATTTTAACTCACTTTTCAAAAGATTAGTCCACTGAAAAGTATTAGATAATAGAAAATTTATTTTATTTGCTTAGTCTGAGCTGTACCTATTGCATCAAAAAACTTTCAATTTGTCTATTAAGGATATTGTAAAAAGGCTTTTTCAGTTCATCTGACCTGAACATTTTTAATTCAAACACAAATTTGGGGCATTAAATTTCAGCAGTAATGTTCACAACTGAATTAGAGTTAAATAAAACCAAATACCTTCTAACATTTTGATATTTCAGTCATGCTTTCAATCTGTAAAACATTATAGTTTGGTTTATGTGCAAACAAAATTGTTGTTTCCTTTTTTGATTTATAAGTATAAAAACTTACCCTTTGATCCAGCATACTTAACATTCTTTTTTCCATTATGAAATATGAAAATTTTATAGAAATTTTTACAGTAGAATCATCTTACCACTTCTTTCAAATAAACAGGTACAGGTATGAAAGGTTAGCAAAATGTAAGATACTTGGAAGTCAAAGGTCTTTGTACAATCTGTATCACCATTCTTAACTGTGATAGAAGTGATGATCTTCCCACAAATATATATATATATGTAAAAACATATGTATGTTTCACCAATTATTAATATTTAATTGCTTATTTTCAACTGAGAAAGAGGTAGTTAATTTTTATTGAACTTTTTAATGGAACTTTGGTTTCTAATGGCTCTGTTGTCACCTTTACTTTATGAAAGATGAAATTTACTGGCTACTAATTGCTTCATATTTAGAACAATTCTCATTGGTGTCAATCTCATAATAAAGTGCTGTTTAAAAGATACTCAATTACACAATGAAATCTTATATGTATGATTTTAACTCAGAATCTATGTTTCATTAATGTAAGAGTACAAGTAGAGAGGAATTCAAAGTACATCACAATCTTTTTGGCACCAGGGACCAGTTTCATGGAAGATAATTTTTCCATGGACCAGGGCAGGGGGGATGGTTTTGGGATGATTCAAGCACGTTACATTTATTGTGCACTTTATTTCTATTATTATTACTTGTAGTATATAATGAAATAATTATACAACTCACCATAATGCAGAATCAGTGGAGGCCCGGAGCTTGTTTTCCTGCAACTAGATGGTCCCATCTGGGGGTGATGGGAGACAGTGACACCGAAGTGCGTTGCTTATGTCCAGTCTACTCCGTAGTCTCGTTTTGGTTGCTGTCACTGCAGAAAACCCTGCTTCACAAAGACAGGATGTTGGAAATGGAAGCAGGCTTTTCAGTGCTTTTGTGACAATCTCAGGCTATTCCACCTTGACTTTAATCCAGAACGTATGGAGATTTGAAGTTACCTCAAACATACTTTTAAGACCACCGTCATTTGTGATCTCAAGCAGTTGATCCTCTTCTAGCATGGAAAGTCAAAGTCATTTACCTGGCTTATTCCCAAATGGGTCACGGATCCATTCCTTCCCAGTTCGGGGGTCTTTTGTGGTTGGGAAGTAATGCTCAAACTCTTTTGAAAGCTGAGATAGGTGATCGTGCACCAGCTGGGAGAAAGAAGGCCCTGGCTCAGTCTCTTTCAAAATCTCTGCTAATGTTTGAAACATGTCAAAAATCCCAATGTTCACTCGTCGCCCCCATAATTCCAGTTTGACTTTGAACGTAGCCAACTTATCTGCCAACTTGAACACAGTTGGCATTCTCCCCTGAAGTGACAGATTGAGTTCGTTGAGCAGGTTGAATATGTCACACAAGTAAGCAAGTTTTGCGACCCATTCTGTGTCACTGAAATGTGCTGCCAGTGGTGACTGTTTTTCTAAAAGAAATCTCTGGAGCGGCTCTCATAACTCAGAAACTCCGGCCAGTGATCTACCTCTAGAAAGCCATCTTACTTCTGTGTATAAGAGAAGACGTGTGTGCTTTGCGTCCAGCTCCTCACAGAGCTGCGTGAACAGATGTGAGTTAAGGGCATGTACTTTAATGTGGTTGATAATTTTCATCACATCCTGCAAAGCGTTGTTAAGTCCAGGTGACATTTTTCGGCTAACCAGCACTTCTCTATGGATGACACACTGTGTAGACTCACAGTCAGGAGCGAACTCTTTGACCCGAGTAGTAAAACCAGGAAGCCGTCCAGTCATGGCATCTGCTCTGTCCGTGCATATTCCCACACAAAATGACCAATTCAGTTTTCCTGATATGTAATAATTCAAGAAGACTTGAATAGTTCTGCAGCTGTCGTGTTGGTTGGCAACAAAAGTGCACATAACATATCCTCATGCACATCCTCCTGAAAAATACATCACACAAAAACAAGCATTGTTGCCTTGTTGTCAACATCGGTAGACTTGTCAACCTGGATTGTGTACCACGGTGACTCATTAATCCTCTCTAACACTGACATTGAGGAAGTCACAGAATGCCAGTGTGTCTGTGTTGGCATCTGTGAAGCAGGGATAATAAGAGTTGACAACAGCACACTGTACTGTGAAGACAAATACAATAACATCCACAAGGCAGGTTGTGTTCAGGGTAAGACAGGAGCCACATGCAATAAAAGGTAATGGCAACAATAGCATATTAAACTTTTATTTCCAAGATATTCACTAAATAGATTTGGACACTGGTTGCCCAGGACATGTTGTCCTTTAATGGAAACAAATACCTGCCAGTATTCATTAAAGTCCAGGTTAGCAAAGGATGAGTGCATTTTAATATACCTTTTGCATCCTGTATAGATTAACAAGAAGCCATTGGGAAAATGAACGCTGTGATAATGATGCTGGCAGGAGATTAGAAAAGCAAAACAAACAAAAACAAGAAACTTCTGAGGCCCATTCGGCACAGTTACCTTTTAGCTGACAGCACATTTTACTCTGAATTTATTGGCTTTACCCTAAGCAAACTTTAACCATCTTAAGTGGGAGATTGTGTCAGCATCTTTAGATGTCACTTTGCCTGGCAAGAGGTGTTCTTAATACATCATGCCATAGGACTCTTGCTGTTACATCCAATCAGATCTACTCTTTTCATAGGACTTGGTAATTAGAAATTGTGCAACATTTCATGCTTGATTTGATATTTAGATTTCTCAACATTCCCCCAGAGAAGTATTGGCAGGAATAAAATGCTTTTAAATGAAATTTTTTGCTTAAAACAATGCGTGAAAAATCATGTGACATGCTGATTAAAGGCACAGTTTTTATGCTATTTCTTTAGTTTTAGAAATGCCTCAGCTTTCATTGCTCAACATGGCTGTCTACATTATAAATGACCATAAATATATCAGGAAGCCTTTCTCCTGGACCTACTTAGTGCCAGGTTTTCTGAATGCTAAGCTGTTACAGAAGACACACTTGCAGCACAATCTGTGTGACCTGACTGAAGCAATGCGGGTGTACTGGGAGACTTTTTTCTGGGTGTCACTCTCTGGATTGAAAGAGACTATAATGTAAGTGACCTTCTAAATAGGTTGGCTGTGAAAGTATTAGCTGGTGTGAGGAGAGGTAGTAAAATATTCCTTTTAAAAGCTGGAACAACATAATAGCAGAGTTAGAAAAAGGGGACTAAAATCGGAGAGAAAAGAAGCCAGTCTTTCAGGAGAATGTTTGCTTCCTTTCAGAACAGAATCTTTTACAAACATGTGTCAGTAATCCACCAAGTCAAACAATGACCATTGTTCAATGTCTTACATACTCAATGGGCCTTTTTTTCCCTAGAAAGGTATGACATTGCTTTCAAATACTGTACTTTGTCTTTAGAGTCTGGTTTTCTTGTTTAGAAAAATTAATGACGAGTGAAAATGAAAGGTAACAGTAAAAAGTAGAATCCTACTTATGAGGCTTGGCACGTTCAGAGTTTCAAATGGCTACCTGATTCTCGGTGAATCTTCGGGGACAGTGGTGATGCTTTCCCAGTAAGACTCTTGGCTTCTCTCATGCCTCCTGTCCATCCCTCAGGAAACTGTGAGGCTAATCCTAAAGCATGTCTGACTTCCAGTATTTTCCTAATAAATGTATTTGAGACCTTCCTTGATCAAGTCCCTAAAATACTTTACAGCTTCATTTCACTGCTCTTAAGTTTACCTGATGTTTCAGCCTAAATAATTGACTAACACTTTCCTGCATTTTCGTAAGTCTGCCCTATCTCTTTGACATGAGTTGATACAACTATGTCATGTTTTTCCTCATGCCGAGCTTTTTCACCAATGTGACTGACCCAAAAGGTAAGTCATTCTTTTATCCTTGGAAGAAGAAGTGACATCAATTAAACAGAAGAGTGGAAGTTTGTCTTTATTATCTCACACATAATGGAAGTTACTGTTCCACTGACAGAGGTAGAATGCTGGAAAGAGGACTGGTTACTCCCATATTGTCATGACCACTCGGCAAAGAGCAACATTTATTTATAGGTCTTCATCTCTTGATTTATGCATTCAGACATTTATTGCAACCTTAGAATATGCCAGAAACTGTACAGGTGTCAGAGCAAAAGAATAGGCCTGCAGCTGTTCTCAGATTGCTCATAGTCTGTGTGTGGAACATGCAATTAAATAGACAACTGCAATTACTGTCACTGTGATACAATAAATTCATAAGCCAAAGTACTAAATATCTGACTCAACTTGTTACTAGTGTAATTAATGCTAGCTGCTATAACAACTCCAAAGTTTCTGTGACACTGTAATAAAGCTTGATTTTAAATTACGTAATAGTCCAGTGAGGGTTGGATTCTCCTAAGGCAGTGACTCTAAGACTTAAGCATGTGGCCTGGAATGGTCACCATGGAAAGGGAAGAGAGATTGATTGTGGACAAGATATTTTACTGCCATGTCTGCCAATTCCAATGGCATGATTCCAACTTCAAGGAAGGCTGGGGATTACAGTCTTATTTTTTTCCTGTGAATATAAAATATGCCAGCTTTTATCCTTTGGGAAAATAATAGACCTTAATCTAAGTCCTGAAGGAAAAGTTTAGCACAAAGGCAGAAGTGGAATAGGCATTCTAGTCAGAGAGGATAGAGCATGTACAGACTCACAAGGGCATGCAAGATGGGACATTAATCTACTTTAAAAGTGTTCCTTATTCCAGTTTAAACTAACCCCTAATAATTTTTCTGTACTTGCTTTAAAAAATATCCACAATAAGAACAGGAATGTTCATTTTTACTGTAAGGAGTCATAACAACTTACAAAGTATTTACTTTTCTCAATAAATAAAGTCAAAACACTTATTATCTAGGGGCGTCACTTGTATAATGTTAGACCAATTCAGTTCCGAATATTTTAAAGAAAACAATAGCATTTAATTCCAAATTATGTGGTTAGTAGGCTCTTTCAGGAAGGGTCTGAGTTTCTCAACATAACATCCCCGATGAGCAAATTGTTGTCCAGTCACCTTGGTATGCTTAAATTTTCTAACGTAAGCAGCGCGTTTAGTTATTGGTTTACAGCCTTATCTTCTTAGGCAAGAATTACCTGGAATAAAGATGTTCACATAAATGGTTTTAGTTCTGAGTTCTGATGGTTAAGCAATGTGAAGGCAGGTAGTCTCAAGTATCAGAAAAAAAAATTCTATAGGAAAATGCTGTGTAAATTAAAATTTAACAAATAAAAGTCAATTATTCTTTCCTACTAATAAGTAGGTATAATAACAATGAGAAAGCACTCCTCCACCACTCCATGTCTTAAGGCACTTAGCAATTGCTACTTTGTGTTAATGAGGAGTATGTTATTTATTCTACTAGGGTTTGAGGTCATTGGAGGCAAGAACTCTAATTCATCAGTTTATTCCACATTGCGGCCAACACACTGGTCTTGTAGGAAGTAGGTATGATCCAGGCACTGTGATAACTGGTAAGAATATAACGCTGAGAATATAGGAGTAGTCCTTATTTTTTCTGAATTTAGAATTTAGAGGCAAATATATATGCATGTGGTATTGTTATTACAAAATGAAACAGAAAAAATGGGGAGGGGCTAACAGTAACAACAAAATACCCTTTGCTATATCTTTTACAAATGTCCATTTGTTTTTGTCACTTACAGAGTTATAAAAGTAGAAACAATTTGATAACATTTTGCTTTCAACTGTAGTCTCCCAGAGGTTAATCTTGAGATAAGAAATTGGGCGCAAGGAGTTTATATACAAGATGGAGCAATTACCAGTAGGAAAATGGAAAGTGAGATATGGGAGAAAAAACAGAAAATAAAAGGTACATTATTAATATGGTACCACAAAAAAGTCAAAATTCTACATTTTTCTTTCAAGAAATAAGTTAGAAATTAGAGCATGAGATAGTCTCAAACATGTGTTCAAGTAAAAGTTCAATTATAATATTAATACATTTAGTTCAATTTTTAATGCAGAATTTTAAAAGTCACTTGATGGTAGAGAAGGTCTTTTTTGATCCTGCTATGGCATGATTCAGATTAAATTCTATCTACATCATGAACATCTAAAACTCAATTTACAGTTGACATTCCTGATATGTTCAATGCTACTTGGGACAGAATGTCCTTGCTATTATTAGTCAGAACTTAGTGGGAGAAATTTAGGGAGGAGAGTTGTCATGTCTGTTTTACATCAATGCCAAATTTGCAGTCCAGACCTTGGGATGATCAATAACAAAAATGTTCAATAGTAAGTTTTTACCACTGTTGAATAAAAGTGTGAATGACTTTTGAACCCTAATTTTAACAATTGCAAATGGCTTTGTTGTTCAGTCTTCCCAGCAGAGTTAGGAGAAGGAAATATTCTGGACTCTTTTATCTCTTCCCATCCAATCTTCTCAACAGTTTGATCTACCCCTGAAAACTTTCCATTCCCACTGTCTTGACCACAGTAATGCAAGACTACATCATCTCTTTCTTGAATGATTCCAGTTACTCATCTCAGATTTCATTCTTGCTACCATGCAATGCAATTTTCATGCATCAAATACAGTGAATTTCTTAAAATTATAAATCTCATCATATCATTCCTTTCTCCTTTAAAATCCTCCAAGCGTTTTCCATCACTTGTAGTATAAAATTTAAATCCTTTTTTCTGTGCAACAAGGCCCTGACAGGGCTACTTATCTCTGAGACTTCAACTCCTATCGCTCTCCACCTATCCCCTTCCATTCCCGCCACGCTGACCTTCTTTCTATTTCTCAAACACCATGCTTCTTCCTAGCTTGTCTCTGCACTGTCATGTTTCTAGACTAGGAAAACTCTTTCCTCAGAGTTTCATGTCACTGTCTCCATCTGTTTCAAAGAGGCTTTATCTGACTAACACTCTAGTCTCTCTTCTCTGCCTCTGTGTCATTACTACTAATCATATCATCATTATTTTCTGTGTTTTTTTTCAAATCGAAAATGAATTTGCATTTACCATCTTATTGTCTTTATTTGCTTCTTTATTATTTGATTCTTCAAATGATACACAAGCTCTAAGAGAGCAGAAATCTTATCTGCACTGGGTCCATCATGAGCAAACAGAACAATGCACGGTGCACAATAATACTCAATGATTATTTATTGTATGCATAAATAAATGAATGAAATAATGAATGAATCAGTTCTCTTCCAGCTTTAAGCATCAAAATTAAAGCACCTCATTAAGAAAAGATTTTGAAAAAATCATCTTTGAATCACACTTAATAAGCAATGGCTTATTAAGATTCCTTTGAATTATTATTGGAAACTTATATTCTTCAAGGTGCCAATTCCTCCAATAAAACTCGCCCTGACCCCTCAGCAAACATTGTGTTTACCTTCCCTGAACATTCTTATATTTGAATTATTCAAATTACTCTTCTTTCTGATTTTAATTACTTAGTAATTTGAAACAAAAACTCTTCCACATGTATGGGCCATATTTTCTGTCCTAGATTATCAGCTCTGGAGGACAGAGACTTTATCTTGCATGCTTTTACAGAACTTGGCTCAGTGCTTTGCACATACAATTCTTTCTAAATAAATGAGACATTTGTGCTTGTTTACATTTCGTCATATTTTGTAAAATGCTAGAATCCTATGACTAGACTGTATAAAATGTATCCCAATTGTGTATATAATAGTATTATATCGGTAGTAATTCTTGCAGAGATATGGAGTACATTTTGAAGAAATTATGGCTAAAAAGTAAACATTAGTTTATGTTTTGTTTTTGTTTTTTTTTCTAATTTAGAAAATGTCATTACCTCCTGTCTAGAAATTCTAGTTTAGGGTTTAACTAGATAGACACATTGCAATTGATGAGTCCAATAGTAAATTTTAATCTTCTGTAATTCCAAACAGCCTACCGAAATAAAGGCTTTTAGGAGAAGAAACTAGTTCTACCACTTGAATACTTTAGAGAATTTGGGAGGGCATAATGTCTAACATTCTTAATTCTTTTTAATTCAACTTGAAACTTTAGAGAATTTGTGAGGGCATAATGTCTAACATTCTTAATTCTTTTTAATTCAACTTGTAGAATATCTTAGCAGTAAAATTCTATATTTGCCTATAGTTGTTTGTATTTTTAATTTTGAAGTAGCACATATTATTTTTAAGTCATCAAGGTAAATATTATCTCACTAGCTCTCAGTTTTCTCATTTCCAGGTATAGGTCATGTTAATCCTTGCCTCTTTGGCTCCTGGAGGTATAGCAGCTGGTAGAAATGGACGTTCAGAGCATGTGTAACCGAGTTCCTGCTTTACCCACCTCACTGTGTCATTGTGAGGATGACATCTGATAATGCGAAAGTGATTTAAAATTGGAAAAGTCTTATACTACTGGTATTTTCTCTGAATTGTGGGTCATTTTAGATTGATGACACAGTCTTAACGGTGCCAGAATCACTGACCTTTGGATCAGTTAATTCTATTAAATTAAATAATGTGGTTTGTTTCAACATTTAACCCAATTGCTCATGGCTGGAATATAGAGTGTTCTCGAGCACTTGCATGCACATATTCATGTGCGCACACACACACACACACACACACACACACACATACACACACAGATTAGGGGGGATATTAACCTACTACAAAGTAAGTTCAAGGTGAAAAATTAATATAAATGATGATGACAACTTTATTTACCATTTGTTTAACCGGACCCAGGGCTGAAGTTTAGATGGTACACATGACATGGACACACCAGTTATTAAATACCATATGTTTCCTTTTGATTTTAAAAATAGTCACTGCTTCATCTCACCCCTTACCACCACCTCCAACTCCATTAACAAGCAGCTGTTACTCTGATTTGTTGGTGTCTTGATAAATATTTTAATGCTCACTTTTTCCTAGCTGTATATGTAGAAAAAGAGTGAAAGAGATAAATGAAATGTGGGTTGCACCTAATCTTGCTTGATCTTTACAGAGAAGAAAAAGAAAGGCAATGAACTTCTTAATCAGGTCTTTCCTTCTCTTTCTGGCCTCCGCATTTCTTATTCTCCCGCTCCCTTCTCTGGAAATGGGCTTTACTGGGCTAATGCAGTATACCTTAACTCTGAGTCTATTTCTCTAGTCTGAAATACTTTCCAGACTGCTCAGGTAAATTACTATTATTCATCCTTGACATGTAAGATGGAAGTATTGCCCTTCCTAAATGCCTTATTACACCCCAGACAGGGTGGGTGACACTCCGTATTTTTAGTCCAGTAAAGCATTTATCACTGTGCACCATAATGCATTGCCTATTACTTCTTCTTTATCCTCCAAGACTGATCTTTCCTTAGGAGAAAGACTGGGTTCTCCAGTGCTTAAGGATATAGTCTGCAGACGAATGAATATATTGTTTTAATATGTTGAGATTTAGTATATGTGCTGAACATTTTATAAACTTGATTTTGGTTAATTCCTATCTTAGACACATGCACATTCTGATTCGGAGCGATGCTGAACTGCTCAAGATTACACAGAACTACTGTTTGGATTTGAGTGAAGTTTGTCTGATTCCAGAATCCTATCTTTGCAGCGACATCACACTGCATTTGTAGTGATGAATAAATCTTTTCATTCCCATTGAGCCTTATAGCCCGTGGGCATTTGTGGTTCACTGAGCAGTTTCTGACTTGGTTTTCTTCAGGGAGAATCGAGAATTTTTAAAACCATTTGTAAAGAAGTTTATCCCATATGAATTTTTGCAACATAGATTCTGTTCTGTATCCAGCAGTCAAATTCAAAATCCACAGAGGTTTGGGACTCTCCATGCCATTTGTTTAAAAGATTCTTATGCTTGAATGCTTTGTGCTCCAGTAATCTCTTTCTTTTGCTCTTTACTGGTTCTATGACATTTTTCTAATATTTTACTCTTTGAAAAAATTTTACAATTCCCATTATTTGTATAAATATGTTGTATAATATTATTATTATTTGCACAATGTATTGCATAATAGAGTGCTATGGTAACTGCTTTCCCAACTTTTCTCCTTGTTTGGTCTTAAACTTCAACTTATCAAAAAAATTTTTTAAGTAACTTGAGTCTAGTGTGATTTGTAAATTATTTGCTTAAATTGGTATTTCTTCTGCTCTTTCTAAGGATATGAGCTTGGGCTTCCCTGGTGGCGCAGTGATTGAGAGTCCGCCTCCCGATGCTGGGGACACGAGTTCGTGCCCCCGTCCGGAAAGATCCCACATGCCGCGGGGTGGCTGGGCCCGTGAGCCCCGGCCGCTGAGCCTGTGTGTCCGGAGCCTGTGCTCTGCAGCGGGAGAGGCTGCAACAGTGAGAAGCCCGCGTACCACCAAAAAAAAAAAAAAAAAAAAAAAAAAAAAAAACCAAAAAACAAAATAAAGATATGAGCTTGTTTTTCAATAGAAAAGGTCCGTACACTTTAGGCAGGGGGGTGTGCCTGCCTCATATGTGTGAGCAGCCGGGACCAAGGGCTGCTTAGTCCTCAGTTCAGATCCTGACCAACTACCTGCTAGGAGCGTATCTTGGGTATGCTACTTAAAGTTTTTTCATCATTAGTTCACTCATATGTTAAGAGGAAATAGGAATAATCATCATCTTATTGGGTTGGCAGTAGAAATACATGTACCCAGCCCTGAAGGAATCTTAGTAAATTTGATTTTTGTATTTCTCAAACATTATATTCATATTTTATATATTTATATATTATAAATAATATAAAAGTTCTTTTTAAAATAAACATTTCAGTTTAGAAATAAAAACCAATATAAAATTTTTAAGAAAATATTGACAATGCTAGTGAATTATCTAATTCTTGCTAATTTCCATTCCATCAAGTGGTTTGTGGGAAAGAATTCACAGGTTTTTCACTATGAATGTATTTTTAAAAAAGGCGAGAGAGCAGCAAAACTCATCCTGATCTCATTATAAAATAAAACTATGAAAAGTCAAGGAAGAAAACGTTTATAACAATTCAAAAGTGTTCCAAAAGCTTAACTGAGTCAAAAGTACTTAATAAATGAAGAGTTTTAGGAGTAAGGCAGTGCTGTTAATTTTAACTATAAATGAAACATAGTTTAATTGTGTTGTCTGTATTTTTACCATTAAGTTTGGCATAGTACAGACTCACAAAGAAGCAAAGAAAGAAATTTGTTAGTTTTTGATGAAAAGGAGTACAGAGGGCTAAGGGACAGGCATACTCTGGTAGGCAGACTAACAGCCTCCCAGCAATGCCCACATTCTGATCTCTGGAATCTGTGAATAAGTTACCTTACATAGAAAAGAAGTAAGGTTATAGATGGAATTAAGATTTCTGATCAGCCGACTCCAAATAGAGTATTCTGGATTATCAGAGTGAACCAATATGTAGTTACAGCATCCTCATAAGTGAAAAACAGAGGTAGGAGAGTCAGTGTCAAACCAGAGAGATGGCAGTGTGTGTGAGAAGGACTTACCCTCATATTACTGCTTTGAAGATGGAGGAATGTGGCCATGAGCCAAGGAATGTGGCAGCATCTCAAAGTTGGGCAGGGAAACAGACTCTCCTCTAGAGCCCCCAAAAAGAACAACCCTGGCTAGATCTGGATTTTAACCTGTGAAGTGTGCCAGATTTTTGGCTATGAAAGATAATCAATTTTTGTTGTTTTGAAGAATAAGTCTATGGTATTTGTTACAGCAGCAAACGGAAAACGAATACACCTGCCTTGTATCACTTACCAGAAGGTATGCTTCATGCTTCAGACCGATCTAATGGTCACTGCTATATTTCTGCTACCAAGAGAAGTGTCTGGTACATAGTAATATGCAATAACCATTTGATGAATGTTTATTAATTTGTCAGTTTCTTTCAAAAGGACTGACAGTAGGTTTAGATTGATTAATTAATCCTTTTGTCAGATTCTACATAATGATTATCCAAAGAAAAGTGTGTCAGATAACTGCAAGCATTTTGTAATTCATAAAGCATGTTTATATCTATTATATGACTTAATCTTAAAACAGAACATGAAGTACCCAGAATGGCTAGTATTATTCTTAATTTAAAGATAGAGAAACTAAGATCTGAGATAAATAAATTTCACTGCTTCACAGGGTTGGTAAAGGGGCAATCCTGCACTCCAAGCCTACTAGTTGAATTTCAAATCCTTGTGAGCATTTAGTCTTTAATTAGTTAATTTTTCCATTCACATTCATTAATAATTGCATATTCAAGAACTGTGCATGATACTAGGGAACTGAAATAAAATAGATAAATTAATTCTGTTCCCATAATTCAAAATGTAGCAGCAAATACAGGCATAAAAATGATCAACCAATGTAACAAGACAAAACTTTCAATTAAAGAAGGCAGATTCAACACATTTAAAAATTTCTTTCTAAATACAGTGTTACAATGATAGTAGAGAAAAAAGTGTGAAAACTAACAACTGCAAAGCAAATTTAAGAGGACTGATTGGCATACACGATTGTTCCAACAAGTGTTGTCATATAGAAGTGGGTGAGGAGTGGTAACTCCTGTGAGGTGGTCACAGCTCCAAGAGTCCACAGAGATGGATCCAGAAATTAGGGAATTCGATTGCCAGCAAACCCCTGCAAAGGGTAAAGCCTGAAGCAGTACGGGTACTACAGAGGAGGAACAAGACACAGGCTGAATACAGGGCCACTAACTGACAATCCAGATCTGGCACATTCTTTGAATAACCCACCTCTTTTAAATATAGAAGACACTAAAGTACACATATGTGCCTTGACAGACACTATAGGTTCACTAACTAGTACACTTTCCCAACTCCCTTCTTCCTTTCTGCCTTCATTATTTAGCCTTGAAAAACTATGTACTCACCCTCCCAATCGCTAAAGCATCTTTGACAGGTTTGCAAAACCAACTGACAAGTAAATTCTTGCCAATAAGATCAGGGTGGAAGTCTGCTGAGAGCTTTCTAAAAAGGTGTGATGCATGGAACTGCAGCAGCATATTTACATGAGAGGATGGGCTGAGAGAATTAAGAATACATTGTCCCTGACATTTCTAAGCTATTAAATCCGTGACACAAGTTTCTAGTTCCAGATTTTCTGCTACGTAAAAAAAAAAGTGACTCCTATTTTCTTAAGCCATCAATAGAAATGTTCTGTTACTTGCAGGCAAAAATTATTCCTAAAAATTACATATACATAGATTTAGTGGAGCTAAAAAGATATATGTACATGGAATTATGGAAAAGAGGAAAATGTTGAGGTCAAGGTCCTGAGGGGTTGACACCTGGAACTCAGGTAGAGAGATTAGCTTTGTACAAGAAGCTGGTGGACATCTTTTCTACCAAAACAGGAAGGATAGCTGTGAAGATACATATAGCTTCAAATAAGAGGTAAGGGGGGATAGCACGCTGAGAAATCTTTTGTCTGAAAACATGAATTATCTCTGTAAAGTAGGATGCAAAGTTATCTGCTTTGAGTGTATGTGAATAGGCATGTGCCATTGGTCTGATGATGGGTACTTGGTTGCTGGAGTGTTTGTAAGGGAAAGTAAAGTTTGCAGTCACAGCTGAGGTGGCTAGGAATGGAAGCTGACTGTAGTTACACAGCCCTGGAGACTCACCATAACTGTATGGTGACGACTCAGAGGAAGAGCTTTGCACATAAGAGAGCTGAGAGTGATTGATGATCATAGGTACATGTCAGCTGAGTCGGTGCTAGTGAGGGAGATATAATAAAAAGAACGAGGGCTTTGGAGTGACACTGGCAGACCTGTTTTCTCATCTTAGCTATGTGTCTTATTAACTATATGGCATTGGATGGTCTGCTTTACTTCTCTGAGACTCAGTTTACAAAACATATAAAGTGCTGTCTGCACTGCATGACGAATAATTGCTAAACAATGATAAATTATATTAATGGTGTTATTATTACTCCTATTATTAATAGTAAATCATCATTGACAAGTAAGTGATAATCTAAGAGAGTTAGTAGGCTGGGAGGTTAAGATAAGGGAATACTGATGAGGTAATGAACAAGAATAGTTAAGGAGTAAGAGAGATGTATCAATGTCTGACAGAGATAACAGTAATTCAGAGTTTTGAAAACAGTAACAGAAAAGGGTACCCTGGACTCAGGTTTATCAAATAAATACCAGAAACCAGGGAGCTGGTTCCTCTGTCTCCCAGCAGGAACACAGGGCATAACGATAGCTTCTGCTGACTCAGAGACAGGAACCTTGCTAATGGGCACATCCCTGGCATCTCCCTGGAAACCAAGCTGTGTATAGAGATTCACTTTCGTCCAAAGGATGTCAGACTTAATGTTTCATGCATGAAGCATCTGGGGAAAATTACAAAGTCCAGGTGCCTCCCTAAGTGTGATTTTCTGGAGTGAATGTGAGAGTCTTTTGAGAAGCCATTAAGAAAGGTTGAGATCAGAGTATAAAATAGGTTGTCAACATAAATACTGAAATCATCCAAGGCCACGATCAAAGTCACAACAGGTGTAAAGGGATATCCATGAAGAAGTGTGCAGAATAGCAAAATTACATGAGATTCAAAGAACGTATTTGAATATGAAAATAAAGGTGATTAACAGGGAGCAGCAACAATGACTTGGGGAATTTCAATGTTTCCCCTTGGCTGGTTTTAGGGTAGGTGGGGAGCGGTAACATCAGTAGTAAAGAAACAGGGTTGTATGGATCAAATCCTTCCATATTCTAGCTCTGAAACCTTGAGCAGGATATTTCTTGAGTCTCAGGTTCTTCAACTGTAAAATGAAAATAGTTATGTCGACTTCAGAAAGTTATTGTCTTGTTACATGAGGTAATTTCTATTGAAGACTGAGCAGAAGACCTCACACATGCAGCACTTTTCATTACTCTCCAAAAGGGAAAGCTGAAAATGCATGTGGTCCTGGGAAGAGAAAGGTTTCAGTTAAGATAAAGCATATCAGGAAAAAACCTCTATTTTCTAGATTTTGTCATCACATCACCTGGAAAGAAATTCAAGGTCTGTCACTTCAGTTTCCTCCAGCAATCAGCGGGCTTTAAAATACTGGCTTACAAGCAATAGAAAACAAATGGAACTACATCTCAACTGTGAAGTCTTAAAACAGATTCCCAATTAGAATTTCACAGTGAATTGCAATTACATTTTTTGTCTTTAGACATTTCATCACTGCACTCTATAGTCTTGCCTCCTGGATGACTTTCATCAATGAGAAGATAAACTTTCAGCTAGTTATAAGGGTGAGTCAAGAGACCAGCAATCAATGAAGCACTCAGACATTGTAAATGACACGGCAGTTACATGATCCCTAACCTTTACTGCACTATAGGTTTTTGTTAGGAAAAATAAATAAAAGAATGTAGAGAGAAGATGACAACTTTTTGTTAACTCTGATAAATATTACATTAATCGTTTTCGATCATCTTTAATGTGGTTTGAGTTTTAAGCCTTGATTCATCCTAGATGTGGCCGAAAAAACACTGGAACTATTCACCATGTTATATGAAATAACATGAGTTGGGTTGTACCACATAATGCAGACGCATTAAGAGATATTAAGATATCATAATTTTAGTGCTCTGCTAAGGCTGGAATTTGTTTTCCTACCCATACAGGTGAAATATTATTCTTTTTAATGAGTAACAAAATGACACATATCAAAGGTGAAATGCTATTACTGTGAGAATTTTACTTCAAAGACAAATTATTACTTTTTTGAGGAAGAAAACTAAATATATACTTTTTACTTTACATACAGTCAGTTATTATGACAATTATTATTTTTTAACATCTTTTTGCAGTATAATTGCTTTAGAGTGGTGTATTAGTTTCTGCTGTATAACAAAGTGATTGAGTTATACGTATACATATATCACCATATCCACTGCCTCTTGCATCTCCCTACCACCCTCCCTATCCCACCCCTCTAGGTGGACATAAGGCACCGAGCTGATCTCCCTGTGCTATGCGGATGCTTCCCACTAGCTATCTATTTTACATTTGGTGGTGTACCTATATCCATACCACTCTCTCACTTCGTCCCAGCTTACCCTTCTGCCTCCCCATGTCCTCAAGTCCATTCTCTATGTCTGCATTTTTATTCCTGTTCTGCCCCTAGGTCTTTAAGAACCTTTTGTTTTTTATTATTATTCCATATATATATGTTAGTATATGGTATTTGTTTTTCTCTTTTGGACTTACTGTCATACTTATTCTGTATGACAGTCTCTAGGTCCATCCACCTCACTACACTAACGTTTCGTTCCTTTTTATAGCTGAGCAATATTCCATTGTATACATGTGCCACAACTTCTTTACCCATTTATCTGTCGATGGACACTTAGGTTGCTTCCATGTCCTGGCTATTGTAAACAGACCTGCAGTGAACACTGTGGTACATGACTCTTTTTGAATTATGGTTTTCTCAGGGTATATGTCCAGTAGTGGGATTGCTGGGTGGTATGGTAGTTCTATTTTTAGTGTTTTTAAGGAACCTCCATACTGTTCTCCACAGTGGCTGTATCAATTTACATTCCCACCAACAGTGCAAGAGGGTTCCCTTTTCTCTACACCCTCTCCAGCATTTATTGTTTCTAAATTTTTTCATGATGGCCATTCTGACCAGTGTGAGGTGATACCTCATTGTGGTTTTGATTTGCATTTCTCTAATGATTAGTGCTGTTGAGCATCCTTTCATGTGTTTGTTGGCAATCTCTATATCTTCTTTGGAGAAATGTCTATTTAGATCGTCTGCCCATTTTTGGATTGGGTTGTTTGTTTTTTGATATTGAGCTGCATGAGCTGCTTGTATATTTTGGAGATTAATCCTTTGTCAGTTGCTTCGTTTGCAAATATTTTCTCCCATTCTGAGGGTTGTCTTTTGATCTTGTTTATGGTTTCCTTTGTGTCCAAAAGCTTTTAAGTTTCATTAGGTCCCATTGGTTTATTTTTGTTTTTATTTCCATTTCTCTAGGAGGTGGATAAAAAAGGATCCTACTGTGATTTGTATCATAGAGTATTCTGCCTATGTTTTCCTCTAAAAGTTTTATAGTGTCTGGCCTTATATTTAGGTCTTTAATCCATTTTGAGTTTATTTTTGTGAATGGTGTTAGGGAGTGTTCTAATTTCATCTTTTACATGTAGCTGTCCAGTTTTCCCAGCACCACTTATTGAAGAGACTGTCTTTTCTCCAATATATATTCTTGCCTCCTTTATCAAAGATAAGATGACCATATGTGCATGGGTTTTTCTCTGGGCTTTCTATCCTGTTCCATTGATCTATCTTTCTGTTTTTGTGCCAGTACCATACTGTCTTGATTACTGTAGTTTTGTACTATAGTCTGAAGTCAGGGGGCCTGATTCCTCCAGCTCTGTTTATCTTTCTCAAGATTGCTTTGACTATTCTGGGTCTTTTGTGTTCCCATACAAATTGTGAAATTTTTTGTTCTAGTTCTGGGAAAAATACCATTGGTAGTATGATAGGGATTGCACTGAATCTATAGATTGCTTTGAGTAGTATAGTCATTTTCACAATGTTGATTCTTCCAGTCCAAAATATGGTGTATCTCTCCATCTGTTTGTATTGTCTTTAATTTCTTTCATCAGTTTCTTCTAGTTTTCTGCATACACGTCTTCTGTCTCCTTAGGTAGGTTTATCCCTAGGTATTTTATTCTTTTTGTTGCAATGGTAAATGGGACTGTTTCCTTAATTTCTCGTTCGATTTTTCATCACTAGTGTATGGGAATACAAGAGATTTCTGTGCATTAATTTTGTATCCAGCTACTTGACCAAATTCATTGATTAGCTCTAGTAGTTTTCTGGTAGCATCTTTAGGATTCTCAATGTATAGTATCATATCATCTGCAAACAGTGACAGCTTTACTTCTTCTTTTCCAATTTGGGTTGCATTTATTTCTTTTTCTTCTGTGATTGCTGTGGCTAAAACTTTCAAAACTATGTTGAATAATAGTGGTGAGAGTGGACATCCTTGTCTTGTTCCTGATCTTAGAGGAAATGGTTTCAGTTTTTCATCATTGAGAATGATGTTGGCTGTGGGTTTGTCATATATGGCCTTTATTATGTTGAGGTAAGTTCCCTCTATGCCTACTTTCTGGAGGGTTTTTATCATAAATGGGTGTTGAATTTTGTCAAAAGCTTTTCTGCATCTATTGAGATGATCATGTGGTTTTTTTTCTTCAATTTGTTAGTATGGTGTATCACATTGATTGATTTGCGTATACTGAAGAATCCTTGCATTCCTGGGATAAACCCCACTTGATCATGGTGTATGGTCCTTTTAATGTGCTGTTGGATTTTGTTTGCTAGTATTATGTTGAGGATTTTTGCATCTATGGTCATCAGAGATGTTGGCTTGTAGTTTTCTTTTTTTGTGACATCTTTGTCTAGTTTTGGTCTCAGGGTGATGGTGGCCTCATAGAATGAGTTTGGGAGTGTTCCTCCCTCTGTTATATTATGGAAGAGTTTGAGAAGGATAGGTGTTAGCTCTTCTCTAAATGTTTGATAGAATTCACCTGTGAAGCCATCTGGTCCTGGGCTTTTGTTTGTTGGAAGATTTTTTTTTTTTTGGTACGCAGGCCTCTCACTGTTGTGGCCTCTCTGTTTGCGGAGCACAGGCTCTGGACGCGCAGGCTCACTGGCCATGGCTCACGGGCTCAGCCGCTCTGCGGCATGTGGGATCTTCCTGGACCGGGGCATGAACCCATGTCCCCTGCATCGGCAGGTGGACTCTCAACCACTCTGCCACCAGGGAAACCCAGTGTCAGTTTTTACTTCTCCTTTTTCATTTCTAATTCTATTGATTTGTGTCTTCTCCTTTCTTTTCTTGATGAGTCTGGCTAATAGTTTATCAGTTTTGTTTACCTTCTCAAAGAACCAGCTTTTAGTCTTATTGATCTTTGTTATTGTTTCCTTCATTTCTTTTTCATTTATTTCTGATTTGATCTTTATGATTTCTTTTCTTCTGCTAACTTTGAGGTTTTTTTGTTCTTCTTTCTCTAATTGCTTTAGGTGTAAGGTTAGGTTGTTTATTTGAGATGTTTCTTGTTTCTTGAGGTAGGATTGTGTTGCTATAAACTTCCCTCTTAGAACAGTTTTTGCTGCATCCCATAGGTTTGGGGTCATTGTGTTTTCATTGTCATTTGTTTCTAGGTTTTTTCTGATTTCCACTTTGGTTTCTCCAGGGATCTCTTGGTTATTTAGTAGTATATTGTTTAGCCTCCATGTGCTTGTATTTTTTGCAGATTTTTTCCTGTAACTTATATTTAGTCTCATAGCATTGTGGTCAGAAAGTATATTTGGTATGATTTCAATTTTCTAAAATTTACCAAGGCTTGATTTGTGACCCAGGATATGATCTATCCTGGAGAATGTTCCATGAGTACTTGAGACGAAAGTGTATTCTGTTGTTTTTGGATGGAATGTCCTATTAATATCAATTAAGTCCATCTTGTTTAATGTGTCATTTAAAGTTTGTGTTTCCTTATTCATTTTAATTTTGGATGATCTGTCCATTGGTGAAAGTTGGGTGTTAAAGTCCCCTACTATTATTGTGTTTCTATCAATTTCCCCATTTATGGCTGTTGGCATTTGCCTTATGTATTGAGCTGCTCCTATGTTCAGTGCATAAATATTTACAATTGTTATATCTTCTTGGATTGATCCCTTGATCATTATGTAGTGTCCTTCTTTGTCTGATTTAACAGTCTTTCTTTTAAAGTCTGTTTTGTCTGATATGAGAATTGCTACCCCAGCTTTCTTTTGATTTCCATTTGTATGGAATATCTTTTTTCATACCCTCACTTTCAGTCTGTATGTGTCCCTAGGTCTGATGTGTTTCTCTTGTAAAGAGCATATATGCAGGTCTCGTTTTTGTATCCAATCGGCCAGTCTATGTCTTTTGGTTGGAGCATTTAATCCATTTACATTTAAGGTAATTATTGATATATGTTCCTATTACCAATTTCTTAATTATTTTGGGTTTGTTTTTGTAGGTCTTTTCCTTCTCTTATGTTTCCTGCCTAGAGAAGTTCCTTTAGCATTTTTTGTAAAACTGGCTTGGTGGTGCTGAATTCCCTTAGCTTTTGCTTTTCTGTAAAGGTTTTAATTTCTCTATTGAATCTGAATGAGTTCCTTGCTGGGTAGAGTAATCTTGGTTGTAGGTTTTTCCCTTTCATCACTTTAAATATGTGCTGCCACTCCCTTCTGGCTTGCAGCGTTCCTCTGAAAGATCAGCTGTTAAGCTTATGGGGATTACCTTGTATACTATTTGTTGCTTTTCCCTGTTGCTTTTAATATTTTTTCTTTTATTTAATTTTTGATAGTTTGATTAATATGTGTCTTGGTGTGTTTCTCGTTGAATTTATCCTGTATGGGACTCTCTGTGCTTCCTTGACTTGATTGACTATTTCCTTTCCCATATTAGCGAAGTTTTAACTATAATCTCTTCCAATATTTTCTCAGTCCCTTTTTTTTTCTCTTCTTCTCCTGGGACACCTATAATTCAAATGTTGGTGCATTTAATGTTGTCCCAGAGGTCTGAGACTGTCCTCAATTCTTTTCATTCTTTTTTCTTTATTCTGCTCTGTGGTAGTTATTTCCACTATTTTATCTTCCCAGTCCATTCTTCTGCCTCAGTTATTCTGCTATTGATTCTTCTAGAGAGTTTTTAATTTCATTTGTTGTGTTGTTCATCATTGTTTGTTTACTCTTTAGTTCCTCTAGGTCCTTATTAAACGTTTCTTGTATTTTCCCTATTGTATTTCCAAGTTTTTGGATCATCTTTACTATCATTACTCTGAATTCTTTTTCAGGTAGACTGCATATTTCCTCTTCATTTGTTTGGTCTGGTGGGTGTTTACCTTGCTCCTTCATCTGCTATGTATTTCTCTGTCTTCTCATTTTGCTTAGCTTACTGTGTCTGGGGTCTCCTTTTCACAGGCTGCAGGTCGTAGTTCCTGTTGTTTTTGGTGTCTGTCCCCAGTGGATAAGGTTTGTTCAGTGCGCTGTGTAGGCTTCCTGGTAGAGGGGATTGGTGCCTGTGTCCTGGTGGATGAGGCTGGATCTTGTCTTTCTGGTGGGCAGGACTGCCTCCGATGGTGTGTTTTGGGGTGTCTGTGAACATAGTAAGATTTTAGGCAGCCTCTCTGCTAAAGGTTGCGGTTGTGTTCCTGTCTTGCTAGTTGTTTGGCATAGGGTGTCCAGCACTGTAGTTTGCTCATTGTTGAGTGGAGCTTGGTCTTTGCATTGAGACAGAGATCTCTGGGAGAGTTCTTGCCGACTGATATTACATGGGGCCGGTAGGTCTCTGTTGGACCAATGTCCTGAACTCGGCTCTCCCACCTAAGGGGCTCAGGCCTGACACCCAGCTGGAGCTCCAAGACCCTGTCAGCCATACAGCTCAGAAGTAGAGGGAGAAAAATAAATAAAATAAAATAAAATAAAATAAGGTTATTAAAATTAAAAATATATTATTTAAAATAAAAAAATTAAAAGTTGTAAAAAAAAAAAGGAAGAGAGCAACCAAACAAAAAAAAAACAAATCCACCTATGATAACAAGGGCTAAAAACTATACTGAAAAACAAAATGGACAGACAGAACCCTAGGACAAATGGTAAAAGCAAAGCTATACAGACAAAATCACACAAAGAAGCATACACATACATACTCAGAAAAAGAGAAAAAGGAAAAAACAATATATTAAAAACAAAAAGGGAAGAGCCCAACCAAATCAATAAACAAATGTACCAATGATAATAAGCTCAATACTAAACTAAGATAAACATGAAACCAGAAAGAAATTATACGCAGAAAGCAAACCCCAAGTCTACAGTTCCTCCCAAATCCACCGCCTCAATTTTGGGATGATTCATTGTCTGTTCAGGTATTCCACAGATGCAGGGTACATCAAGTTGATTGTGGAGATTTAATCCACTGCTCCTAAGGCTGCTGGGAGAGATTTCCCTTTCTCTTCTTTGTTCGCAAAGCTCCTGATTTGGCAGAGGCCAGCATGACATTGTGACAGGGCTGCACAGGCTCCCAGGAGGGGAGGTGTGGATAGTGACCTGTGCTTGCACACAAGATTCTTGGTGGCTGCAGCAGCAACCTTAGTGTTTTTTGCCCGTCTCTGGTGTCCAAGCTGATAGCTACAGCTTGTGCCCATCTCTGGAGCCCGTTTAGGCAGTGTTCTGAATCCCCTCTCCTAGCGCACCCCAAAACAATGGTCTCTTGTCTCTTAGGCAGTTCCAGAATTTTTCCTGGACTCTGTTCCAGGTAGCTGTGGTGCACTAGCCCCCTTCAGGCTGTGTTCACGCAGCCAACCCCAGTCCTCTCTTTGGGATCAGACCTCCGAAGCCCAAGCCTCAGCTCCCAGCCCCGACCTGTCTTGGTGGGTGAGCAGAAAAGTCTCTCGGGCTGGTGAGTGCTGGTCGGCACTGATCATCTGTGCGGGAATCTCTCCACTTTGCCCTCTGCACCCCTGTTGCTGTGCTCTCCTCAGTGGCTCCGAAGATTCCCCCCCACAACCCCCCCATCTCCTCCAGTGAAGAGGCTTCCTAGTGTGTGGAAACTTTTCCTCCTTCACGGCTCCCTCCCAGAGGTGCAGGTCCCATCCCTATTCTTTTCTCTGTGTTTTTCCTTTTTTCTTTTGTACTACCCAGGTACATGGGGAGTTTCTTGCCTTTTGGAAAGTCTGAGGTCTTCTGCCGATGCCCAGTAGGTGTTCTGTAGGAGTTGTTCCACATGTAGATGTATTTTTGATGTATTTGTGGGGAGGAAAATGATCTCCACATCTTACTCTTCCACCACTTTGAAGGTCCCCCTCGACAATTTTTTTTTTAATTTTTATTTATTTATTTTTGCGGTACGCAGGCCTCTCACTGCTGTGGCCTCTCCCGTTGCGGAGCACAGGCTCCGGATGCGCAGACTCAGCGGCCATGGCTCACGGGCCCAGCCCCTCCGCGGCATGTGGGATCTTCCCAGACCAGGGCACGAACCCGTGTCCCCTGCATCGGCAGGCGGACTCTCAACCACCGCGCCACCAGGGAAGCCCTCAACAATTATTTTTTATTTAAGTTTTGCGAGACACGCTGATCTCTGAGAAGGCTGACATTTTGTTTGGTAAACAATTGTAAAAGTTATTCCAGACAGAACTTTGAAAAACACAGGATCTTATAGCCCTTAATTGAATAGAATTGAAGGATGTTTTTGGTCTCGTTATTCAACTAACCTAAGGGAGAAAGAAAATAAATCAGTTCTTTTGTGGATAGGTATGACAAAGTAAATCACTCTTTCAAAGTTTTCTTTCTTTTCTTTTTCCCTTCCCCCTCCCCATATCCTCAAGTCCATTCTCTAGTAGTTCTGTGTCTTTATTCCCGTCTTGCCCCTCAAGTTTTCTTATTACAAGTTGTTAATATAGAGGTACCACAGACAGCTGCTCTATATTTAAATATTTAAAAAATAGACTTTAAAAAAATAGACTTTCGTTTTGGGGAGCTATATTTACAGAAACATTTGGGAGAGAATATAGAATATTCCCGTGTACCCCAACAAACCTCCTCTAGTTTTCCCTGTTATTAATATCTTGCATTAGTGTAGTATATTTGCTAAAATTGGTGAGCCAGTATTAATACATAATTATTAACCAAAATCCATAGTTCAAATTAGAGTTCACTCTTCATGTTATACATTCCTTAGGTTTTGACAAATTTATAATGATGTATCTACCATTACAGTATCTTACAGAATAGTTCCACTGCTTTAAAAATCCCTAGTGCCCCACCTAGTCATCCTTCCTACCATTTTTCCTTCAAATTCAGAGCAACTACTGATCTTTTTACTGTCTCCATAGTTTTGACTTTTCCAGGATGTTAAATACTTGGAATGATAAAATCTGTAGCCTTGTCAGATTGGCTTCTTTCACTCAGTAACATATTTAAGCTTCCTCTATGTCTTTTCATGACTTGACAGCTAACTTCTTTTTCTTGCTTAATAATATGCTATTGTATGGGTGGGCCACAATTTGTTTATCCAATAATTTATTGAAGGGCATCTTGGTTGCATAATTTTGGCAATTATGAATAAAGCTGCCATAAACACTCATTTTCAGGTTTTTATGTAGTTACAAATCTTTAGCTCCTGTGGTTAAATTCCTTGGAGCACGATTGCTGTATCATATGGTAAAAGTATATTTTGTTTTGTCAGAAACTGCTAAACTGTTTTCAAAGTAGCTGTACCATTTTGCATTCTGATCAGCAATGAATAAGAGTTCCTGTTGCTCCACATCTTCACCAGCATTTGGAGTTATCAGTGTTTTGGATTTTCACTATTTTAAACAGGTGTGTAATGGAATCTCATTGTTTTAATTTGCAATTTCCTAATGACATACAATGTTGAGCATCTTCTCATATGCTTATTAGCCATTTGTGTATCCTATTTGGTGAGACAGATCTTTTGCTCATCTTTTAATTGGGGAGCACAAATATTTTTGGTGCCCAAACCTGGGAGGATTAAAATTTTAAATTAATATTTGATGCCTCAGGACTGACATAAGCAAAGGCAAGTCTAATGATGCCCAGGGCAGAATATTTGACCACAAGTAGATGACTGAGTATTGGAAGTCTGTGTCAATGAAAGAAAATGCTTCAGCGATGGGATGATATGAATGAGAGCTGTGTTACAGGGCTCGTTCAAGTGCTGTGTGGTGTTAAGGAGACTTGTTCTCAAGTACATTCCAACTGTTGGGAGGAAGACATTAACCCATTTTCTCTTGCTGCAATCAAATATTTAAATGTTTATTATTTAACTTACTCCTGCTCTAATCAAGAACCCTATGTTAAACATTCTTTCATTTGTTTAACAAATATTAAGTGACTACTATGGTTAAGCACTGTTTTAGGTTCAGAAAATGCAGTGATGAATCACACATATATCCCTCAACTCAAGGAACTTACATTAAATTTGGATGAGTCCAACAATAAGCAGGTATGTCCATAAATAAATAAGACAGTTTCAGAAGAAAATAATTTTCTTTCTTTTTTTTTTTTTTTGGCGGTACGCGGGCCTCTCACTGTTGTGGCCTCTCCTGTTGCGGAGCACAGGCTCCGGACGCGCAGGCTCAGCGGCCATGGCTCACGGGCCCAGCCGCTCCGCGGCATGTGGGATCTTCCCGGACCGAGGCACGAACCCGTGTCCCCTGCATCGGCAGGCAGACTCTCAACCACTGCGCCACCAGGGAAGCCCAGAAGAAGATAATTTTAAAAAGGAAAATGAATAAAATAAAATAGGATTAACGAGACAGAGGCTGGTTGGAAGAGGCATCTGATCAGATAAGGCATCTCTGAGGAGGGGGCATTTGAACCAAACCCCGAAGAGGAATCAGGCACGGAAAGGTGATGGTGATAGGTGGAGACTTGGGCTAGAAGAGCGCTTTCCAAAACTGGGAGGAACATGTATGAAAACCATGAAGTAGGGATAAACTAAGCATATTTGAGAAAAATAAGAAAAGCCAGTGTAGGTAGGGTGTGATGAGTGAACTGAGTGACTGGGGACAATTTCTCTAGCGGCACTTTGCCCAACTGATGGATCTTTTTTAAGAAAACAAACTAAAGCACATAAAGAATTTCAGTTGCAAAATAAAATCTTCTCATATTAGCACTAAATTCAAACTTCAGAATAAACTAACAATGAAAAGTTCACGGTAGCACTTTCCCATAGGCAATTGGATATTAAAACAATAAATACTAAACCATAAAATGAGAATCTGGATGTCTAACTGGATTCCAATGTTTCCCTAAATGACTATTATGGCAGACACTAAAATATTACCCAACAGCTATTTCTCACCTTTCCTAGTATAACCTTGAATTTGTTGGAGACAGCAAATTCCCAGCTTGCTCTTTCAGTACCCCTTGCAACTGAGGAAAACCATATGACACAGCCAATACCAGTAAGTCATCAACAAATTTTATGGGAAGCTGTGGAAAATCTGTTGATTTCCTGGTGAAAGAGCATGGAACAGAAGGGACTGCCTCCACTTCTACACCCCTTTTCCTCCCTTGAAGATTTTCTTGATGGATCCATCTGTAACGGCCAGCTATCTTGCAATCATTAGGCAACGAACCAGGTTTTCTGATAACAACGCTGTGCAGCTGAACTTAGGCAAGTAACAGCACATCTCCCAAATTCTGGTTGGGTAAGAAAGCAGTACATGGCTTCAAGATGAGTTGAGCTTTCTGTCACTCACAAACAAACACATTCCTAAGTGCTACAACTATTTGATGCTTTTTGAAAATCAAATATCAAACAGTCACTTTTACATTTTTTTTTTTTAAATTTTGATACACACTGTGCTTGTGCTCGTGTGGTTACTCTGAGTTCCATGAACAAAAACAGGAGGAGGCAACATTCATTGAGATCTTATCAGGAGCTGGATGAAGGTCTAAAAGCCAGATGTACTCATTACTTCAGCAACACTGTGCAGCTGGGGCATTAACATTCACATTTTGTCTCATGAGTGACAGAGTTAGGATCTAAATCCAGGTTCCAGGGCCTTGGCTGTAAATATTCTGTGGGACTCTCTCCTAGACTTAAGGAGCCATTTCAGTACACAAGATTGAATGGACCAAGCTAATGAGATTTTATGTACAAATTCTGATTCCTTCAGAGTTGATGGAAAAAAGATAAATGTAGAGTGACTCTCTCCATAGCAATATACATGCTTACTGTATATATTCAAGTTCAGTATTTATACATACATATTTATCATTGTCCATATAATAGTTAGTTACTAGTTTCTCAGGAGAAAAATGAAATAAAATAACAATCCCAATGAAATGGCAAGTGTTAGCCTCACTGGAATTACAAATGGCTAAATAATACAATTTTTTTTCTTTTAGGAAGCTATTTTAAGAAAAACACTGACAGAGTGTTAAGAGAACAAATTAGAAGGTAATGTGGTAATAAAGTTTATTGAACAGTGTGTGTGCTTCCGTTTGTTTTGCAAACTGAAATTTGAGAAAACATTTGTGCACAGTCACCTCAGCTATCAAATGTTTTTCTCGAGGTAAATGTTCCCTGTTGTTATAGCATAATTACAGAGCCCAGTGTACCTGTACTCAAGAATCTTATAACAGTCTGCATTTCAAAGGAAACTAAGAGCCCAGCAACCTGCCCGTTCAAGCTCATACACTATTCAAAGAAGGAATTTGATAGTAAAAACTCTAAAACCATAAGATAATAGAGTTACAATAAATTTAAAAGAATTGTCTCATGTTTTACACGTTATTCTGTTACATGGGTTATAAAAGGATGACATTTGTTTAACCATTAATAGTCATTTATGAAATTTCCCATGAGTATGTGAATGCAATTAATAATAGCATTAGTACTAGCTGTACTCCTAAGATTTCCTACTATTTCTGGTACCAATACCAGTTGATGGTGTTTTAGCAGTTCAATATTTCAAATACACAAAATATAAAATATCTAAACCCTTATCGAGACAACCTGGACAGATTTCACACAATCCTAGCATTCAAACCAATTCATCAAGTGTGTTAGATTTACAGCCTACTCCATGGAGGTCTCTGCTTGATCTTCACTCTCAGAGAGATGTCCCTTACACCCTGAATAAAATAGCAACCAGCTCCCAACTCCTCACCTTTTGTCTAATTTATCTTCAGAGAACCTAAAGTTACATAGATGTTTATTTACATGCTTATTGTCTATCACCCCTCCGGAATGTAAGACTTTGCCCGTTCTCGGCTAACTTAGGACCTTGAATAGGGTTGGGTTTACAGTGGCTGTTCATTAACTGCTTGCTGAAATAACTAATGAATGCACATTCTTGATTTTTTACTATGAACTAATTATTCAACAATGATACTGACAATGTATACTGAAAATGGCTGACTCATCTAACATTTATGTCAATGTGAACATCATAAGACCTAATGAGCATTTTTTCCTGAAGAAATCCCTTCTTCCTCACGTGTGATATCATAGCTTACTTTTGACAACACTACAAGCACATTTATCAAATTAAATGCTTTTTCATAACTATTTTGACAACGCAAGTCATTGATGCTATACTGAAAGAAACAAACAGTATGCTCATTATATTTTATTCAAATATAATGTAACTTAGGAAGGACTATGTAATTACTATACAGGATTCCATTCTAAAAGTTCACCATGAGGACTGGGGCAATATTTACCAGCATAATAGTTAAACACAGGTGAAACATAATTATCTTTGTTCTTTCTTATCATTTTGCAACCAAAATCTAACAAATTACTTTTTCCTATTAAGGAAAAGCAGAAAAAGTGATTAACAAAAAACTTTCTGATGGGAGCATTTACTCTTCCTTGAAACTGGAAATGGATGTATGATGCAAATTACAAGAGTGCCTCTCCATAGAGTGGGATATAAACACTATTCGATAGGGAACATTTAACAGAATACGTAATAAAATATCAGAGGAGAAAACAGAATTTATTCATTAAAAGAGAGGTTTCGCATAGCCACACCTGAGCTCTTACTCCTCTGCATTGAATCCTGACCCAGAAAAATGGGCCCTCAAGTTAGGACTCAGAAGAAAAGTCACTTTTAGTCAAGTATGATCATTAGCCTCATGTACTAGATCACTCCCTCTTGAGTTGTTTCAAGTTTCACAATTTACAACAGCTATCCTTTCCAATTTATAGTTAGCTGTTGTGACCATTTCCTAGTTTTATTAAAAATGAGTAGTGATTTCATATTTTGCCTGTTTTTGAAACGTATTTACTTGGTTTGCTTTTGATTGTTTCAGAGATGACAATGGAAGTTGAAATCTCTTTGCTCTGGTATATTGAACCAGAGGATCATGGGCCTCATTTAATTTAAATTAACACTTTAAAAGAAAACATGATTTGTTTATAAAATATATTGAAAATTCCATTGTTTATTGTGACTATTTTTATACCCATATCTATATCTATAAATAATATAAATTGGAAGTTGTCTGTATGGTACTGCATTTAAACAAAACACACATGAAAATGAACTCTTTTGAGCATTTTAAAATGTATCTATTGTTGTCTTTGCAGTTGTTAATTTTGTTTTTATGTGTTATATAACAAAATAGCAAGGTGAGAGCAAGGGTATCTTGTCACAAATAACCCACTGCAAATCTTCTTTCTGTTCACAGAAATAAAATATCCAATTAGATGTAGAGAAAAGGGAAAGTTCCTGCACTGTTAGAAGGAATGTAAATTGGTACAACCACTATGGAAAACAATATGGTGATTTCTCAAAAAATTAAAATAGAACTACCATATATGATCCAGCAATACCACTCCTGGGTATTTATCCAAAGAAAGCAAAAACATTAATTAGAAAAGATATATGCATCCTTATGCTATTCCAGCATTACTTACTTTGTCCTAGATATTGAAGCAATCTAATTGTCTATCAACAGATGAATGGATAAAGAAGATGTGGTACACACACACACATACACACATACTATATATATATATATATATATATATATATATATATATATATATACACGCAACAAACACACACACACACACACATATAATAATGAAATATTACTTGGCCATAAAAAAGATTGAAATCTTGCCATTTGGGACAACATGGGTAGACATAGAGGGTATTAATGTTAAGTGAAATAAGTCAGACAGAGAAAGATAAATATGTATGATTTCACTCATGTGTGGAATCTAAAAAACAAAATGAATGAACAAACATAACAAAATATAAACAGTGTTATAGATACAGAGAACAAACGAATGTTTGCCAGAGGGGAGAGGGGTGGGGGAAAGAAACTAATAGGTGAGGGAGATGAAGAAGTACAAACTTCCAGTCTCAAAATAAATGAGTCATGAGTATGAAAGGTACAGTGTGAGGATTATAGTCAATAAATATGTAATATATGTAATATCTTTGTATGGTGACATATCATAACTAGATGTATCCTGGAGGCCAGTTTGAAATGTATAGAAATATATAATCACTATGTTGTATAACAGGAACTAACATAATGTTGTAGGTCAATTATATTTCAAAACCAAACAAGCAAACAAACTCATAAGAAAAGAAATCATATTTGTGCTTACCAGAGGCAGTGGGTGTCTGGTGGCAGGAGAGAGAATTGGAGGAGGGCAGTCTAAAGGTACAAATTTCCATCTGTAACATAAATAAGTACCAGAGATGTATATACAACATGATGAATATAACCAACACTGCTGTATGTTATATGTGAAAATTAAGAGAGTAAATCCTGAGTTCTCATCACAAGAAAATTTTTCTTCTATTTCTTTAATTTTTTACCTATATGAGATGATGGATGTTTACTAAACTTTTTGTGGTAACCACTTCATGGTGCACATAAATCAAATCATTACACTGTATGCCTTAAACTTATATAGTGCTGTATGTCAATTATATCTCAGTAAAAGTGGAAGAAAACATAATCTAAAAAAAGATGTTTTATACATACACATACACAATGGACTACTACATAGTCATAAAAAGAATTAAATCGACATTTGTGACAACATGGATGGACCTTGGGGGTATTATGATAAATGAAATCAGTCAAAGACAAATGCTGTATGATTTCACTCATATGTGGAATCTATAAAACAAAACAAACAAATAAACAAAACAAAACAAAACTCATAGATACAGAAAATAGATTTATTGTTTCCAGAAGGAAGGAGTATTGGAGGGTGGGTGATATGGGTGAAGGGGATCAAGAGGTACTAACTTCCAGTTATAAAATAAATAAGTCATGGGGATATAATATACAGCATAGTGACTATAGTTAATAATATTTTCTTGCAACTTGGAAAGTTGCTAAAAAAAAAAAGTAAATTTTAAAAGTTCTCATCACAAAAAAAGAAACAAATTTGTAACTCTGCATGGTGACAGATGGTAACTAGACTTATGGTGGTCATTTCACAATGTATACAAATGTCAAATTATGATGTTGTAAAACTAAAACAAATAGAATGTTGTATGTTATTACATTTCAATAAAACAAATATCATTAATAATTTTATATGGCTTATATCTGTAATTATGCTTTCAATATGTTGTCTTATATAAAATATACTATTAAAACTAAAATCGCCTGTTCTTTTTATTTTTATAAAAATTTAAAATTATATATGTCGTCCACATTTGTTCTGGTTTGATATTTGTTTTGTATGGTTCTAGTTTAGAGTGTGAGGGTAAAGACAGAAGAAAAAAGCTGCAATGACTGATCCAAGAAACACCTCTTTACTTAGAGGTAGGGTATTAATTTCTGAAACCCAAGTAAATATGGTATTTCAAGAAGCAGAGAATAATCAAATGTATAAAATGATGATTATGAGTCAAATAAGATTAGAATGGAGAAATGGGCATTGGTTCTAGTGATTCTGAGGTCATTGCCGACTTTGACAAGAATTAATTCAGAAGAACTATGGGGATGAAATCTAGACTGGAGTGAGCTCAAGAGAGGTGGGAGGAATGAAACTGAAGAACTCTTAAAATGGATCAGAGAAATCCGACTGGAGTTCAACGAGTATGTGGGATTAAGACAGGTGTTAATATTTTATGTCTGCATGTTGATAGGAAAAAGTGATAAGTAGAAGAGACAAGAGATTATTCCTGTAGTGATACGTCAGAGAGAGAACAAGAAATTGTCTTAATGAATTTAATGACTTAATTTTGATATTTACCTACTTCAATTTGAAGAAATACTGAAGAGAAACAAACTTTTAACAATTATAGTAAGTTTCTGAATATTTGCATTTAGGGAAAAGAGCATGAGCTTTGAAGTCCTTTGTCTGAATCACAGTCTGAAAAATTCCTTTGTCTGAATCACAGCTCTACTACTCATTAATTATGTGTCACTGGACAAATAGTAGGTAGGGAATCGAACAATTGAACAAGGAGACAGAGGCAGGCCTAAAATAGGAGATCAGATATTTCATCCATAGTAACTGAAAAAAACGATGGAATATATAGGAATAGAAGCAAATTTGTTGCTAAATCTTGTGGTAGGAAGATACAGTGTTCTCTTCAGTGACTTCTTAATATTCCATTTTATGTCTGATATATCTTTTAGCTAATTTGCCACTTTTTACTACAAGAATGCTGTGTTAAATAGCCTTCCAGCTAAAGTTATATCTGCATATTTGATAATTTTATTAAGATAAACTACAAGAAATTACAGTGTGAGAAAATATATATCTACATAACGTTTAATACAATGTTAAAGAGTTCAAGAAAAATTTAAGATTTAATTTTCACTAAGTGTGCATAAAAGTGCCTTTTCCAGGAACCCTTACAAACAATGGTTATCATGATTAAAGAGCTATTTCTGTAAAAAAAATTTAAATACTGTAAAAATATTTTGGTTGCTTTTTATTTTTATTTATTTATTGTGGTACGCGGGTCTCTCACTGTTGTGGCCTCTCCCGTTGCGGAGCACAGGCTCTGGACGTGCAGGCTCAGCGGCCATGACTCACGGGCCCAGCCGCTCCGCCGCATGTGGGATCTTCCCGGACCGGGGCACGAACCCGTGTCCCCTGCATCGGCAGGCGGACTCTCAACCACTGCGCCACCAGGGAAGCCCTTTTGGTTGCTTTTTAAATTGAGAATTTGATGAAATTCCTGAAGCTTCTTCCCACAAAAGTAAAAGTGCATTCAAAAATTTGTATTCAATATCAGAAGGTGCTGTGACTTCAGTCTTAACCCACCTTTTCTCATTTTGATATATTGGGATACTAGGATGAAGATAAAATAAACTAAAAAACATTTTAAAAGTCACTCCTATATGATATTGTATATGAGGTATGTGAAATTAAGGACAAAAATAGAGAAAAATAAAAAACATGGTTAGTAATTTATGTGAATATCCATCACCTCATTCTAAAACTAGTGGCAATAACCAGTGGAAAAGAAAAATTTGTTGTTTGACCTCTGTTTCAATTTCACAGTGGTATAATTAGGGTATAGAGCTGTGTCGCACCAACAGAGGCTTTTGTCAGAAGGCAAAGCAAAGATGGGTCTTTGTAAATATATATGGGTATTAGAATTGTAATTATGCATAATTTCAGTTACCTCATGCACTTGAATAAACTCAAAAGAGTCTTGAGAAACAGTTGTCTGTCCAAGTACTGAGACAGTATTGTAGAGTTCTCTAATTAATTAGAGGCACAGTGACTATTTTGAATTATGAACTTGGAAATGAAGTGAGAATGACAATGAATTGCTAAGCAGTGTTAAACATTCCAGGTCTAGTGATTATAATCTCTTTAGACAGAGGGACTTAAAGTATTTTAATAGGTAATAGTATAAAAATTGGTAAAGTAGAAATTAAAATATTGCACATTTCAAGGCATATCATGAAAAAATGAGTGCTAAGTATGGTGGTAAATTGCTGGGGTTGTATGTACTGTAGAGAATATCAAGAGGAAACATTTACATATTCTGAAATGCTGGAGGATAGATTCAGTGTTTAGAATGAAATGCCCAGCACCTGTCAACTGGAGTTGGTTGCATCTAAGAGATTGTTTTACTTGTGGTATTTTAAAGTAATTTTCCTATGTTTTCTTAGATATCTCTGAGGTGGGGAGAGAAAAATAGCATTTTTGAGTGCCTCCTTATTACTAGGCATCCTTTGGGTTGACCTTTACATATGATACCACCTGTAATCTGTTAACCCTTCCTCTCGTTGAGATTGAGTCCCATCTTGCAAATGAAGAAACCAAGGCTCTAGAAGATTAAGCGATTTTTCCCACTGCAGACAATTAACTGGTGATGCTAATACTTGAACAAAGTAGCACAACTGACAATTCAAGAAAACTTTGTCAAAATCCAAAGTTCATCCTCATTTTTTAAGCCATGAAGGTTTAACACAGGCGCCTAACTTTATTTTGAGATTCTACTCAGTCTCTACACTAAGATGGGTGAACTTCAACTGGAACATAATATCCCTAAACTATGTTTGAACTTTACAGGACATTGGCATTTAAATCTCTAACTGGGGACATGTATACTAACTCAAAACATAGTTCACTTCTGCTATTAAAATAAAGTCTGAGCATCGCTGTTGCCTATTTTCTTGTATAGTCATATGTCCTTCATATCATAGCTCCAGACATGCTGAATTACTTCTAGTCACCTGAGCATGCCATTGTTTCACCAACCTATCCTGTTCCCGAGGCCTGAAACACTCCCCTCTCCAACATCAAACAGATCCTTCTACCAACTGCTATTCACTCTTATTTCTTATTGACTTTCTACACAAAATCTTCTCTGGCATTTATAAACCGAGATTTCTGTCCCTCTTTTTTGTTCCTATAATATTCCAAACGCACCCTTTTGTGTCATTTAATATCCTGCATTTTAATTGTCTGCTTGCCTCTCTTTCTCACTAGACTTCAAACACTTTGAAAGGCAGAAGCATCACCTAGCCATTAACGCATTCTACTTTGTTGAGGCCTTAACACTGACATGTAAATTAAGTATATTTTAATTATACTAATACACAGTACATATATAACTAAGTGAATGGAGCAAACCTATTTGCCTGCCAAAAGAAAAATATAAAGAAATGAACCCTTTTTATCAATGGCTCCACTGTATTAAACTCCAGCTCATCTAGATTTAATACCTCAGAATCATTAATTAAGAATGACTGATGCAAAAGAATCATAAAAAAGAAAAATAATTTAAATGAAAATAACGCTAATATTCATAATACTGAAATAAAATGATAATTATTGTTAGCATAATGATAGTTATTACAGTTTTCTGTCCATACATGTATTTGGAAAGTTATGATCATAACTTAAATCCAATTTTATGTTCTGAATTTTTAATGTTATAGTATTTACGCATATTAAAAGCTGTTTAGAGAGGGCTTTAAGTTAAATGAAGTGACTAGGGGTGGGGAGGATCCACAAAGTATGCACTTTCAAAACCCTGAGTTGGATAGTAGGGGAGAAAAAATATTTTTTCTTCTACCCTTCTGAATTCTTACATACATGGGAGACACCCACGGAAGAATGAGGAACTCTCTAAGGTGGCTTAGAATTCTGGCTTAAATATCATCTTAACAGGCAAAGAGGAAGGGAAATGTAGGCTTCTTAGGGGATAGTAAATGTTTTTAAAAAATGAATAGACCTTTAAAAGAATAGATGAAAGACATGACAGCTTATGACAAAGTTTGTCTGGGTGTGGTGTCTACCTCTGGTCCCTTCTCTTGTTTTGAGTCTATCATCCCTGGTTGATGAAACTCCAGGGAAGAGAATCTGTATCAACTGAGCTCCTTTTGTAGAATCTGTTTTTAGGCAGATAAGGGGAGTCCGGAGAAAGCCTCTCTCTGAATTTGCTGTTTTTCAAAAGCCTACAGCTCAAAATAATTAATGAGGCAAAGTGGCATATTTTAGGTGGCATATTCTGTTACCCTTCAGTATTACTGAGACTAATAATTTGTATTCTCCTCTGCAGCTCAAATTTGTATTTATACAACACTGTATGTAAAGGAGAGGCTCACAAATGGAAATGAAAATTTCTTGTAAACTATGTTTCTACTTAAAGTCTGAGATTGTCTATTTTTTTAATGGAGAAAATGTTTTATTTCTTATTTTTTTTAACGGTAGGTCCTTGTTGGTTGTCTATTTTATGCCATCTTTACCAGCACTGAGTCAACTTGCTTTTTGAACAACAAAAACAAAAATCTTATGAAAAGTATTAAGAATCATAAAGCAAAGATTTTAGAGGGAACGATACATAAACTGTTATTTCCAAAGGGGAAAGAATATTTCAGTGTTGTCAGTAAAGATAAATATGGCTGAGTGGCTGAAAATCCCCTTGAAATCAGTCTTTATGTTTAGATTCAAACATGATAAATGTCTGTGCCTTTTGGAGATGAATTACCTTGCTAACATTATATAATAAGTTGTGTGCGTGAAAAAAGAAGTGAGCTAAGTGAATCTGTCCCTCATCTGGAAGTGTGGTTTCCCTGAAATTGATTTACATTTGAATGAAAACAAGGGAATTATGCACAGAAGGATTCATTATAAAAAGAATCTCTCGCCCTCAGCATTTGGAAAGCAAAATCCTCTTAAGTATTATTCTTAAATAAGTAATGAGGCATTTATTGTAATTCAAAACCAAATAACATCCTGTGGAAGAACTGGGGAAGGGCAGAATGAGGTGCAAAGAACTGATGTCATGTGACTGTTTCTGGGACTTGCTCCACTGCTCACTTGCCTTAAGGCTTTAAACAGCCAACTAACCTCATTGAACTCCTGTATCTGTGTATATGTGAAGTTTACATGAAGAAAAAAAAAGAGACAATGTATGGAAACATGCGTTGAAAACTAGAAATTTCTATATGAATATTAGTGTAATTACTAACATTGTCTAAAAGGAGTCCCTTACTGTTTATCTATCTCTACAAAATAAGCAGGAATATCAGTCTCCAAATTATATAGGTGCTGCTTGGATATATAAAATGAAGCATGTGCCTGTGAAGTTAAGGTATGATACTAGGCACTTTGTACACCGTGGGTGGGGTGGCAGGATGTAGACAGTATGCAGTTTCAAAGAGCTGATTTGCATTCCTGAGATTTCTGACTTCCCCTCTTCTCTGCAGTCCCAAGAACAATGAATTCCCTTGACAAAGATTCTTTGCTTGACCAAACTTTAGACAGGGCTTGAACCTTCTCCTAGGTCCATCTGTGCACCTCCTCATAAAATCCAGTTTTAGCAGGAAGCCTGCTAAGTCTGTTAAACAGAGGCCCCTGGACCTTGATATCTAACAATCCTGGATATTTGAAGAGGTTCGTCATCCTCCACTACACCTCACACCCCCAGCACACACCCCCGCCCCCTGCCAGGTGATATCTGATAACCTTGGCCTATCTTTAGCAAGAATTCTATTAGTTTGGTTTAGACAGAGTACCCCCATGACTTAGACATTTCCTCCTAGTAATTTTCCATACTCTAAGCCCCACCCTGATTCTTGGCTATAAATTCTGACTTGCCCATATTGTATTTGAGCCCAGTTCTGTACTGAAGTCTCTTTTTCCCTATTGCAATATTCCTGAATAAATCTGTTCTTACCACTTTAATTATTATCCAACTCTAGCTTTTCTTTGGCACCATTCAATCCAAGGATCTGTTTGGGGTCAAGTGAACAAACACACCAGGTAATAAATAGGCTTAGTCAAAAACGTGCAATACAGCATGTGAGCAGCCTGGAATTTATGGACACTTGAAAATGAGCGATGCCTTTGGAAGTGTTCCTAATCAAAACGGGAGAACAGAATTGGCTTCTTAGCAACAAGCTCAAGCCTCTGACTGCTTTTAGAAGTTTTTGAGCAATTAATACTCCTATGAGTAACTACAGTGAAAAAGAATAAGAAATTATTGGTATGAAGGGATACTGCAAAGCATCTATTAGAGGAAGAGTCTGCCCCACCCAAACTAGAGGTGGGCATCAGATGGCAGAGCATCTGAATAAACGTACTATGAAGAAAAACGTAATAGAACATCAGTGGATAAAATATTTGGGAAGTACTGCACCATGTGCTACAGGGTCTGAATGGAAAATAAATCCTCCCCTAAAGGAGCCCATCACGCAGGTTTTATTCCTTTATTAAAGAAAAACACTGGATCTTCTTGCCTCTTTAATTACTGTTTTCAGCCTGCCTGAACTTGACAGGGATCTTTCTGTTGCAGCAAATTAACGCAAGTCAACCCACTTTAGAGAAAAAATGGAATTTCTTGACTCTCATTGAAAAGACCATGTATGGACTTCAAGTATGAAAATCTTCAGGTGTAGTTGAATGCAGGAAGTCAGACAATATCCTCTGGAGGTACGGTTGTGGACTTATGACTGGGAGAATCAGTAGCCTCCTGACTAGTTTCTCTGCATTCACCTTGCCATGTCTTGATGATAATAACAAGAGTGATCAGGTCACACTATAAGTTAGATTTTGTCACTTTTTGGCTGAAAATTCTACAATATTTTTCCATATTATTCAAAGTTGAAATTAAGGTAATTAAAAAGTCAGACAATACTCCATATAATTTGGCCTTTCATTACTGGTTTAGTCTATCTCATCATTTTTTACTCTGGATAACAGAAATTGCATTTGTGTAACAAAAGTCGAACTGCCCACATAGATACACAGATTGTGTGTGTGTGTGGGGGGGGGGGTAGATACAGACATAAAGATTAGATATTGGTGTAGATATAGAAATAGACATAAATACTTGCTAATGCATTGGCTAAACTTCAGAATCTGACCCCTTATAATCAAAAGAAACCAAAGATTATAATTCTTCATTTCATGGTTATTACTTCTCCAACAATCTCATTTTCCAGGTTAAAATCCTTGAAACTATCTTAGAATTAATAATCCTGTCTCTAAGATTTTATAGAGGAAGTATATAAGTCTTAGAAGGTAAATGCCACCTGAAAGCTTAAAGTATAATTTAGTATCAGATCCAGAATTAAATTCAAAGTTGAATGATTTCCATTAGGAAATACTGTGTCTTCAGGCATATATCCCAAATTAACAATGAATGGAACAAATGAATTATCTGTTCAGAATGACCTCTATCACCATGGGCCGTATACTTAAATTGATTATATTTTCCCAAAGTGCCCTAAGTTTTCATTTAATTATACTTATTTATGAACATCAATATATAATATCCATGTATGAAGTCAAATTTTAAAAATGAAAGAAAAGAATATGAATATTTGATAACAGTAACAGCTTGAATTAGAAACCACAAAAAAATCCATAATGATTAGAATCTTCATTATTATACATAACTTTGTTATGAAATTGAGCAATAAGTCAAACAAAAAATTATATTGGCTTTGTCAATTTAGTCACCTTTCTGAAAACATTTTCTACATTCTACTCTAAAATAAACAAGGTCACTAGATGCTCTATTCTGGGATCAATACAGCTTATTCAACACATTTAGCTATTTGATCTACCAACCTGTACGAAACAAGCATGGGAATGATTGAGTTTTTATTTGACTAAATGAATGCTAAAACAATTGGTGGTAATAGTAATACAAAGAAGATAAGAGAGGAGGAGAAGAAGACAGAACAAAAGAAGAGGGAGAATTAGGAATAACAATTTAGAGACTACTACTTACCATGTGCCATAACCAATGGTAACCATTGCAGATATAGCTCATCTCCTCTTCACAATAATCTTATTTTTGTTAACTTAGTTTTAACTATGGCAAAACTAAGGCTCAAGGATTATACAAATAACTTTTCAAAGTCAATAAAATATTAAATGAGAAAACCAGAATTCAAACATACAACTGCTTGTCTCCTAAAACAAACTCCTAACCTCCATACTATACAGCTTTATTTCTTCATTACTGCATTATATTTATGTACTCTAACCTAGTAAATGATAGCAACTTAAGTGGAAAGTGAAAGATGATGCTATAAAATGAAAATGTGTCTTATTATGATCTTTTTTTTTTTTTTTTTTTTTTTTGCGGTATGCGGGCCTCTCACTGTTGTGGCCTCTCCCGCTGCGGAGCACAGGTTCCGGACGCGCAGACTCAGCGGCCATGGCTTACGGGCCCAGCCGCTCCGCGGCATGTGGGATCCTCCTGGACCGGGGCACGAACCCGTGTCCCCTGCATCGGCAGGCGGACTCCCAACCACTGCGCCACCAGGGATGCCCTTGTTATGATCTTTGACTTATAAATCTAAGTTTAATAAAAGATCAAAATACCGTATTTGGAAAACTCTAAATTTTAACTCTGCTTAAATTTTAAATTGAGATTAATATATTTTACTTTCCTATATAGCCAGAAGAAAAGCATCTCTATGTATAATTTTGTGAAATGGTTTTTATGATTTGGCCAAGTAAACCACTAATCTCAATGTCTGAACTAATTTATCCTGTTTTCAATTTCATTGTACCTCTGCTGTTTCTGCATTTATTCAAGTCCCTAAATTGACAACTTTAGTTTGAATTTCAATTTTTTTAAGATCAAAGATAAAACATAGATCCTATTGACTATTTTGAAGAGGGCACATATCTTAATATACTAATGTCATTCTATAAATTCAGATTATTATTGACACAGAATAAAACTTAAAATGAACCAAGACAGAGATTAAATTTGCTTCAGTAAATTAAAGTTAGATTAAATGAATGACTAATGCAGTCAGTTGACTGTAGGTATTACCACTACCTTTATCATAATTTACAGATAAAAGGTTCTTTTTCTTCTACATTTCCAGTGATTAGGATGAATGAATTCAGGTTAATTATCAGGGGGTGGACTGGGGTGGTATGCATTATGGTTTATAGAACTGTTTCCCCTTAAGCATGCCTAATGAGAAAGGAAAATTAAACACACTTTTCAAAAATGCATTTATTCAATGATATTAATCCAAATAAAGAGTACATACAATTGAATAATTTAAAAGTTTAGTAAATTCTGTAGATGTGATTTTTTTACAGTTTTCACTAGGTCTGCATTGATAATAACCCTTTCCTCTATCTCCACTATTCAAACTAGATTTAGTTCAGTTGTAAGCCAAGGCAATCCGTGTTTTGATATATCTATAAGGAGTGAAATAGAGAGCCTATGACTCATGATGTATCTGGCTCAAGCAATTTGTCTATCAGCTGTTGCCAGATTCCTTGTGTACCTTCTGCTCTTTTACTGTCTCGTCTACCTGGCAAGCAGCTGTTGTTATTTTATTTTTCAGAGATGATAACCTAGGTGTTTCTGATCATAACCGATCTCACTCCTTGATTCCTTACCTAATTAAGAAAATAAAATCTTCTTGTTCTCCTCTCCTGCTTTTTCTAGAATTAATCATAGGCTCAAAATAATTAAAATTAATTATAGGTTACTTCTATTTAAGTGAAGTCTTTATCTGATCCCTCACAGACTGTTGCAACTCTCTACCACTTATGTTTTACATATATATACGAGCATATTTGATTTCCTCATCACTTATCCATATTAAAGTGCTCAAATAGTACTGTCAATTAGGCAATTATTATTCAAGATTAGATAAATCTATTCTAAGGCAGAGAATACGTTACATTTCCTGTTGCAACATACTTTCACACGCATTTAAATAGAGCATAGGAGATTTCTGAGTTGAACTCTGAAGTGACTACACACAAACATATATGCATGCGTGTACACACACACTATTAACGGGAGACTGGCAGATTATATATATATATATATATATATATATATATATATATATATATATATATACTACATGTGTCAGGATATGAGGCAAGTTACATATAGTCTGCAAGTTACATACAGTCTATGTTCTACTAAATTGAGAGCATAATGTCAAAATCTCCACTATATTCTCTCTACCTATCATATACTTTATTGTCTTTTATAAGTGCTCTTAGAACAAACAGATATGTATATTGTTCATCTCTTTTTTAACCTGAAAAACTTCTATTTTTTCCTTTGTATTTGACTTCAGTTTTTAAAGTTCTCATATGGGCAGTGCCTAGTATATTACATAATTCTTATGCTTTGTCTTTTTAATTTCTTTTTCAATACCTATATGTTCGATAATCGCCCAGTTGCTGTGCTTGGTGCTGAATGAGATACAAACAGAAGATTGATGAATCAGGGACGTGCCATCCAGAAGTTCATGATTCCACACTGCCCATCAAAAAGGTTTAATGTAACCCCTAGTTTCATTTGGCTGAAACTCAGGTTTTTATACAAAAAGTATCTTTTTGAAGAAATGGTGTAATTTGCTTTAAATAATTTATATCCTTAACTTTTTATATGCATATCTGATTTTCTTTTAACTAAAAAACTTACCAGTTATTCTTCATTATTAGAAAGGAATAAAAGATCTATGAATCATCATTTTAGTCTTCCCAAATTAAAGTTGTAACATTTAAGGAGTCATTTACTAATTGGAAGCACATAACTACCGTTCACTTTTTTTCTCTGTGATCCAAATTCCAAATCGTAAAACAGCAAAGTTGAAGTGAGCCGGTTCTTTAATGTTGCAAATGTCACTTTCCATGTTAGTCTCTTTTTTAAGCATGAATGGATAAGACCTTCCTTTTTAAACCACTGATTCCTTGAGTACTTCGAAGCGGAACCTGCCTATTCTGATATATTCTTTCTCTTTTTCCTTATCCTATATCTTCTCCTGTGCATAGAAAAGTGTATTTAGCCATCAGAATCTATCATTCTATTCTCCTCTCTTGTCAAGGACATTCAACTTTGTATGAGGCTAACAGTAGTATAAAAAAGACAACTGCCACTGCCATTTACTTTGTATATACTTCATGTGAAGCACTGATACATATTTGGGGCATGTTATTTCTAATCTTCACAACAGTCACACCTGGTAAATATCATGGTCCCTGTTTTACTTCTACTTTTACAGAAAAGCACAAAAAAGACTACAGAGGTTAAACAACTTGCCTAAGGTTACATAGGCAGTATCATAGACTGGATATAAACTCAGGCTACCTGATTTCGAGATCCATTCCATTTCCATTATGCAGCAGGCTCATTTTCTTATGTCTTCATTCCTGTCCTTCACCTTTAACATTCACTATCTAATCTCTAATCTTTTTAAGCAACTTATTTCTATTTACCTATATCCATGTATCTACATATCTATGTGTCACCTCTTGGATTTATTCAGTAAAAATGTTCAGTAAAATATGTTCCTTGGATGAGAAAGAAGGTTGCTATTAGACTCAGGTTCTATGACCTGCATTTATAATTTCTTGTACCCAGATTTTTCACCCCAAAACATTGGCTCCATCCTTCCTGGACTTATGATCCAGTATCTAGATTCACAGTCTTTAATCTGAGTGGTAGATTCTTCTAGATTCCTGTCATTGGCTACTCACTCAGATACACTAGAGTGCCTCAACTTTGGTCCTCACAACACCCTGTTGCAACAATTCCTTCCTGTTGAAAAGCAGATTGGAACAATGGCAAGATGCCGACGATCCACGATGGTGGATGCTATGATTCAGCAAAAGTTTCTGATTCCCATGTTAATGTTAGACCTACACCAGACCGGGAAGTACTGTTTGCTTTTGTCTTTTTTATATTATTGCTCCTTTGTTAACTATTGAGAGTTAACCTATCTAAGATTCAAAGTATAGCCTTTACAATATAGAGCCTTTCTGCCTTGTAGAGACATTATCAATTACATCTTTATTTGTTTTAAGTATCATTTCTCTTATTTGTTGTTAAATGACTATGGCTATCCCTGTGGAGCTCAACGCTTTCTAATCACTTCCTTTATACTCTCTGCCTATGCCTGACCCCTACAAATGTCTGTAGATGACCTCTCCTCCCGGATGGGTGGTAATGAGTAGGGCTTATAGATATTCCTGACTCTGCTAATAAAAAGAAAAATCTTATTAAGTATTAATTTTTATCTGCTAATAAAAAAAAATCTTATTAAGTATTCTGTCCTGAAGAAATTTCCCATTACTTAGAAGTCTCCCTGCTGTGTCTCCATTTGCTCTCTCCCACTCCTCAATAAACAGCCCATAGATAGCAGCAACTGTTCTAACATGTTTCACCCGCTCCATTGATAGTTTAACTGTTTCAAACCTGGCTATGGGTGCATTACATTTACATAATTTATCTTTTTTGTTCTCAGGGAACCATTAATCACCTATTATTAGAAATAATAGGAAAGTCCAATTTTTTTAACACTCAGTTTGAGAGAAAAGTAAATTCTATTTTACTTTATATATATATATGTATAACTGATTCACTTTGTTATAAAGCAGAAACTAACACCATTGTAAAGCAATTATACTCCAATAAAGATGTAATAAAAAATATATATATTTTACTTAATTTTGGTCTTAAGATTCTCATGTCAAGTAGTGGCCACCTGAAAAGAATACTTAGCATATGTGAAGTTTTCTATTGGTTTGTCAATAAAAGTTTGAATCTATCAATAGAGCCTGGCTCTGTTAGCCTTTCCAGATCCTTTAATTATCTTACAGAGAGTTTGAGAAGAGAGCATTATTACACTTAGACCCAACAGAAGGCATAAAGATGGGGATAGATGCGTGCATTTCAATTGACCTTCATGTATAGAGATAAAGATTCTGAGCCAACAAATTACACTTTTTACGTATTTCCAATAATAGATAGTGAATATGCACAGAATTATGCTCTTCTTTCTGTTGAACAGGGTGTTGCCCACAGTGTGTATGTTAAGAATGGTTGGGACTGAGCCCATGGAAATGAAATTAGGTGAAACTATTAACTTTAATAAAGTTCAGATTTCCAATCTCAAAGTGTGCTCTACTCATTTGAGATAATACTCACAAATATTTTGATAGACATCATTTCTGCAGTGAAGCAAGAACTACAGTGCTTTAAAGAATGATAGACAACTTAACAGACCATGTTTTTAAAAAAATGAAGAGTATCATCATGTTGTTTGATTAGTTTTGCTTAATTTCCTCATCTATAAAATGGGAATTTGATTCTCTGTTCTACCTTTCTCAGAGAGGTTTTTTTGTTTTGTTTTGGTTTGGTTTTTTTTGCGGTATGTGGGCCTCTCACTGTTGTGGCCTCTCCCACTGCGGAGCACAGGCTCCGGACGCACAGGCCCGGCGGCCATGGCTCATGGGCCCAGCCACTCCACAGCATGTGGGATCTTCCTAGACCGGGGCATGAACCTGTGTCCCCTGCATCGGCAGGCAGACTCTCAACCACTGCGCCACCAGGGAAGCCCCTCTCAGAGAGGTTTTTTTCAAAAATCAAAAGTATCAAGATCAAAGTACACTGAGCTATAGAAATATATGGTGTAATCTTATTAATAAAATAGGATGAAGAACATATCATTGATTTGAACCCTGTGTTAGTTTAGAAGCAGTTTCATAATATTCCAGAATTTTAAAGTTTGAATGACTTTTTCAGATCATTTGACATGGCTAATTTTCTTATTTTTGACATGGAAGATTTTGGGCAGTGTGAGGTTAAAAATTATTCAAATTAACCCAGACAAAAATTTAATTCTTCAAACCCTGAGCCCAATTACTCTCTAGAATATTCCCATTTATTCAAAACAGCCTATAAATTATTGTTTCCAGACCATGGTATAAAATATTGTTTCCAAACTTCACACACACATCTTAATAATAAAAACAAAGTTTTTATAAACAGAGTGATGTTATTTCCTATTTTTTAAATTATCTTCTGCTATATAAAACTGGTGTCCAATCCTCAAAGTAATTTTTAAAAAATATTCTTTTTTTTTTTTTCAGTTATTTGTCTTTTCTCTCTCTCTCTCTCTCTCTCTCTCTCTCTCCTTTCTTCTCCTGGGAAAATATGTTACAAGATCAGTGACTTAATATTTACTTTTACAACTGTACATATTACCAATTATTCCTTAACTCCAGCTGAGATGTACTACATAAACATAGAAAATAAAAATAACATGAATAAAATAAGTAATCATTATTATAATTGTATTACAGGTAAATGTAGAATCTTTCCATCTTACAGAGCACTTTCATGAACTTAATCACATTTCAATATCATGACTACTATATAAGTTAGAATTTATTACTCAGTGCTTTACCGATCAGGGAGGTAAGTACAGTTTGAAAAAATGTTGACTTAGCATAGATCTGAAACTTAATTGTTGGTACTGACCAGATATCAGAACTGTGACTAAAGCCTGAGCACTTTCTAGGGCTCCCCACTGCTGCTCTTTCAATATCTTAGTGTGTTTGTACCCCTCTCCTCTGACTATACAAGTAAGTCTCTTATGTAATTTAGACTTACTGCACTTGAATTTAGTTAGCAAGATATGGACAAATGCAGAGCACTCAAATATCTCATAAGAATATGAATGCATCATCAGTCCTCCTATCCAAGCAACTTCAAAATTGGTTCTTTTAAAAAACCTGGCATTTGTCTTCTGAAATAACCTGAAACAAATGTAGTACTTTAGTGTTCTCTACTACTCAGAGACATTTCATCTCTTCTTTATGATATATTATACCCTTCCTCTAACCCTTTGCAATTCATTCTTTTAATTGATCAAGGTTATTTAGGTTACTTATAAAATGTCACATCAGCTACAATTATACATTAGTTTTGGAATACACAACTCTGGGAGCACGCACGCGCCTGTGTGTGTGTGTGTGTGTGTGTGTGTGTGTGTGTGTGTGTGTGTGTGTGAAGGGTTGGGAGAAGTGTTAAAGCAAGAGCAAGAGGTAAAAAGTGAGAAAGTAAAGGGAAACCTATGTTAACTCTAACTGGAGAGCTTGACTTGCATTCAGAGTAATGCCTAGTCCTGATGGGTTATATTTGATTGTGGTAAAACCTGGCTGAACTTCAGTGAGCCAAATTCAGGAAAAGTTTTTGAAATGAAATAGTCTTAACGCACATTGTACTTATGCTACTAACCCTAAGCCCATCTTCCTCCCATTAAGCCTACTCCATACAGTGAAGATGCTCCTGTCTATTCGTAGCTCATTCCAATTCTGATCATATAGTGTCTCAATTACACCTAGCTTCTTAATTTCATGTTGCCAATATATTAAAAAAAAACCTTTCAAGACTCATACCATAAAATCCACAAAAGAAACTAATATAGTTTAAGAGCTCCACTGACTAACTTTTCTTAGACATCTGCTAGAACATCTTTAATGGAGATCTTGGTAAAATTTGACAACATGCTATTGAATTGTACTTTCTCCTTCATTTACTAATTTTAAGATTTTTAATGCCATCATTATTTGTGAAGACAAATCCCTGTCTCTGACCGGATATTATGTAAAATATAATGTAAGAAGCGTATCTAAAAACAGAGGCAATTTCCCAAATATGATAATCCATAAATATTTTTTAAAATATTTTTCTTGGCACTGCACCAATCATCACTGAAACACCAAGGTGTTTCAAAATTTTTTCTGAAAAATTGTGGCTTTTAGCTAGATTTTATCTTCGATGCCAAAGTGTCTTTAATTACTTTGAAGGACGTAGAATCTTTTCAACCAGAGGCTGGTGTCAGGGGAGCCCTAAGTTCCCATTCATATTGAGGGTGAGTATAAAAGTAGAGTGAACAAAGGAGAATCAGTCTAGAGGCTTCAGATGGAAAGACTATATCTTTTCTCTGAAAGCCATGTTAATGAGCTGTGGGAGCCTGGGTATATCTATTTTGTCCCTGTTGCATTTCTCCTTCCCCAATTCTATTAGGAGACATGCCATGAGGAAGTTTCCTAGAGCTTAGAGATAAGACAAATAAGCTGCATTTCTAACTTCTGGAGGTGATGTCATAATGCATTTCCCCATAGGAATGGTCAAGAGTGGTCAACCCAGTAATAGCAGCATAGGAAGTACATGTAGAATAAATAGACATGTTTTGGCTGAGGCAAGTCTTCCCATCATATATATATATTAGTATCTCTAAGGGAAATGTGTTTCTACCAAGGGGTAGAAATTTCACCCATAGCAGAGGAAGCTGTTTTGTCACCAGAGGCAATGAGTCCTTATCATCATCACCATCATCACCATCGTGACTAATTTAATGGACCTGTGCTACATTTCAGGCACTGTTCCAAGTAATTTATATACATTAACTCAGTTAATCATCACCACATTCACAAGAAGTACAAAATATATTAACTCCATATCACAGAAAGGGAAACTGAGAAACAAAGTAGGGAAGTAACATGCAAAAGTTTCCATAGATAGTAATCAAGTAATTAGTGCATTCAGAGTTCAAGATATGCCATCTGACTCAAGAATGTATCTCTTAATAACTAAACTCTCTTGTCTCACTGTAGTGGTTCTAGAATCAGACAGAAGTGGCTTGAAGTATTAGATCTATCATTCATTAGTTTGGGGATTATGGTCAAGTAACAGACTTACTAAATCTCAGTTCTTTTTTTTTTCCATAACATGGAGCAAATAACAATACCTATCTTACAAAGATGTCATAAATTTTAAATAAAAGGATTGTGAAAATGCTTCACACAATGACTGAGAATGAGATTTAACCTTCAGATAATAAAATGATACTTTAGTGATTAGTGTGCACGTGTGTCTGTGCATGTGTGTGAATGTCACAAGAAGCATTAATCAAATTTGATGTTTCCTTAGAGATTAATTTAGGCACTCTGAAAATCTTTTTGATTGATTAGCAGCCAAGGAAACTTTTAATTTAAGTGCTTGCTTAATTAATTTAGCTAATGGGTTAAACAATGCCCGAGGGCATAAGAAGTAAGGTGGGTCAGGTGTCCAGATTATTGGCGCCCTTGATTTTTCTCCAGAACACTAAAACCTCTTTTTTTCCCTTTTGTTCTTACTTCCCATTTCTTATTCCCCCAGACTCTTTTTAATTTTCCTTTTATCATAAGGAAGAAGAGGTTTATCAGAGTCGGAATCCGGAAAGCAGTGAACGAGCCAAGTCTCCTCCCCACCCCCTCTCCATAAACACACTTGAAGGCCTGAAGGTAATAACCCTGAAAGATTCTCCCCGCGCTGCAGATTTCCTGCCAAGGGTTTGTTGGGATATTATGGTAAAGGAGATTTGGGGCATCTTCCTGCCTTATACAACGTAGAAGAATCCTTGACTCTGTCACATTGTATTATTTTGCAATGTTTGGTTCACACTATCAATTTGACAAAGATTACAAAGCCAATCACATCTGTGACATTATATGACCATCAAAAACTGCTGAATGGCTCAAACCCAGGACAACATGTTCAGGCAGGGGTTACTGGATTCACCATATCGGCATGAATGGAGAAGGGGCAACCTTAGCACTTTCTATTCAACTCATCAATGACTCTGAGAATGTTAGCCTGTAGTTGGCTTTTATGATCGTATTCTCAGACATCTGGAATTCCTTGATCCAGATGCAAGACTGAGCAGTGCCTGAAAATACTGTGCTACTTTACTTTTAAAAGGTTTTGAAAATTTTGTAAATTACTCTAATGGTACTTAGAATTTCCCAAAATATGAGATTAACAAAAAATACACTGATTTCTCTAAACATTTTACATCAGAAAATTTATTATTTTCAACTTTGCTTTTCCTGAAATACCTACCACCACCCTTTCTTTAAAAATCTGTTCTATCAAAGCATGTTTTGGTTAAATCTATTTTGTGGTTAGAATTTTACTCTCCAATATATAACCTAAATCCAATTATCTATTCTGTATGTATTTGCTCCCACAACCAATATGATCTACAGTAAAAGGGATGAGTGGATCTACTGAGGTTCTTCTTTGTTTCAGGCTAGTTTGTGAAGTTAGGTCTTTTTTTAGCCTAACTCTAAAATACAAATTTGCTAGAAGGACTTTTCTTTATAAACCTATTTCTCCTGAAAAATTATGTAGCATAAGAAAATATCAGCCGGCTAAAGCAATGTAAAACTAATCAAATCAAAGAGCCACTGGCCAGAGAATTTTTAGAAATAAGTTTTCTTAATCATGGCTGATAAGTGAATTAGTTATATCTCTACTTTAGGAATAGAACTGCCTACCTCCAAAGAGCTCGTGCTCTGTGCTTTTCCAACTTTCTGGACAAACTCCAAAAGGCATCTTTTATTCAGAGCTTCCAGTTGTGTGTGCTTATCAATAATTATAATTACTAGCTATTGGTTTCTCATTATGATCCAGAAACTACATGTTATAGATTGAATTTTGTGCCCTCAAATTTCACAAGGTGAAGCTCTAACCGTCAGTGTGCGTGTACTTGGAGATAGAGCCTTTAGGAAGTAGTTAAGGTAAAAGATATCATAAGGCTTGGGACCTTAATTCAATAGGACCCATGTCCTTAAAAGAAGAGGAAGAGACACCAGAGATGCCTATGTACAGAGAAAGTCCACATGAGGACACAGTGAGAAGACAGCCATCTGCAGGATAGGAAGAGAGGTCTCATCAGAACCCAGCCCTGCCAGCACTTGGATCTTGGACTTCCAGCCCCAAGAACTATGAGAAAATAAATTTCTATTGTTTAAGCCATCTAGTCTGGTATTTTGTTATGGCAGCCTTAGCAGACTAATACATTAGGTCAAGAATTTAGATGCCTTACCTATTTTGATATTTACAAAGACACTGAAGAAGGTGTAATTACTGCCAGCTTATTTATAATGAGGCTTAGACATTAAGGATTCCAGGATCACACAACTAATGAGGAACAAATCTGGACAATTCTTATACTTACCATCCACCACTGCATAAGAGGGACCAGGAAAGAGGGGACTTGGATGTTTATTAATAGGAATTGACCAAAATGACCACAGTATTCCCCTCAGTTTGACTGAACTTTAGACAGCTTCTATCCTGATGATAGACCCTGACCTTTTTCTTCTTAGAGCATTTACTTTAGAAAACTTGCAATTGTATATCCTTTCTCTACACTTTTGAAATGTATATAAATCTTCTCCCAGCCTCTTATCAGTTTTACAATCAAGGAAATGTCTTGACAAGGGCTTCAGAAACATTTTTTTGTAATGTAAACATTGAAAGAAATAGTGCTCCTATCTCCCAATCTCTGTGGAAGGTAGGAATCTAACTTGGATGGGCACCAATTAGCAAATATACATGCCTAATCATAGCAAAAAAAAAAAAAAAAATTGCAAACTCAGGAATAACTCAGTGCACTCTTCACATCCTGTTGACTAATCTTCCCCTAACATCATCCAGTACTTTCCACTAGCTCACTCCAGCACTTAAGAACAATCCCAACTTCTGTTTCAGCAGACTTGCATTCATTCTTTCTCCCCTACTGCAATAGTCTTGAATAACATCTTCCCCACCTGTTAAATTATCCAGTGCAATTTTTGCTTTAAAAGACTTTAAAAGGACCCAGGAACCTAACATCTAGGATGGAATGTCAGCAAAATTTAACTTTTTAAAATATAGGAAGAAGAGAGTGACACAATGGAAAGAGCCTGGGACACAGAAACCTGGAGGTTGTGTTCAGAGGCTGTCAGATTTAAGAAGTAATCGTTCAGATATTTGGGTCATTGAAAAGTAGAGCAGGAAGCACCTAGTTTTCAAAATGTGTGTCTCAGTTTGAGATCCCCGGAGATATACCCTAAGGCAAGGATTCAAGGGCAAATAGCTAGTGTAACATGTGAAAGAAATACCAGCAGTGGAAAAGTGAGACTAGGAGAAAAGGCAGCCAATAAAGATTACTTCAAGCCAGCTACTACTGGGGTGAATGGAGGTTAACGTCCCATGGGAAACTTTGGAAGTTTTACACACGACAATAAATGTGAGGGCCCTGGAGTATTTGTGCACCAGCTCTTGTCAGACACTGTTTGAGGGTTGAGGGTATTAATTCCCAGTACTTCCTTCTTGCAAGGTAGGCAGGTAAAGCCCTCTCTTGGGGGAGCTTGTAGGGGGAGGAGAAAACATCCTCAGAAAAAGTGATGCAAGTGCTCGTCCCTGGAGAAGCTTATACTGAGATTGCAAAGGTGATAGGATATGCTTGGGACACCTGCAGCGTCAACTACACTGTGTTAATCCATGTGACTTCTAGAAGAGAATTACATGGTCTAAAATTGTGGAGAAAAACTCGGTTAATCAAACATAAATTGGCTTCTTGACTTCATGACTTCTTAGATTATTTTAGGATATGAATGTGAATGTCAAGATGAGAACAGTTTATTTAAATTTTTAAACCATTTTGGCTGATACATCTTATAGGACTAGTGTTCCTCTTAACACACTTTGGGAATCACCACTATAATCCATTTACTGAGTATTACAAATAAGGAAAATTAGGTCTTTATTGGTGATATCTAAAAGTGCAGCAATGTCGACCCTGGAGATTAGTATATCTGCCAATAGTTTAGGACAGTAAGAATTCAGAACATGTGATAGGAGTTTCTAGTTATATATAACATTGTTGATACCTTCTTAATCCTATCTATTCTCCTAGTAGCCTTTACTATAGTGGCTCTGTTTTCTGAGACCAGAGTTTGAGGCATAGAAATATAATTCCAAAGCTGTTTATTCACAGCAGTATATATCTTATAATACAGATTAAAAATATTATCGTATATATTTTGTTATTTTAAAAACAATCTATACTAAGCATTATTTAATAACTGGTATTTTAATATTAGTTAACATATTGGTATACTAAGACCAATACATTTGTCTTATGTTAGTGTTATGAAAATTCTACCACAAGTCAAAAGAAAACTGGTCACTCTGTTTTCCATCCAGATGGAATCTGCGGATTGATTAAGCATTCGACACTCTTTCTATTTGTCAGTGAGTAAACAGAGGCTTGAAAGGTTGGCATACTCTAAGAGGCATAGAATGATGTAGAGTCAGAGCCCAGATTTAGTCAGATTTCATATTCTGACCTTCTGACTTTAGCTCTGGTGCTTGCCCATAAAGTCTTCTTGCCATCTCACAATCATTCAGGTAATGCTTTGGCCTATTTTGGTTGGAGTTATATCCTGCTGGTGAGCTCCAGGCATAAGTTTATTACTTTTAGCATGGTTTAACATGGTTTATAAAAATTTCACAATGCGAAGGAGAGACTGCAATGAAAGGAAAACTACATATCCTCAACTTGCAACTGGTCAATATGATAAAATATATTCTATACTATATCCCTAGATTGTTTTCCTGATTTTGTTATTAGCACTATATGTGGTTAGGAAAGATTAAGCCTAAGATGTTTCCAATGCTGGAGGTCAGCTATCTTAGGAAAACTGGTAGACTATGTCCATCAGAAATCTTTATGTGTGAGGAAGCTTCTGAAAAGGAACTCAACCTAAAGGAAACAGGAATCTTCCCAGGCAAGCACTGACTACTAAAGAGCCTTAGTTGCTTGTTCAGAGGGATCATTTAGAACAGGGGTCCCCAACCTCTGCGCCACACAGCAGGAGGTGAGCGGCAGGTGAGCGAGTGAAGCTTCATCTGTATTTACAGCAGCTCTCCAAACATCGCTCGCATTACCGCCTGAGCTCCGCCTCCTGTCAGCATTATGGTGAGTGGTAGAATTATTTCATTATATATTACAATGTAAGAATAATAGAAATAAAGTGCACAATAAATGTAATGCGCTTGAATCATCCCGAAACTATCCCCCCCCGACCCGCCACCCCATCCGTGGAAAAAATGTCTTCCACGAAACCAGTCCCTGGTGCCAAAAAGGCTGGGGACTGCTGATTTAGAACACTGAGCGGATTCCTCACTGAGAGTGGCTTCCTGTACAATCCTCTATGGTATCATGTATGACTTATTTAGAGGACAAGAGAAGGCTTGGTAAGGAAAACAGCAAGTAAGAAATGAAAATATCCATTTTCTTTAAAACTTTATTCAATACACTGGGGAAAAAAACACCACTGCTTTAATATCTCTGAGAAGGAACACATGACAAAAAAAGAGAGAGGTGGTTCAGACACTTCATTATTAGGGCTTCCTTTGGTTGTGGGCCCTTGAGATGTCCTCTGTATGAGCTTAGCGACTACTCTACAGAAAGAAGCTGAAGTGAGAAGAGATATAAAAGTGCAGTCATCATATGACACCTAAATCATTCCAGAAATACGTTAAGGGGAGATTATTTAAGAACCTGGGTCCTGCATTATCACATTTGCTGGAAGAATCATGAAACAGAAGTTATGATCGTAATAACTGTAATAAAAACATTGGTGCCTGTTTATAGACCTTTAATTTTATAATGTACTTTGATTATTTATCATCATTTTCAATTTCGAGTCAGTTACGTTGCCCTCGGAAGAAAGCTGATGATTATTTTGGTACTGTTGACATATCTTTGAGCTCAATTATCTCAATTTTTTTAAATATAAAGGAAGTAAATTCCAAATAAATGTTTAGTTCATATCTGCTGCACGGTCACTTACATATTACCATGTATCATAATATGCTTCTGATTGGATGTGCAATCTGCTTGATTTTGAATGCTGGCAAATTTTAATACTTACCATAACCGTAACTGGTATATGGTTTTATGTCTTGATAAAACTGATACGAAGAAAATTTATTTTTCAAGAACAGATATTCTTCAAATTGGTAATGTGAAAATTCAAACTTAATTTCAGATTTTCAATTCTAATATTAAATTCTTCCATGCAAGTGATAAGATTTACAATGCAAAATTTACCCTCTACAAACCGTGGTTTATCTGAAGTCCTTTTTTAGAATTACTGTATCATCAGCATTTTAAGAGTCGGTCTACTTGCATTGGCTTGAAATTTAATGGTATTAACATGTAAGTTAGTTTTTGTAATTGCTAGAAATCCATAGGAAGTTGAAGATTTTCATTCCTCAGCACTGCTTTGATGAGCACCCATTGCCACACATCTCAGTTGCCAACTTTAAGTTTAAAAATAAAATAAAATTTAAAAGTTATACATACATGTTTTAGTGGAGACTCTATTTTTTGGTAATAGCTGATACATAGCCAATACATGAAATAACTTTAATACAAAAGTATATACTTGGCACGTTATGATTTAATCTTATATTAGACATTAAGGGGACCTTAATGTGTATAGCTATAATATTTTATTTGAAAACTGTGCTCATGGAAGCCCACATCGAAAGGAACACATTAATGTAGTTCCTTTAATTTATAGAAAGCATAAGCAGTTTCCTTTCTTTTTTTCTTTCTTCCCTCCCCTCCTTTCCCTTTTTTTTTTCTTTCCCTTCCTCCCCCTCCCTTACCAGTCTATGCATCAGAACATGTTAATAGAGTGCATTGTTCAAAAAGCTTGAAAACTTTGGATCCAGGTAACTAAAACTTAAAACAACGTGACTTTTTTCAGATTGAGTTTGCTGCTTCCTTTGAGGAGGAAGAACAAAGTAAAGATAGACAATTCCACCATAAAATTAATGGGGGGAAAAAAAGTCCAGTGTTTTGTAAACTACAGAGATGACAGTTGAAAGAACTACAAGGGTGGAAATATATCACCTCAGGGATAAAATATTAAGGAGACAAATTTCTCTATGAAGTCAAAAGTTTTCCAGGACTTACTGCGTTGTCTTGAAAATATTATGGCTTAACATAGAGATAAGAAGAGCTTTTTAGAGTTATTTTATTTCTGTTAGGAAGAAAAATAATGTATGTTTTAGGTGATGTGGTCACGGTTTAAAATCTACTTACTTAAATCCTTTGGATAGAGGAAGGACAAATCCTAAATAAAAATTACTGGGTCATTCACATCCTTTAATATACCTAAAGTATTAAGCATGATTTAAAAGATGAAGCACAGTGTTTATTACCACATGAAACTGTGTTGATATTTCAGCCCTATTGCTTACTATCCTAAAGACCTTAAAGCTAACCTAAATCATATTTCCCATAAAGGAATATTTTATATATATGCATACATGGGTATTGTATGCATATGTATCTATGCATGTGTGTATGTACCTATAAAATAAAAATATAGATATTTTCTTGGACAAGCAGCTTAGGTTATTTATCTGTAAAATGGGAATAGGAAATCCTTACCCTGCAGGAGTGTCATTATGAAAAAGGACTAGAACAATTTTGACCACATCATGAGTTACTGTTTCAGCATCCCATTCTTATCAGAGCATTTGACCTGAACCTACCTACCTAGATTCTAAGGCTATCTTTTCCTTCTTGCCCATACCTCATTGGCTGCTTTGAACGGAAGGACTCTCAGATATGCTCAAGGCATAGAAATAGATTAAATAAGATCAACCCAGCCAATTTTTAAAGTAGGGGGAAAATAAATAATAGAAACAACTTGTGTGTACTCATTAACTTATTAGAAAATTTATTTCAAAGTGTCAAACTCACTACTAATTATTGTTTACGCAAGAAGAAAAGTTATATAACTCATTCTTTCTTTTATTTTTAAATTTTTTTCTGTGGAAGGAGACAAGCTCCAGAGTTTTGTTCATGGTAAAATAGTTGTCCACCCTCAGGAGGAACCTAATTAAAAATTAATTACAATGATAGGGAAAAACAAGAACTTAACCCAATATTTCAAAATCCTCAATAGATGATATTCACTTTTTTTAAGTTAAGGGAAATAATGGTGATCTCATGATCATCATTTCATGATACTGCAACAAGAGTGGAGTCCAGAGTTTTTCTCTACCAAGATATGAGTGTCCGCATTTAACCTGTATACGACTGCAGAGGTGCAGCTGATCACAAGGCAGTTAAGCTCTGAGTAACTGACAGCCTTTTATTCTTTAATTAAGGTAACTAGAATACATTTACCTTTTTAGACTTCAGAATTTGGGAATTATATTTATAAACTGTCAAGAAGCCAAAGGAGAAAATCAATCAGCACGTAGTAAAAAGTGACCAATTTTATTTTTAAAATTGGTAAGAATCAATATTTAAAACTAAAAATAGAACTACCATATAACCCAGCAATCTCACTACTGGGCAAATACCCTGAGAAAGCCGTAATTCAAAAAGACAAATGCACCCCAATGTTCACTGCAGCACTATTTACAAAAGCCAGGTCATGGAAGCAACCTAAATGCCCATCAACAGACAAATGGATAAAGAAGATGTGGTACATATATACAATGGAATATTATTCAGCCATAAAAAGGAAAGAAATTGGGTCATATGTAGAGACGTGGATGGACCTAGACACTGTCATACAGAGTGAAGTAAGTCAGAAAGAGAAAAACAAATATCGTATATTAATGCATAATATGGATTCTAGAAAAATGGTATAGATGAACCAGTTTGCAAGGCAGAAATAGAGACACAGATGTAGAGAACAAACATACGGACACCAAGGGGGGAAAGCGGGGGCGGGGTGGTGGTGGGATGAATTGGGAGATTGGGATTGACATATATATATATATATATATATATATATATATATATATATATACACACTAATATGTATAAAATAGATAACTAATAAGAACCTGCTGTATTAAAAAATAAAATTCAAAAAAAGAATCAATATTGAATATTGGCAATTATATATGCTATGCTCAAGCCTAATACATGAAATACACACAAATCTTCTCATAGGTCCATGGCATGAGAACAATCATTCTTCCGTGAAAAGGTTTTTTAAATTCCATGAATACATTCTACAAAATTCTAGGTCATTCTATTAAGCATAAAATGCATAGCCTTTTATTCATTCGTTATTGACAGATAACCATGTGCCAGACCATTGACAAAACAGACAACATCCTTGTCCCTATGGTGCTTAAATTCTAGTGTGCAAGAAAATAAATAAGAAAAATAAATAAAATATATATTAAGTATTATAAGTAGTAATAAGAGGTAAGGGGAAAAACAAGGCAGGGAAGGGGGATGAAGTGTGCAGGAATAATGGTTCCAATTTTAAAACAGGTAGTTTGGGAAGGCCTCAAACAAAATTGAGGACCTGAAGGATGGGAGAGATGAAGTCATGTAAATGTCTATAAGATATCACTCCAGGCAGACTGAACCATAAATGGAAAGGCCCTGAGGCAGGGGTTTGCCTCACATATGAAGTAGTCAAGTGTGGACAGAAAGGAATGGACTAGAGGAAATGTAGGAAAGAAAATTCCCATGGGCAGTGGTAGGGTCAGATCAAATAGGGTCTTTTGCACAGAGTAATGACTTCAACTTTTAAGTGAGAAGCAAAGGCACTGAAGGGTTTATGCGAAGGTATAAGATACTGTCACATTTTAACAGAATGACTTTGGCTACTATGTTGGCAATCGATTATGGAGGCAAAATAGAATCAGGATGACAAGTTAGAAGGCTGTTACAATTTTTCAGGCAAGAGTTTCAGTTGTTTGGACCGATGAGGCAGTGGAGATGATGAGAATAGATGAAATACAAATAGACTGTAAAATGTAGCTGGCAGAATTCAGTCAAAGACCCAATCTGGGGCCTGAGTAAGGGCAAGGCATTAAGGATGACTCCAAGATTTCGACCTGAGCCGCAGGAAGAACAGAGTCTCAATTAGCTACTTGTAGAAGACTATAGGAGGAGCAGAATTGCAATAGAAAGAATGTAAGTAGCTCAATGTGAGTCTACTAATTTTGAGAGATTTATTAGTCATCTAAGAATTGTATAAGCAGTTCCATATGTGGGTCTGGAATTCAGGGAAGAGAGCTAGGTTTGACATATATATTCTCCAGCAGAGACTAGATGAGATGGCCTAGACAAAAAATGATAAAATATAAAATTATATGAGGACAGATAGAACATTGGATAATGTATAATGTAAAAGCCCTTTTATAGAGGAAACATTTCTGCCAAACATATTGTGGATATTTCTTTGATACCGAACGTCACCTTGAGATTCTTGTTTACAGAAAAGCACAGGTCAGAAGATAATCTTACAAAGAAACAGGAATAAACTGCCTACCTTGAAGAAATACCACTTCTGTTCCCCTTTTCTCTTCTAAGCTCATTGTTCACAGGTAAACTAAGACTCTAAGAACTCAAGCTGTATCATGTATCAATAAACTTCAAGTTACAGCCTGTCGTGCATCCATTTGATGTTCGCCCTTACAAGCAAAAGCTGACTTTGGAGCTGAACATCTGTTTTGACCAATCCAGTGAGTCACATAACCTTTCTTTACCTTTTGAAAATAGGGATAAATTGTTCTATGGCCCATTTCATGGAGCTGATGTGACTATCTGTGAGATTATGTCTGCAAAGCAATTGCATGTCTCTCTCTCACACACACACACAAATGTAGATATATTCAGAGCAAGTTGCTTCATTCCCTAGTCCAGAATCTAAAGAGGAAACCCATGATATTGGATTTTTCCTGAATATTTACACGGGTTGGGTAAAAGGGAAAATTATCTGTTACCTGGGAAAAGGAGACATATATGTTATGATTGCCCAAAGACAGTTGTATCCTTCTCTCAAAGAAGTCTCCAATGACTAGGTAATGATTTCTTAAGTATTCACTAGGTACAAGCATCTCTTAAAGATGCACATGAAATCCTCAAAAGTGTAAGAACACTGAATCTGTGAAAGCACCTCTCTCCCTTATGTCCCGGCTTGTGACTCTAATATACATCTAGCTGCTCAGATTATAAATCTAGAATTCATTCTAGGCTTTATTTATCATCTTCAATACATCCCCAAATCCTCTCCACTCTTTCTATTCACTCCTTGTCCTTTTAAATTCATGGCTTCTGCTTTACTCTAGGCATCCACCATTCTCTTACCTTGGCTATTGTGAGTTTCTCATCTGATCTTCTTGCCTTTTGTCATATGTTTCTCCATTTCTTACTCCACATGCATAGTCCCACTTGGTCTGTCCTCTAATATTTCCATCCAATCCTATACCCTGAAGTTGTAAAACTCCTAGAAGAAAACAGAAGAACAATTTTGTGACATTAATCTTGGCAAGGATTTCACAGATATAATATCATAAGCACATGTATCCAGAGCACAAATAGACAAGGTGGGACTGCATCAATCTAAAAAGCTTCTGCACTTCAAAGGAAACAAACAATAGAGTGAAAGCCAACCTACAGAATGGAGAAAATAATTATAAACCATATATTGGATAATGGGTTAATATCCAAAATATATAATAAATTCCTACAACTCAATAACAAAAAGGTAACTACCCAATTAAAAAATGGGCTAGGGGGCTTCCCTGGTGGCGCAGTGGTTGAGAGTCCGCCTGCCGATGCAGGGGGCATGGGTTCGTGCCCTGGTCCAGGAGGATCCCACATGCTGCAGAGCGGCTGGACCCGTGAGCCATGGCTGCTGAGCCTGCGCTCCACAACGGGAGAGGCCACAACAGTGAGAGGCCCGTGTACCGCAAAAAAAAAAAAAAAGGGCTAGGACTTGAATAGAAATTTTTCCAAGAAGACATACATATGCCCAATGGGTATATTAAAATATGTCAGGTGTCGGCGAGGATATGAAGAAATTGGAACACTTGATCACTCAGTGTGAATGCAAAAAGGTGCAGCCACTATGGAAAACAGTATGGAGATCCCTCAAAAAATTAAGAAAAATGGGAGTTCCCTGGCAGTCCAGTTGTTAAGACTCTGTGCTTCCACTGCAGGGGGTGTGGGTTCGATCCCTGGTCAGGGAACTAAGATCCTGCATGCCAAGCAGTGTGGCCAAAAAATAAAAATAAAAATAAAAATAAATAAATAAGTAAATGGTGCTGGGAAAAATGGATAGCCACATGCAAAAGAATAAAACTGGACCCCTATATTACACCATACACAAAAATTAACTTAAAATGAATTAAAGACTTAAGAAAAAAGTTTACCATATGATTCTGCAATATGATTAAGAATCCTAAATATATTATCCATCCTCTTCAACCCCAGTTTCCAAAACCCAGGAACAGCCACTTTCAAGTAATTTAGTTCTTTTTTCTTGCTATTTACTTCCATATTTCTAAATAATATTTATACCATCATTAAGTATTTGACACTATACACTGACTTCCAAGAATGCTGAATGAGAATTTAGTTCTCTTGTACAACCTTCTTAATGTCTATTCCAACCCTCTTAAACTTTCTTCCTCTATTTTTTCAATATAACAATTTTACAATTTTTTGTCAAATCATTATTTCATATTCCCATTACTGTAACCATGTAACTATTTTTCACAGCTGAGCCACATAGAGAACTCTGATTATATTTTCTTTTTCGTTCAACTTTTGTGTTACATGAAGTTATTTATTGTCTTTCTTTTAATTTCTTAAAATTTCTTTTGATTCTTCAGTATACCTATATCTAATATATCTGAAAATGTCTGATACATAGTGACTTCTTATAACAAAACAAGCTTTTGGACCTCACTTTACCATTTATAAAGCATTTTGTGCATGTTATCAAATTTGTGGCTCACAATGAACACATTCATCATGTAGAGCAGATCTGTTCTATAGATAAAGAGATTAAAGCATAGATGCATTAAAGTAAATTGTCCAAGGTCTGAAACCTGCAAATGACAGAAACATTTCGGACACTGGAGTTCCTGAGGCCAAATCTTTCGTCATATCCACTGTAACACGTTTGATTCTCAGCATGGGATTCTTCCCTTTTCTGGCAAATTTCCTCATTAGCTACAAGTGTCAGCACTGGTCTCTAAGGTTTTTCATCATCTGCACTTAATACGTTGGGGAATTCATGTGATGCACCAAATAATTCTCTGTATGTGATTGTACTGGCGACATAAGAGGGTCAGTGAATATCCCTCCTTTGATGCTTGAGCACACCTTATACCCTAGAAATTGTAATGGACAATTTGATTGGAAATGAGATGACGGACTGTAATGGTTCTCACTATATAAAATTACTTCCCTGGGAATAGAAAGATTATTCATGAAGAACAAGAGCTCAGTGACTTTACACTATCCTATCAAGTACTCAGAGAGCTGATTACAATTGGATTAGAATGAATAAAAGTAATTAAAGCAGTTCCTGATAAGTATGAAGTCACTTTCTTCTTTAGAATTTGAATACATTAGCTGAACAGGAAGGGCAAATTTTTGCCTCTATCACTGGGAAAAACAGTTTTGCCAGAATTGGCTTGTTCAACTTGTCTCCACAGCATGAATGTGTTCCCTACATGAGCTTCTCCAATCCTGTCTATTTAGATCTTGTCCATCCTTCAAGACCTAGTGCTTGTTCTTAATTCACTTTATAGACTTTGCCAAACACAAGCAGTATAGACTATGAGACCTAATAGACCTAATAGATCTGGTAGGCAACCTTAATAACTCCAAACCAGCAATTTTATATGTTTCAAGGTAATATACTTTCTATTACCCTTTCCAAACTTTTGGAATTCAAGATATTTGGAAATTTATTAAGTAACCATCCCCTAATCTCAAACTGTCTAATCTCTAAAGTATAACACATATATAAAATTATCTACTTGTGTGTCTGTGTGTATATACATATATGTATATGTGTGTATATATGTACATATATACATATATATGTACAGTCTTTGAAATGAAATATTATTAATTAATGAGAGGGGGAAGAAAATCCTTATTTACGTACCAAGTCCTATCTTAGGAGCTCTATTCATATTCTTTTATTTCAGCCTCACGGCCTTCAGAACCGGGCATCACTGCATTTATTATAGAGAGAAGACAGGTTCAGAAAAGTCAAATAATTTGATCAAATGAGTGCAAGTAATAAACAGTTTGTCCAGATCTCAGCTTCTAGTCCATCTGTCTACAAAAATCCTTCCTATTTGTATTATACTTTGCCACTACTTATTTAATTCTTCTCACATGTATTTTCATGTAATAAACAATATAAGTTAATTTAGAACATATAACTTATTACATACCTATTTGTGTCCTCAGAGGGTAAAACATTTATTTAACTATTAGGACAAAATAATGCCATCCCCTGTGCCCGGCATCAACATTAAATCTATGAGATTAGCTATATACACAAACTGTGAAACATGGGTCAGTATTATATTTATTTTCTGAGAATGTGAATCCTGTAATATATGGCATAAGTGAAACTAAAAACAAAATAATTGTCATTCTGTGGCAAGATTTCCAATGATTGTTCCAGATTATGTCATTTCAATCATAATGCTTTGCCTGTGATGTCCCTGTGCCTGTGTGCATGTGTTGAGGGGATGTTTACACTACAGAGGAGTGAGCCCTTGACTTTCCACATATAGGGTCTTTCTGGCCAACAGCTTCTCAAAGAAAATTTATAGATTTCTCGACTCCATCTTTAATCTTTTCCATCTTTCAAAACTGCTGTTCTCCTTTTTAAATCCAACTAGGGGAAAAATGTGGAAGCAAGAACTTTAGGCCTGCAGGGAATCTGAGAGCTCAATCACTTAGCCTATTATGGGCAGTGATAAGCTCATTTTTCAGACACTGGAGATTTCTTCATATAAATCCCAGTAACTGCATCTTGGGGCTTTCTGAGTATGCTAACATTAGTAATTAGTAGTAATACAGCAGCCCATGAGGAGATTTGGGACTTGTAAAGGGCTTTTGATGCTCCTAGGACTCTATTGCTAAATGCCTTGCTACTCAAATTGAACTGGTTTGATTCTAAACATGGTTGTGACAATAATGAAAAAAATAACACTTACAGTGTATTAAATGCCTACTATGCAGTTTATGTGCATTGTCATTTATCCTAACCACAGGCCTGTGTGGATTAATTCCTAGGGGACCAACATCCACCTTTTCCTCTTTCACTTTTGAATAATAGCCTTTCTATCTTTCTTCCTTTAACCTTTAACTTAACAATTAGCCCACAAGTTGATAGGAGAACCATTAGACTTAGCTAATTAAACAGTATAGTACGCTAATTGCAACTAAAATTATTACTCATTAATCAAACAACTTGCTGCAGAGGACACTGATATTCTATTCTCAGAGTAAACCATTTGAAATCAGAATGTTGGATAAAAAAATTTAAACCAGCCAGAAGCTACACTCCATGCTCTGGTATGGCTGATACTAAAATTCGGAGTTGAAACTAAACACAGAAACTTCCAGTCTAGATAAGATGATATAAATTTATCTCTCCCTATTCCTTCTCACAAAATATAACTATAAACCAGAGAAATAAAGAAAGAAGTCAACAAAAGGCAATTGTGAGAGGTAAAAAGAGTAATGCAAATTTGCTGAATACTCCAGAATAGAGAAGCAACATAGCAACATGGCAACTTACAACCCCTAATATTAAAGAAAAAGATGATCCAGATCCAGTGTTTATTGATCCCAAAACTAGCATTAAAAGACCACCCAGGTACATTCAGTCCTCCCTGGGACTGGACAAAAGTCTCCCTGACAATACCAAGCTGAATCAAATCCCATATTTGGTGAAAGGCATAAACTCACAGATTAAAAAACTAAGCAACCGGGGCTTCCCTGGTGGTGCAGTGGTTGAGAGTCCACCTGCCGATGCAGGGGACACGGGTTCGTGCCCTGGTCTGGGAGGATCCCACATGACGCAGAGCGGCTAGGCCCGTGAGTGTGAGCCATGGCCACTGAGCCTGTGCAACCGGAGCCTGTGCTCCGCAGCAGGGGAGGCCACAACAGTGAGAGGCCCGCATACCGCAAAAAAAAAAAAAAAAAATCCCTAAGCAACCACAAATAGGATAAACCCAAATGAATCTAGGTCAAGACTAAGAAAAAAAAATACCTTTAAGAATGTTTTTTGTGTGTTCTCTGTTCTGTTCTATTAACATATGTGTTTATCTCTCTGCAAGTACTGCAACTGTCTTGATTACTGTAGTTATCAAATAAGTCTTCAAATTGTAGAATGATTCTTTTATTTTTTTAAATTGTTTTAGCTGTTTTAGGGATTATGTCTTTCTGTTGGAATTACACCCATAAAAATATGATTTTGACAAAGGTGCAAAAGTAATTCAATTAAAGGATGTTTTTCCATCAAATGCTGCTGGAACACTTGGGTATCTTTGGGGAAAACGGAGACCAGGACTACCTAAAACTAATACCTATACAATAATTGGCTAAAACATGAATTATCGACTTAAAAGTAAATTATGAATAATAAATATTTTAGAAAAAAGTTAGAGCAGATTTTTTGGATCTGTGGTAAGGCCAAAAGTTCTTAGAATTGACACCAAAAGCACAATCAATATATGAAAAAATTGACAAATTATAACCTATCAAACTAAAAACATTTGTTCTGAGAAGGCCCACGTGAGGATTATGAAAAGGCAAGCTACTTACAATATTCGAAACTGCCTTTCCAACAAAGAAACTAGTATCTAGAATATATAAAGAACTCTCATAACTCAACAGTAAAAAACAAACAGTTCAATCAAAATGGATAAGAAAAGATTTGAACAGACATTTCATCGAAGAAGATACATAGATGACAAATGAACACAAGAAAAGTTGTTCAACATAATTCACCACTTAGCCATTATGAAAATGCAAATTAAAACTATAAGGAGATATCACTACAATCCTGTCAGAAGGGCTAAAATATAAAATAATGACAACACCAAATGCTGGTGAGAATATTCATTATTCATACATTGCTAGTAGAAATGTAAAACAGTAGAGCCTTGTTGGAAAACAGTTTGACATTTTTTGTGTTTGTTTTTTTTTTTTAATAAACATGCAACTACCATATAACCCAGAAATCAAACTCTTAGACATTTACCCAAGGAAATAAAAACATATGTCCACACAAAACATGTATAAGAAGGTTCACAGTAGTTTTATTCGTGACAGTACCAAATAGAAACAACTTAGATGTCCCTCAATAGGTTAGTGGCTAAACAAGTGGGAGAATACCCTTGTCATGGAATACTATGCAGCAAAACAAGGAACAAACTACTGATACACGCTACTTGCATCAATCTCCAACAAATCAAGCCAAATGAAAACTGCCAATCCCAAAACGTTACATGCTGTATAATCAATTTCTGGACGATAGAAATGGAGACTAGATTACCAATGGCTAGAAGTGAAAGGATAGTTGTAGGTGTTGTTATAAAGGGGGGGAACATAGGGTGATAAAAAATGTTTCGTATCAAAATCAATAGCCTGGCTGTGATAGCATTCTATAGTTCTGCAAAATAGGGAAAAATGGGTAAAGAGTACAAGTAATATAGCTGCATTGTTTCCTACAAATTCATATAAATGTGAAATTATCTCAAAATTAATAAAAATGATTTAATTCAATAGAGCAATTAAAACAAATATTTGACAATTTTAAAAAGTGTTTCTGTTTTAATGCATTTTTGAATTATTACCCATGATTTAGAGTGATGAGTATCTTAGAAACAAGTTGAGCTAGTTGAAGCAACACTGAATTTTGATTCATTTGGTTTAAACCACAAGGTAGAATAATCATGTCACTTATAAAGTCCCTAGAAAAGACAGCTCCAGTGTTGCTTAAGTCAATGGCCCATTAGTGTCATCAAGGACCCAGGACTTTTTCATCTTTCTCCTCTCCCATCTTCAGTATGTCACTTGGTCCTCCTGTTGATCATAAGGTTTTTATTAAATTCAGGGTATCACAGGCCAACACAACTTCTCTCGGTAAAAGAAAATTGTCTTTCATTGTTTCTCTTTAATTGGTGAGAAAACATTTCCCCAAAGTCTCTTCTAGCAGACTTTCTGCCACATCACAGAAAAAAAAGAAGATTGTCCTATTTGCTTGAACTAATCAGTATTTCCCTGAGTTTCATAAGAGAGGTGTGACACAAACAAAATACAGGCTTTGTAAGAAAACAAGTATATGCCAAAATTTTGCACAGCACCTAGAGTCTGCTACAAGTAATAAAAACCAGCAGCATCCTTTCTTCATTTGCAGGGAAGTGCTGTTATATAATAGAAAGAAGATTAACTAGGAGTTGTGAGTTTTAGTCCAAACAACTTCAAAATCTCTGCATGACATTGGCTAAATCCCATCCCTTCTCTGGCCTTCAGTTTTATGATAATTAAAATGAAGAAGCTGGATTCTTCTTCCTTCTAGCTGTGATATATTCTGTGATTGTAATGCAGTTAGACTTTTATATACCTTGTAACTTTAAACACACCATACATGAGCCAGTTCAAAGTCATAGTCTAATGTTAGGATCCCAGTGACTGTCTCACAGAAATTTAATTTCTTCCTCAGTGCTATCTTAAGCCCCTATCATCAGACTTATCATACCGAAGTGTGACTTAATGTTCATATTTGTCTTCCTGCCTTAGACAAGAATTATTTTAAGGAAAGAGCCACATTTATTCACTGTTATATCCACAGTGCTCAGACTTGCATAGGGCAGAGAGTAGGCAGCCAATAAACATAGAGTTAAATTATCTCTTAATGTACCGTCATCAGATTGGTTGTCGTGATACTCAGTAAGTAATAATAACAACAACAACAACAATAATAGTTCCAAGGTTTTGAAGCTAGGGCATAAATCAGAAGGAAAGTGATAAATGCTTCATTAAAAAATTCAGATCTTTTGTACGTTGTTTTCCCTAAGCATGACTATTTCTGTGTTTGTATTAGTTAAAAGAAAGGTTCTTATTTTAATATAATTTTAATGTAACTTATAAGGAAGGACATGATATACTAAACTATTTACTCAAAATGAGGATAATCTATATTAATTTAAAATATGTAGAGTGTGTGGGGTTTTTTTTTGCATACTATTTAGATACTGTTCAGAGATCTCCAGATGCATCAGTGATCAAAACATTCAAAGATTTCTGCTCTCATTAGATCATATTCTAGTGTAGACAGATAAAATGTAACCACATTTGAAGAGAGAGGGAAGTGGGTGAAACAATTGATTTAAAGAGAGTGGGACGGACTTCTCTGGTGGCGCAGTGGTTAAGAATCCACCTGCCAATGCTGGGGACACGGGTTTGAGCCCTGGTCTAGGAAGATCCCACATGCCACGGAGCAACTAAGCCTGCGAGCCACAACTACTGAGCCCTCGTGCCACAACTACTGAGGTCCACGTGCTTAGAGCCCATGCTCTGCAACAAGAGAAGCCACCGCAATGAGAAGACCGTGCACCGCAACGAAGAGTAGCCCCTGCTTCTACTTGCTGCAACTAGAGAAAGCCCGCACGCAGCAATGAAGACCCAATGCAGTCAAGAATAAATAAATAAATAAAAAGAGAGTGGGAGAATGAACTTTCTGGACTATCATGTGAGATTGTTGGGTGGTATTGAATGCCTATCTGAGATCAGTGGTCATGAATGTAAAGTGAGACCAGTCTGCAAGTTTGGGAGTTTAGTTTCCCAGTGCAACACTGGTGTAGAGGGATAATTGGGTTTAACAAGGACAGCGGACTGGATTATTGCTATCTTCTTTTCACACTCATATCACAGAACTATAAATCTACACTCATTTTTACTATCATTGTAAGCAGAATGTATTTATTCACCCTTTGAGACTTTGGGCTTGGTCATGTGACTTACTTTGTCCAATTGGATAAAAGCTGACATTATCAGAGACTTAAATTGTGTTTTCATGATTACTGTTGCTCTTTTGCTCTCCTGCCTTTCCCCATGGGAAGAGCACAACTTGGTTAACTGCTGGTTCAAGAGGACTAGGGATGCATAGAGCAGAACTGGGCAGAATCTATAACTTAGAGCCAGATCGAGATCCACTCAGCCTATATCCACCCAATTCTAACGGATTCACAAATGCAATAATAAGAATAAATTATTGCTCTTTTAATTGCTTTTGGGATGGCTTGTTATGAGTATTCTTGTGGCAACAGCTCACTGATAAATTTGAGTTGAGGGTTAGAGAAAAGTAAGAGGTAAAGATTTGACAATGGTTGCCAAGTGGCAATTAAAAAGATGTACTATGGAATTTAAACTGAAAGAAGAAATGTATGGACCTTAAATTGGTGAAAGTTAAATTATTCAACAAATAATTTTTGTAATCTACAATCCCAAAAGACTTTCCCAGATAATTTGAGAAGCTTCATTATTAACAAATTCTCCCTCTTTCCAAAGAAATTTCAATGTTTTTAGAGATTATATATATATATATATATATATATACACACACATATATGTATGTATGTAGTTATTGAGATATCCATTAAAGTCGATTTAGATAAGCCTCAGTGAAAGGCACAGACCAGAAAATATTCCAAGCACAAAGAGAAAAATGTCACTGAGAACCAGAATGATTAGCAGTAATTTTCCACAGGAAGAGACCTTGATCTAGGCAGGATTCAGGGGAGAAAGGAGCATAACATATGATCTCCTTTGTCCCTTTTCTGGTTTTCCCAGGCACCAATTCATGTTCCTGATGACTCAAGTTAGATGTCGTTTCCTCCTCTCCACTCCCGTGGAGGAAAAGCCATATGAGTAGTTTTTGAACATACCCTGAGGTCCTTAAGGGCACTCAATGTTCCCAATCCCTAAGACAGTTTCTAGTAAATAACTGGAACTCAATCCTGCCATTGGTTGAATTAATCAATCAACCAATCAATTAACAAATGAGAATGATAAGTTTTATTTATAATTTAATCCTTGTTGCTGAAAGCAAAGTTTTAGTTAAATTTATTTCAAATTAAAATAATGTATGTGATTTGACAATCATCACAAATGTGTGGTAGAACTTTTTTAAAACTAAGGCAATCTCTGCTTAAGCACTCTACATTATGAACAAATGTGAAATAACTGCCGTTACCTCCATCATTTGCAAATTTAACAGCAATAAAATATTGAGGATCTGCTTGCCATCTAAATCTGTCAAAATCACGCAACTTTCCATCAAGTGTCAAATAATAACCAACCTCCATGTAAAAATTTGGGACAAGGTCACAGTAATCAGCTCCTTAAGCTGTGTTGGAATGTGGTATTAACACTGTGCTCTTTACAATTTGATGAGAAAGAATGTTTCCAATCTGACAAAAGTGGTTTCTTTTTTAATGACAGAAAAGTTTCAGAACTGGGGAGAATGAGACATAAGAAAGACAGGGAGAAGAGGTATTTCACAAGCACTTATTGAAAAAAGTTCTAAAATTAGAAGCTGTGCTGTTAATTCCCTCTATGATCTTGAGTGAGGCATTTAACTTTGATTTTCAGTACCCTTATAGTATAAGCTACAGGCACTGGATGGATGATTCCCCGTGTCCTTTGAAGTTCTAAGATTCTATGTTTCTATGATCCATTTCCAGAATTATAACTAAGTAATGGCAGGGTCAAGTTCCCACTGCCAAGGTCAAGTTGGCAAATTTAATTTAATTTTAATTTAAAGACCCTTGTCTTTCAACACATTGAAAATGTTGTGGAATATCCAGAGGATTTTATTTTTAATGAAGATCACGGTGATTTATACAGAAAGCGCCATAGAAAGGCCCTGTTGTAATGGTGCCATATGCCTCAAAAAAAAATAAATAAAACTATTGGCAAAATTCACCTTTGATCACAAAATGTTTAAATCGAAAAAATTGTTCATCCATCTGATATTTGAGGTTTTTCCTGTCTCACTTTTCTCTAATGAGATTGCAAATATTCTGGTCTTTTAGACAGTCTTTCTGATTGCTCAGTTTACTGTTCAGTTCCAGTCTTCGGAACCAACTTCCATACCTTAAATTGAACTAGTTAAAGAGTAGGAAATTCAAAATGATCTGGATATTGCTAGTCGCTTCTGAGCCCTTGCAAACATTATCTTGCCAATAACGCTATCCATGCCTGAAATCATATATCCCAAACAATAAGTTGAGTATCTCGTATTTATTGCTGTGAGAAATAAGAAGAGTAAGTCACTGTTTTTCTCTATGTGGTAGTTTCCAGATAAGCCTGCACTTCGTGTATGTTCACTTTCCTGAATTTAGACTGGCCTTCGTGACTCACGTATAAGTAACAGAATGCTTAGAAGTGACACTGTGTGTCTTCTGAGGCCAGAAGGGAAAGGCAATGCAATTCCACCTTGTTCTCTTGGGCCACTTGCTCTTTGGCAATTTCTTTCAAAATCCAGCCACCATGTTTAAGAAGCTCAGGTCACGTTATGAGACAATATGTAAGAGTTCCAATTCACAGCTCCAGGTGAACCCAGCCTTCTAATCACTCTAGCCATGTGCCAAATAGCTGAGCAAAGAAACTTCCTGATGATTCCTGGCCCCAGCCATCACATCACCTCCACGTTTGAGTCTTCCCAGCTAAGGTCCCAGAAGTCGTGGAGCAAAGACAAGTCACTTTCTAAATTCCTGTCACACAGAGTCTGTGAGCGCAGTGAGATGGTTGTTTCATGCCACTATGCTGTGAACACACCAATAGTAAAAGCACTAAATCCTAACTTTGTTTTAGTTGTTCTCCATTCCAGACCAACATTACACACCCTGCCTAGGCTTCAATCTCCTCTCAAATACCACCTCCTCCAAGGAGTTTATAAATGTTTGGGCAGGCCTGCTGGGGGCTCTCCTACAGCCTTCTCTTTGTAAGCCCCTCACATCATTTGACATTCATCACCCCTTTGGAATTATCTGGATTTTACTAAACATTTTGGAATTCTATGTCAAACTTTAAAAATCTAAATATTATAAACTTGGTTAGGGAAGTATAAATTCTTCCCCTTTCCCATACATAGTCTAATATCCAGAAAGCATGATATACATTAGTTTGAGTTTTAGAGAAAGGTCTCTTTGATAAAAGTAATATAATCTAATAATTATTGGAAAAGGAATAAATATATATGTATATATAAGTATATATTATATATGTACATATATTATATATATATATTTGTACGTAACAGGACATTCAGAGGTATTGTGCCTTACAAACTTACCAAGTATTAAATAAGGAAAGTTAGGCAGATTGATGTATTTTGAATGCATATTCTAATTCTATTTTAATATGATACTTGCTAAAAACTATTAATAGTATATCTCTACAAAAAATTTAGGAAAATTTAAGGAAAAGAAAGGGGACATGGGTTTCCCTGGTGGCGCAGTGGTTGAGAATCTGCCTGCTAATGCAGGGGACATGGGTTCGAGCCCTGGTCTGGGAGGATCCCGCATGCTGCGGAGCGACTGGGCCCCTGAGCCACAATTACTGAGCCTGTGCTCCACAACAAGAGAGGCCACGATAGTGAGAGGCCCACGCACCGCGATGAAGAGTGGCCCCCGCTTGTCACAACCAGGGAAAGCCCTCGCACAGAAACAAAGACCCAACACAGCAAAAATAAATAATAAACTCCTACCCCCAACATCTTCTAAAAAAAAAAAAAGAAAGGGGACATAATTGTCACTTTGTGACAAGTGATTCATGAATCATTTAAGTTTTACAAAAATCTTCTCAAAATATTATTATAATTTTTATTTTACAATCAAGAAATCTGAAACTCAGAGAAGCTGAATGACTTTCCCAAACTTATCCAGCAGTAAATAGGGAATCCTGAACTCAAACCCTGGACATTCTCATTCAAAGTGGATTGCACATTCTAGAGGAAGGTTGCTTCCTCTACAGGGCAAGATGAAACATGTTCTCTGTGTCCTTGGCAAAGACAAGATATATGCAAAAGATTATGAAACATTTAACATTTATTGAGAACTTTATTGCTTTACAAGCTGGACTAAAGCATTCTTAGAATATCTAAAATTTACATATGAGGAAACTGAGACCTGGAAAACTGAGTGACTTCACCAAGATCATATAGAAAGCGAATTAGGGACATAGGATTCATACCCAGGCAGTCTCACTCCAGAGCAAAAGTCTTAATCCTATGCTATACAGTACTCCTGGTATTAAAATGGGGGAAAAAAAAAAAAGAGTAAGTTTTCAGCTTTGTCGATAATAGCAGGAAATTATTCCAATATATACAGATGTAATCCATTGTTAAACATCATGCTCTCCAAAAAGACATATTCCAGACGTCTCACACAATTGCCTTTCTTATCTGTGCAATTGAATCTGTTAATATAATCAATATTCACTTTGCTAATTGCAAGGTGCAAAAGGTGCTAATTTAATATACAAGGATTTTAAAGCCTCATGGCTTTTCTTTATTTATGCCTTTCTCTTACAGGAAAATCCTGATTACATCTAGCTGCATATGTCACAAGTTCATTGTTGAACAATGCTGTGATTTTTTTTTTTTAATTTCTTTTGGGGTAGAGTTGATTTACCATGTTGTGTTAGCTTCAGGTGTACAGCAAAGTGAATCTGTTATACATATGCATATATCCACTGTTTTTTAGATTCTTTTCCCATAAAGGCCATTACAGACTATTGAGTACAGTTCCCTGTGCTATGCAGTAGGTCCTTATTAGTTGCTGTGATATTTTAAATGATATATAATAAATTATCCTATTTTACTAGAAAATTGAGAGGAGACAAATGTAATCAATTATGGTAGATATGAAACAAAGGATTTATTTAGTATTTTTAAGTTCACAGATTCTCTAAAGCAATGCTCTAATCCTTCATGCACTACCACCCTCCTGGCATGTAGATGTGCTCACCAACCCAGAAACTTCCCAAATCCTGTACTACAGGGATTTTTGTGGCTGATTTTTCACTCAAATTTCTCTGAGCAAGGCTGTTTTTTAATGTTTCTCACACATAAAATAATGTTAAAACATTAGACATAATTTTTCAAATCCATGCATATCCCCACCGGAGAAATCCTATCATCCTGTCATACTTTCTTTTATCCTCCTCGCCTCTACTTTAGATCCCTGTCGAAATATCTGGGCAATTCTTCTAACAGCCTTGTTGCTCCCCTGTCTCTTCTCTCACATCACCTTCCTCTCCCTGCCTCCTTTCAACCCTGCCCATTACGCCTGCTCATCGTGATATGGGCTTTTAAGAGTCATCCAGTATTTGAGCATCTTACCAATGTAAAAGAAAACATATGTTGCTACAATTTCATTCTGTCCTTTGATGGATAAAGGTGTTACTTTAACTGTTAAAGGGGAAATAAAAATAAAAACAAGAATGACAAAATTCAAGTTTTCAAACCCCATCTTCTTTGTTATTCTTTTGCCAAGGAAATTGGCAACATTCTTGCTGAGGCTGGTTAATTCTAAACAGACTCCAGTACACCTCACAGGCTGCAAAAAACTAACAATCAACATTAAGACCTGCAGAGGAAAATCCCTTTGTTTGCTTTTTCAGAAACCCCTTCCCTGTTTGTCTTTTTGAGAAATAGATGCCTCTGTAAAATACGCACTATTCTATGCAAATAACAAATAATCCCGTGGAATGTTGGTTTAAGAATGCTGGGATGAACATCCATAAAACAGGATGAAGGAGGGTCTGAGATGTCCATCTCATGGCTGAAGTGTGTGAGAAAGACCTGGAATGGGGTAAAGTCATATGCTCCTTTGGCGGAGAAGGAAAGGGCAATAAGAAGGCAACTTGTGAGGTATAGGTGGCATTATGGGAAATTCTGCCACAGTGAAAAAGGTAAGTGAACCAGAAAGAAAAGGCCTCAGCAGAAGTCTGGAAGTGACAGTCCACTTGTGTGAGGAAACACTTCTTGAGGTAGCAGGGCTGAAAGTGGGCACTGACAGATAAAAAAGAAGATCTTACTGCTTCCTCTAAGAAAAGTAGGTCTGCTCACACTGCTTCATGAGCCCTGGGATTTCAGAATACACTGGAGTTAGTTACATGAAGTGATTAAACAGCAGTTTTTGCTGGGAGTTCAAGCACAGCTCTGTTCAGTTACTGGTTGCGTGTTTTAGCTCATTTATGCTTTTATACTCTCTAATCTCAGTTCCTTTATTTGTAAAATAGCGGTTATTATACCTAATGCATAGGGTTGATATGAGGATTAAATTAAATCATATATGGGCATTGCATACTACTGTAATGACCACATGAGAACTGATCATTAAATAATCATTTTTTTAAATCATTAAACAAGGATGTTGCTTCGAGAAGGTGCCTATAGGATAACTGCCATGGTCATGACCTTTAGAAGTGCAGAAACTGAAGTATTCAGGTATTAGAAACTGAGAAAATTAAGAAAACTAACATTAAGCATTTTACTTAGATATTCATCATATGATAGAGTATCCATAATTATAGGATAAAACACTAATAGTAGCAATCAATAATAATCGCTAATGGTTTTGAAACACACATCATGTTATAGGCATTGTTCTATTTTATTTTCCAATGATTAAAGACAGCATATTTTCCTGTTTTTGCAACAAGGGTACCAAAAGAGAAAAAGAAGGTTTGTATTTGAATAGCTTCATGACAGATGAGAATTCCCTAAAGGCCTTTAAGATTTCTATGAAAATATAGATGGCCTTTTGGCTAGGGAGGCAACTGTGACCTGTCTTCATATAATTGAGAGTAAAGAACAATAAATTTCACAGGCTTCGTGTACAAAGGGCTGTGAACTAGAAGAACATCTGTACTAGATTTGTTCCTGCTTGGAGTTGGTGCGGGGAATAGACTGAGAAATAGAAGTTGGGAGTCACAGGGAGGTCAGTGAGAAATGGTTTCTCTCTCTACAGAAGGTAGCCATGCATCTTTATATATCAATCGCAGCATGACAAAGTTGAATGGGATATCGTTTTGATAATGAAACGCCCACCCCATTAGTGAGGGCGGGATTCCCATCCTAGGGTTATGAAGGTGTCCAAACACATGACACCTGACACCAGACAGAAAAGACGAACGGTGTTTTATTAGTCCCATATATCCATAGCCCAGGGGATGAGGACACTGCCAGCGTGCCGGGCCACCTAGTGGTTGCCCTTAGGAACAGAATGATAACAGGAGCTGTAGAGGCAGGCTCTGCAGTACCAAGAGGATGCTGTAACCTCTGGTTTCGAGGTGAGGGCGGGCTTGGCTTCTTTAGAAATCCTGCAGGCTGGCAGGAACTGAAACCCACTACTCACAGATAAGCAAGGACTGTACCTGGCCCTTTTGATGAGTAAGGTTGTTTGGGTAGGGGATCTTACATGTGGGAGCAGAATGGGGAGGGAAACTTGTGGTTAGGATATTTGAGGTCATTCTGGCCTTACCAAATAGAGTAATATCCACCTTTAATTTCAGGTCTTACACCTCAGAGTTTAGGAACTTAGAGCACAGAGACATTGAGTATTAATGTCACAAAACCAGCAAGTGGCAACGCTGAGATATGAGGTCTCTGACTCCCCGTCCTACTTGTGTATTAGCTCATAATTTATTTACCACTTGCTCTCTAAAGGGATTTGTAGTGACATACCATAAAATATACATGAACAATAAGATTACTAAAACATAGAGTGCTGACATTTGAGAAATGACATGGTATAAAATATTTTTCCTCTTCATACCATGAAACTAACTGAGGAAAGTTCCGAAGACCCGCACTTGCGTAGACCTTTCCTAAGGCCCCAGAAGGTGCTCTAAAGAAAATGTGTTTACAAGGTCATATGATTTTGTCAAATTTACAAAACATAAAATATTTTAGCCACAATTAGATTACGACTGCTTTCTATTTCCACTGCAGCTTCTCATACTACACCACTTACAGTTGTTATGCACAGTTATGAGATCCAGCTAAGGGAAGGTTGATCTAGAGATACATTTAGTTTGGGTTTAGTGAGATATTGTGTACATAGTCATATGTATGCATAATTACTTTAGCTGTCCGATATAACGATGACTCCTTGGACTTCTGCTCACTGTGCTAAAAAACCTGGCAAAAATCACATCAAGATGAAGGGCCAAAATTTTCCCACAGTATAAATACGTCCTACAGTATGTTGCATGTGGGTGACAGAGACAGGGTTTGAAATATATAGGGCTAGAACTTTAGGGTTTTGATGAGCTTTTTATGTTTTATGGTACATATTTGAAAGAAACTTGATGGAAGTTTTCACAAAATTAACAACAATCCTAAAGATTTCCAAGACATTATTAATAATGAGTTTTAAAGCTGAAAGTTTAAAGCTGAAAGTAACGTTTCTAGACTATCAAGTTAGTACCTACCTATGTTTCCCAGATCTGTATGTTTTCTATAATAAAGTTACATTTTCCATCTTTATGTTGATTGATACCTTATCGCCCTGGAAATGGTTGGCTGAATATCTTCAAAATCATTAAAATTCATTTAGGATTTGAGATGATCTGACATAAAATACACATTTGGGGATGGGAAATGGATATTTAAAATTTTAGAGGTACTCCAATGGGATACTGAATATGGTTATGTGTCTGTGTTTGTATGTATATGCCACATCATTTTAAAGATTTTAATGAGTTGGTTTCAAAAATATACATTCGAGCTTCTCTGGTGGCTCAGTGGTTGAGAGTCTGCCTGCCGATGCAGGGGACACGGGTTCGTCTGGGAAGATCCCACATGCCGCGGAGTGGCTAGGCCCGTGAGCCATGGCCGCTGAGCCTGCGCGTCCGGAGCCTGTGCACTGCAACGGGAGAGGCCACAACAGTGAGAGGCCCACGTACCACAAAAAAAAAAAAAAAAATATATATATATATATATATATATATATATATATACACACATTCAATTTTTCCCAAATGAAAGGGCTATATTTATTAAATATGGAAAATTGCTCTTAATTTTTTTCTATGAATATGCATAAATATTTTACCTGACTAAACATCATCATGGATAGAAAAAAATTTTAGTTTCATATGAGAAAACAAATTAAAAGGTAAATTTGAGAGCCTCTGGAATTGGGACAGGAGTATGCCCTCTCAAAAGCAAAAGAAAAAAGTCAAGCGTTGGCCACCCAAAGAGAAAGGCTGTCATTACCCTTAGGAGCTAAAACTAAGGTCACTGCCTGGACTGAGACTGATGATTGCAAGTGGTGAGTTCTAGCATCAGCAGGTGAGATAACGTCCAGAGACAGCACTCTCAGCCCAATAATTGGAAGAAACAGGCCAACAGTTTCAAATCTCAATGGATTAAGAAACAAAAACTTTTTTAAAGTATGATTCAAAATCTATTAGATTACAGTAAAATATTATAGGGTAAAATTTTTCCCAATAATCTAAAATCCTGACATCAAGGGGAACTGAAAATATAAACTTAGACCAATGTTAAGGTCGTATTTCCAAGCGAAAATTTTTATTTATGGAGAAAGTTTTAAAATCCAGATATTAAAAAGAAAAGAAAGAAAGAAAAATCTATGACAGGCAAATACAATGCAGTGTAAATTCATAGAATACTAAAGAAGAAGAATTAATGTTCATTGTTCAGGTTTCACTAATTTATTCAAAGTAGGAATTTATTTTCAAATTTCTTAAGCTCCACTCTAATATAGAAGAAAATCTATATTGTATGCCATAATTTTGATCAAATTCCTTCTCATATGGAAAAATTTCATGATGTGAGTAGCAGTGAGAATATTTCTATACGTGCTCTGGAAAACAGAGCAACAAGTATGGTAATATATAGGATATTAACGTTTGTCATAAAATTGAAAGTCATTGCAGCTCTACACTAATCATTACAATAATACAAAAGCATTCAAATATACTTGATTTATTTTACTGTTTTTATTAAACAGTATCTAATGGTCCTATGCTAATAACTCCTATTTACTGAGTAGCTATAATCTGTACCAATCATTTTCACATATTATCTTCACCCCTAATTAACAAAACAACTCAAAAACAAACAAATAAGAAAACCTTGACAAACAAAACAACTCAATTAACAAAACAACTCAAAAACAAAAACAAACAAATAAGAAAACCTTGAAAAGAATGTCTTCTAGTTCCTATTTTACAAAGAAGAAAACTGAGAGATCCAAAGTTCAACACCTAGGGTCACACAGATAGTGAAAGCAACAGATGAGATCCACCTCCACTCTTTTGTATCCCCATCTCCTTGGCCTTGTCTGCCTCCCCCCTGCAATTCATAAACCTAAGTAGAAGAGTTCTGCCATTTCCTCCACCCTCCAGGAGAGCATGTAGGAATTTCTCCTCAATGCTGTCTTCAAAATTTTCCTTCATAGGGAATACAATCCAGGAAAACCTCCTTGTCCTAATAAAGAGATGGTATAGTATTTTCATAATCATATCATTCTACAGAATTGAAAGAAAAGCATTTTTGTCTTTTCAGGAAACCAATGAAAAGGCAAAAAACAAACACTTGAATCAGTCTTTCAAAATTCTCACTTGTTAAATTATAATTTTTCAATAAGTTAGAGCCTCAGAAAAGATTTTTGACATAAAACACTCCAGAATCATTCATACAAATTACATTTTACACTATTTCCTCTAATTCAAAGGAATTAATTCTAATTTCTCTAATTCCAAGGCTCCCAGATGTCTACTAAATTAAGTGTAAACACCTAACCTCAATAGTGAAATTGCTGAACAATCTGTCCCTACCCTGCCTCCCGAGACTTATTTCACACATCTCCCTTCCATGCAATCTGTGTGTCAGTCAAAATGTTCCTAAAGATATCTAAAATGTCTCACATTTTTTTTTTTGCATTTGTTTTTGGTGGCCCCTCTTCCTGAAATTCCAATTTATTTTTCCACATCTCTTTTCCTGCTACCAGTTTGTTTAGGTTTAATATTATCCCATCCTTTAAAAGCCTCCTCAAAATTACCTCTTTTTTGAAATTGTTCTTAACTGGACTCTTCACCTGCATATTACCACCTCCTCCTTTATACTATGTTGGTATTATTCACTGTTTATATATAAAATAAATCTTTGTACTACTATATACTAATATATCCAAAAATTAAACATAATTATATTCAAAGTAACATTTTTTAATTTAGAAAATTTATTTGTCAGAATAAACTAAGTTATACTACAGAAACAAGATGAATTTCAGTAGGTTAAAAATAAAAATTGTAGTCTTTCTCATGTTACAAGATAAAAAAAGTATCGTGGTGAAAAGACTATGGAACTTGAAGCTCAAATTCTGCCTCTGTAGCTCAATAACTGTGACTTTGTTAGGTTGCATGATGTGACTATTCTTGGTATCAGTTTCAACATCTATAAATGCAGGTTGTAAATCTTAATTTGCATGACTGTTGTGAGGATTGGAACTAATGTGTGAAATGAACCCAATACTGTGTCTAGTTTATCTACTCAATGAATAGTGAAAGCTGTTATTATTACTAACCATTCTTACCAGTTTTCTCATCCTAACTGGCAAATGGAATCATTTTAAAGGCACACCATTTTTAAAAATTTTATACATGTCTTACAGACATCTTTCTAATGTAATTCACAAAACAAATGAAGTTATGAAAATCAAAATAACTTAAACTTTACAGTGTGCAGAAAGCTTCCACATACAATGTGACATTTAAAATTCATTATGCCTTAAAACCAACCTGTTAAAAACATATCAGTAAAATCTCTTTTAGAGAAGAGAAAAATATAGCATTGTGGTAAGCAGAATATTTATTCCCAAACATGTCTGTGTGACGTGATATAGAATCTGTGAATATGTTAGGTTACACGGCAAAGGGGATTAAAAATTGCACAATGAAGTAAGGTTGCTAATCAGTTGGTCTTAAAATAGGGAAATTATCCCAGATTATCCAGGTGTGTCCCATGTAACCACAAGAGTCCTTAAAAATGGAAGAGGTGATCAGAAGACAGAGCCAGAGAGATCCAGCAAGAGCAGGAGTTGGCCCAACATTTCTGAGTTTGAAGATGGAGGAAGGGGCTCATGATACAAAGAAAATAGTGACCTCTAGAAGCTGAAAAATGCAAGGCTCCTTCTAGAGCTTCCAAAAGACACCGTCCTGCCAAGAGCTTAATTTTAGCCCAGTGTGATACTTCAGAATTGTAAGATAATAAATGTATATGCTTTAAGACACTAAATTTGTGATAATTTGTTGTAGTATAAATAGAAAATAAATACAAGTTTTGTTACCTGGAATGGCGTGCTTCTGTAACAGATACTTAGAAATGTAGAAGTGGTTTTGGAATTGGACAATAGGCAGAGGCTAGAAGAATTCTGAGGAGCATAATAGAAAAATCCTACATTGCCTTAACTAGACTGTAAATAGGAATACAGATATGAATGACTCTGCTAGTGAGGTCTCAGGAAGAAATGAGTATCATGATGGAGAAAACATATATCATCTTAGAGAATGCCTAAATTGTCATGAAGAGACTGTCAATAAGAAGATGTACACTAAAGGTGTTGCTGGTATTACTCAGATGGAAAGGAGAAACATGTTATTAAAAACTGGAGAAAAGGGATCCATGTATACAGTGGCAAAAAGCTAACCTGACCTGGCTCCTGCAGTTATGTGGAAAACAGAATTTGTAAATGAAGAACTTGGATATTAGCTGAGATTTCCAAGCAAAGTTTTGAAGATATAACCTGGTTTCTTCTTTCTGCTTATAACAAAAAGCAAGAGGAAAGTGAAAGATTGAGGAAAGAACTGCAAAGCAAAAAAAGAACAAGGACTTGAAGATTTGGAAAATTCTCAGCCTATTCATATTGCCAAAGATGATATAATTAAGAAACATACTGTTAGGAACACCTGCTCTAGAGGAAAAAAAAAAAAAAAGCTGAGTGTATGGCTGGACAATCTTTGACTAATACCCCGGAAAGACCAAATGGCAAGAGTATTTAGTTATAGAAAGGGCATTTTTTTTTTTTTTTTTCTTGTGGCATGCGGGCCTCTCACTGTTGTGGCCTCTCCCGTTGCGGAGCACAGGCTCCGGACGCGCAGGCTCAGCGGCCATGGCTCACGGGCCCAGCCACTCCGCGGCATATGGGATCCTCCCGGACTGGGACACGAACCCGTGTCCCCTGCATCGGCAGGCGGACGCTCAACCACTGCGCCACCAGGGAAGCCCTATTGTAGTGTTTTTAAGGAAAATTAAAGAATCCTAAGGTTTCTGAGGAAGCTTCTTTGAGGTGTATCAGGCTTGGTGTTTGAAGTGGTCATGAATGACAAAAAGTGCCACCTCTTATTTCTTTACTACAAAGTTCTCTACCTTCTAATCACCATAAGAGCCGCCCTGCGTTTACGTGTTTCATTTGTTTGCACTTCCAGGTAAGATTTTAAACAAATAGTAAGTCACAGACATAAGAATAAAAGTTGAAAAAGTATGGAATTATTGAGCTAAGCTACAGTTTTGTCTTTTTCCTACATTGTTATGAGTAGTCTGCTGTCATTTACTTTATTGTCAGATGCCTGACTTGAATAGATCTCTTCTAGCCATATTCTTTCTAGCTTCAATTTTTGAACTTCTATAGACCAGGATACTACATAACGATACTCACTGCATAAGATTAAAGTTCTGGGTGAAAGCCTACCCGCAAAAGGCATGTATTTGTCAGAGTTTTCACACACATGCTAAATAAATTCATTGATTATTTTCTAAATATTTCTTTAATGTATCTGTCCTGTGGGAGCAGGAAAATTGTCCGTCTTATTTGGTAATTTAGACTCGGTGCCTGGCACAGGAAGAATAAATAAGCAGTTCCTTTTGGCTGGATTCTCCAGAGGGATGATATTGCTAAAGCAGCAATTGTAAAATGTGTTCTTTATACACATTTAACTCTACTTAACATGAGTTTCTGTGTGTATCAATATACCTGAACTTATACTCCCTAGGTGTAATGTGTCTTTCACAAGCTATGTTCTTACAAATTATGTTGTTATTGCTCATATTTTAAGAATCTTTCCTTTGGGTTTGTTTTGGAGTTCAAGCACATCCTTAAGACTTTCCTCAACTGTGGCACATCGTTGTCATTTGGGTGTAGATGTGATATTAGGATTGGGTAATTAGGATAGGTAATGCATTAAAAATGAATGTAAAATACAGTGAGGAAAATAATTTTCCTGGTTTTCTATAACCTGGTGCTTAAACCAATCTCAGAGAGTCCTGAAACAAGAAATAAGTGTATAACCTTCCAAGGCAGACGACTTGGATATAGGCACAACTCATGTGGCTGTTGTTATATAATCTTGATTAAAAATTTAATTAAGAGGTTTCCACACATGATCTGAATTTGTGTGATCTCCATAGATTTAGAGTCCCTAGTGGCCAGTGCTGAATAGTTTAGATTTCCTTCTTTCCAAATTCAGGAAAGTTCTCCTTCAGCAGCACACTAAGCATATAGCCAAGAGGGATTTGAAAATTTCTTTATTTTGACAAGATGATGTACTTTGGGGAAGGCTGAATTACTTATACATATTAAACAGATATTACCAATTCAGTGACAGCAAGATAAGGTATAATATGTGCTAAGTTATTCAACTCGGAATTTCATTACGCTTTCTGTAAAGACTGTAAGAGTATCATTGTATGTGAAACTTCCTTGAGGTGCTCTAGGCAGACTTTGAATAGAATACCAGATGAAGCATTCTCTAGGTCCAGCCTGTTTCTTCTCAACATCAAGGGTTTGTTTTGCACGCTTCACTGAACAGATATAGGCACGACTGCAATGAAGGGTAAACTCTAAAAAATAGGGAGAAAATGCACATCGTGTGAGGGGGATGAGAAGTGCCTGCTTGTATCGGTCTCTCCTGTCTGATTGAATTTTCAACATTAGGTGAAGTCATTGTCTCTAAAATCCTACAGTTAATATGTAACTCAACTCAAATATTTATATACTGCCTGCTTTGTGCCAGGCACTGTGCTAATACAGCAGGTTCCTTAGGAGAGACTTAAGACAGACACCGTATAACAGAGACAATTGCTATCTGTCACCCTAGACTACCCTCTACCATGACTTTGTCTGAAGTTCTTTCATTCATAACGGACATATATAAAAGAACATTCACCACCTGGTTTCAACAAGATGTTCTAAAACAGTCAAGTCTAGGCTATGGTAACAGCAGAAAAGATTTTACCTGAAAAAAATGGTGGGGATTTACTGAAAAGGAGCTCAAGACAACTTTTTGGAGTAAAGGAAATGTTCTATATCTGTAGGAAGTGTGTTTCATAGGTATAATGCATTTGTCAAAACTCTTTGAACTGTAAACTTAAGCATTTCTCAGTAGGTAAATTATACCTCAAAAAGTATTCTTTTAAAGAAAGAGATATGAAATCAAACCAAAAAGTAACTGAGGCAGGAAGAAAGTAATTTTGACTAGAGAAAAGTTTCATAATAAAAGTAAATTTTGAGTTGGTCACTAAAGGGAAAGATTTAGACAGATATTGATAATAGAGGACATAGTAAGAACAAAATGTGACTAAAGTGCAGAGGAGCTTCAGGGAAAAGGGAGTCTGTTTCTGTTAGATAGTAGAGTCACTATTTGAGCACAGGAATGACATGGAAAGATTTCACTGAATACTCTAAGCACTAGGCTAATCAGTGTGAACTGGGTCACACTTACGCGCAGCCTTCACCAGAGAATCTCTTGTCATGCATTAGATCATCTAGCACATCAAATTAATGATTAATGAGAGAAATTTTTAAAAAAAAGAAGCAAAGAAGCCACGAATTCATGTTAATGGAAGTGAGTGTGTGTGTGTGAGTGTGTGTGTGTACAGGGACTACAGTGGTAGCAAATATCTGCATAGCAGTTAAATACTCTGTGCTAGGTCCTGTTCAAAGCGCTTTTCATTTATTTAATAATTTAAGCAAATCAATCACCCTAGGCTTCTATTATAATCTCCATTTGAAAGGGGAGCAAACTAAGGTACAGAGAGATTAAGCAAACTGTTCAAAGTCACATGTCTAGGAAGTAGTCATCCAGATTTTAATGCCAGGCAGCTTGAGCATAAATGTTCATGGTCTAAACCAAGACACTATACCATCGCTCCAAAAAGAGGCACAAGCCAATCCCTGAAAGAGGAGTGAAAAATGGAAAGGGAAATTAGGATGAATTTTGTATGGGGGCTCTGCTGAAATCCTTGCAGATGAACAATGATACTCTGGTTCCCTCCAGAAGTATCCTATTCTGAATCTTTTGGTGTTGGCATGCACTGCAGATAGGGCATGTATCACCGTTCAGTCTGAAAAGTGGTCTATAGGGGCAAGTAAGGAAACAATTCACTACAAGATATGCCCCTTTCTGAGTGTTTGAAAGAGGATGGGAACTCATGCATCCGAGATATTTTTAGTCTTGTGGCAATTTGCCCCCCTCTTCCAGGCCTAAGAGAAGTAAGTGAAATTGAAAGAGTGCTGGGTGAAAAGCATACCTTGGTGTCATTACAAAGAGCTTAAAGTCATATGATCGTCCCTTGATGTCCACAGGGGATTGGTTCTAAGAACACCTCCCCCAACCCCCATGGTCAAGTCCCTTATAAAAAGGGACGTGTTAGAGTCGACCTTCAGTATCCATGGGTTCTGCATCCACGGATTCAGGCAACCCTGGATCCAAATCCATGCGGAACCTGCAGATATGAAGGACCAACTGTACTGTGTTAGCATTGTGTTTTGTGCAGTTTTAGAAGGGGTAGATGAAAACAATTAAGTGTGGTCTCTGTTGATGAACCTTTCAAAGTTCCCCTTCAGTTTATCTCAAGGTCGCTGCTTTGAAAAGCGGGTAAGATACTGACTGCTTTTGAGCAAATCCTTGAGGTTCTGATAGTGACATATTTTTTTTAAATCATCCAAGTACATTATCCACATATTTACATTTTATGTTTAGTGAAGTAGAAAGTCAGGTAATATTCTCAGAAGTATTACATCATCATAGAAATACATGTATACCATTCTGTGTGGGTTCTAATACAATATCTTCAAGCATCCTTCTAAAAATCTACAGCCACACAGAAAGCAGCAAACTTAATATTGACTTTTGAAAGCTCTTTCTGAAACAGAAGCCATAATTATCATAAAGAGGGAAAACTTCTAATAAATTTGGAAGGACAATTGAAGATATTAGCTAGAAAATGTATATATTTTTATTTGCCTCTATGAAAGGCACATTAATGACAATGGAAATGTAATGGAATTCTGTGACTTTCGGTGTTATGAAAGTAAACCATAAACTGAAATGGTTTGGGAGATATGTCTGACAGACACTTAGCAAGAGGCTTTCCTTAAAAACCTCCAAAAGATGTGCTGTAGAGAATCCTGAGCTACTGATCTTTCTAAACTTGAACAGGTTTCAAGCATCTAGGGCATGCCCAAAGGTTGTCTACCTTGCTCATGTTATGCCTGGCCATAAACATGTTAGTATCCTTTCACAGGTTAATGACTCTAAATTGTTTTCAGACTCCTCTGCATATTAAATTGTATTTTCCAAATACCAAGCATAATTGAACTTGGGTTCAAAATTAATCTCTAGAGGTGTCCAGATAGAAGCCAGTAAAGGCAAATAGCTTGTGTTGCTTATTGGCTCTGTACCTGAAGCAAATCAAGAAGCCCTACTAAATTTGCTTCCTCATGACCAAAGGTACCGTATCTTTCTTGCAGGACTGTGTCAAATTATAATATATTTTGAGCACTGAATATGTACCAGATACAATTCCAGGTACTGGGTATACAGTGGTGAATAAGATAAATTTTTTTTCCCTTGTGAAATGCACATTTTCCTTGTGGAAAAGAAAGAAAATAAATGAATAAAAAAATAAAACAAATACCTAAAATATCAGATAATACAGTGAAAAGTAAATCAGGTAAGAGAATGGATCCTGGGGTGATCCAAAAAGGTCCTCTGAAGAAATAACATATGAGCAGTGTCCTCAATACAGTGAGTATCAAATGTTATTACAGATGTAAAATATTTGAAAATGATAAACATTTTATATGTACAGACAATAAGACTATATTCCTTCCATTTAGCTGAGAAATGATGAGAGCAAAAGATTTACTTGAAATTCAACCTTAATCTCAGTCAGCTAGGATAGACTGATAGGACACTAGGAAGTAGCCCAAATTATAGCCCCCAGAAATTATTAGGAACAAATTAAAAGTCAGCTCAAGGGATTGTTGCAAAGTGCTACACTCTAGATTCAAAAAATTTCAGAGACTGAGAACTAAAATGCATTTTCTCTGACATTTTCTCCTCTATGCAGGAAAGTGTAGTAAACTTAAGAGGAATGGATAAAAATTGTGATCCCACAGGCCAACTCTGACAGTCTGAACCTGTGCACTCAGAAGGGCAAAGAGGCCTTATCTGGTGGTACAGTGGTTAAGAATCCGCCTGCCAATGCAGGGGACATGGGTTCGATCCCTGGTCCAGGAGGATCCCACATGCTGCAGATCAACTAAGCCCGTGTGCCACAACTACTGAGCCTGCACTCTAGAGCCCACAAGCCACAACTACTGAGCCCGCACACACACGCTCTACGACCCATGTGCTGCAACTACTGAGCCCATGTGTTTCAACTACTGAAGCCCGCGTGCCTAGAGCCTGTGCTCCGCAACAAGAGAAGCCACCGCAATGAGAAGCCCGTGCACCGCAACAAAGAGTAGCCCCTGCTCGCCATAACTAGAGAAAGCCCACGCGCAGTCAAAAATAAATTTTTTTAAAAAAAGGGCAAAGATATATAATTATTAAAAATGTCTGCCCTGCATGTGGAGTGAGGAGTAGAGGCCACCCTGCTTTTTAAATCATGTCATTGCCTACACATCTTTACAAGAGACTACAAAATCTTAAGCCTTTTTTCTCCCAATTTCCAAATATATTTTAGAAAACATTGTCTATTGTGAAAAAAAATTTTATGTCTTTTAACCATCCCTTTTTTTCGTATAAAAAATACTGCCTCTTCCATCCTGCTTTTTATAGATACAATAAAGCCTCTTGCGTGACAGGAATAGATAATGGCACCTTCTTAACGGGACCAACAATGACTTCAGTTACTGATGGTCATGCAGCTTTGATAAGGATATTCGGCTTCCTCCCAGCATAGGTACTGTGCTCCAAAGGGTAAAGGCTGAATCACCTTTTATGACAGCCTCAACAATCACAGAATATCCCATCCACTGTAGTTAAAGGCCTGTCAAGACTCAAGGAGAGGGAGATGGATTCCACCACTTGATGGAGGAATATCAACAATGTTCTTTAAATGAAGATATTAGAAAGTTAGAAAATGTACCTGTTTTTACTTGCTTCTATGAAATGCATATTAATTACATGGGAATTTAAAGAGATGTTGTGATTTGGGGTATTATGAAAATAAACCATAAACATATATGTATATTGTGCTTATATAACAAGTCTCCTCATACATACACATATATCTGTGTATGAGGAGATTTATTTATAGAAATTAGCTCGTGTGGTTATGGGGGCCTAGAAGTCCACGATCTGCCATCTGCAAGTTGGAGAACCAGGAAATCTGGTGGTATAATTCAACCTGAGTCCAAAGGCCTGAAAATTGGGGGCTGATGGCGTATGTCCTGTACTAAGTGAGAAAACAAGAGATCCAGGAGCACCAATGTCCAAACGCAGGAAAGTATGGCTGTCTCAGTTGAAGCAGAGAGAGAGAATTTGCACTTCCTCTGCCTTGTTGTTCTATTCAGGCCCTCAGCAGACTGAACGATGCCCACCTGCATTGGTGAGGATGATCTTCTTTCAGGCTACTTTTTCAAATGCTAAACTCTTCCAGAGATAACCTCATAGACACACCAGCAATAATGTTTTACCAGCTACCTGGGCATCCCTTTGGCCTGTCAAATTGAAATATAAAATTAGCTATCACAATACATTATAGGATTTAATTATGATTATGTTTTGTTATATTTGGGAGGAAAGAATGAGCAAGATGATATTACTACATGTAGCTTTCATTTGAGAATAATTCAATACTAAGTATAATGATCCTCTAAGGTACTAGTATTGTTTCTCCTTTCCAATCAAAAAATACTGGTTAGAAAACTCAGAAACCAATTTTAGGCTCAAATCACAGAAATTCTACTACTGCTGTGATCCATTTTTTATCCCTTGTTCAAAATTTTCTACTTTATTAAACTTCTAGTAACATTTTAAATTTCCATTAAAGGTGGAATAAATATTTTTAATAAATATTGACTGAATATTTTAATGTTTTCAGCATTGATCTACTAGGACGTATTTCTGGAAAAACTCTGTGATGGTCTATGTAGATTCAAATTCAGAGGTTAAAGCAGATATTTCTCTTAAGTATTCATATTTTAAAATATGTAGCTGTTTCACTGATGTAGCTAAAACGTATTTTATTAAACTCTTCTTTCCATAAGAAGTTGTAAAAACTCAATTACAAAGAAACTAATATTTTCGGCCCTTAATGAGTTATACTAAAAGACCATAAAAAATGTAGTATCATTTTTGTCTTTAAATAGGCTTCAAATGGTTGTAAAACTACATTTACCATCAAAGCAATATCATCTAAGTTGAGGACTTTAAGAGGCACTTGACTTTTTGTGGATAGTCAATTGAAAGAGACATGATTAACTATGAAGTATGATTTTCTAAAGAACTATTAAAAAGAGTAAGGCATTTGACTTGATTATGCCAATTTTGTTAAAAATCAGTCTGAAAGCTTAATGCTCAGCTCAACTGTTGCAAAAATGAAAATGGATATTTCAGATGTCACATCAAAACTGGAGTGGATTAAAAAAAACAGTATCAATAATTACATTGCATTCTTTAGTCACATGCAAGAGGGAATTCTTCCTAAGGAAGAAACATTTGAGCGCATTCTCAAATAAAGAGAAAAAATTTAACCACTGCGGGTAACATTTCAGGTACAGTAGACACCAGGATAAGCATCCTTCTTTAACACACATTTCACTTACTATGGAAATTAGCACTGAGGGTTTTTTGAAATCAACTCAATCAGAACAAGTAATCAAAAACTGACTGTGAAATGTGAGACATGAAAAGCCAAACTGAAGAGGAACGGAGCTTTGTAAAGCCAGAGTGGCAGAAAAAAATAAAATTTCAATATTCATAAGAATAATTGACATTAGAAAAGATATTATAATCTGTGATATTAAACAGAAATTATTCCCTATGATAATTACATGATTATAGATAGATAGATAGACAGATGATAGAGAATTGACAAAATAAGGAAACTTACTGAATATGGTGGTAGATAAAAAACAAAGTTTAAAAAGCACCTGTTTAGAAGAAATTTTAAATGGAAGAAAAATAAGTTTGGAATATACCTTAAAGTTTACTCCCACTCAATACTGCATTTCAATCCAATCTCTAATTGTCCTGAAAAATTGTAACTGAGGTTTTAATGTCGTCAATCTGGGGCAAAGTATCTCCTTCCAATTCCAAGGGAGGCAGTCTCAGCCTAGCTGAATATGTACAGTTTTCTTAACTCTTCTCCATGTGCTATGGTATCTCTCTACTTTTTGAGAAGCTCAGTGGTGGCTGTCCTCTGCAGGCCAGGGTTAAAGATAAGAGAAGCTGCCATGGATCCGTTCTTGGTAATGTCAATGGGAACCAGGCGAAAAGGGGAACCAGGAAGGTGGCAGAGATGAGGGTGGTACTTTGACCTGCAGGGACCTTGTGGCTTGGTCATTCAATTTTTCTTTTGCTTCTGTTTTCTTTCTTTGAGCTTTTTGTTCTATTTTCTGGGAAATTTCCTCAATCTAATTTTACAACACTTCTATTGGAGTTTTCATTCATGTGTTTATTTAATTTCCGCAGGTTTTCTTTTCCATTATGGAAATTTGACTTATCTGTTTATTTTCATTAATGCAATATATTTTCTTCTCTGAGGATAAATATTTTGTAATTTTGCTCTAATTTATATTTAAGAACTTGGATTATTGTCAAATTATTCTTACTTTAAATTCCAGCATCACAGTCCCCAGTTGTGAGACTGAGCTTGAGAGAGTCACCTAACCTCCTTAACTCTCACTCTTCTCAATTGGAAATTTAATAATGATACTCCTCCAGTGTTTATTAGACTAAACTAAACAAAAGGCACAGTGCCTTGAATATACCTAGCATATGTTTAATGTGTATGTGCATGCATGTGTTTGTGTGTGTTGTGTGTGTGTGTGTCTGAAGCCTGGAGGAACTGGGAGAAAGTGGGGGTGAAGGTAGAATAGACATAAACAAAGCAGACATTAATAAGAATAACAAATAAATGTAATAAAAGGTAAATGAAAAATTATATCATATCATGTTGATCTTTTTTATTATTTTTGATGGTGGGGGTTGTCCAAATCTGGTTCTTACTTTGTGGCAAGAATGAAATGTAGGCCCTACTTTTCCTGGAATCATCCACTTAATAAAAAAAGGAGGGGTTATGCTAGGATATTCCTAGAGTCCAGGAAGAATATTAAGTATTTTTCTTTTTTTTTTCAAGTGGACAAACAGATCATGTGAAGCACAAAACACATGAATTCTGCCCCATATAAAGTGATCTCCTCTGAGAATTTTTTCAGTTATTGAGACTTTCAATGAGTTAATATCTTTTGTAAGAATCAGAAGCATATGTTTTATTCTTTCCCGTATCACCTAAGAACCTTTTCCTACTTTAGTGCAATTTGTTGCCCCTAATTTCTTCAGTGATGTTCAATTCTCTGCATATTGAACATGAGCTTTTGTCTACTCAACCATGCTTCTGATTAAATTTTAACTTTCATGGTTGAAATAGTGTATTAATTTCATATTTAACTACAAATATTTTCCATTAACGGACTCTGTGATAAAGCAAATAATAATTATTGAAAATATATTTGTTATGGCCATATTTATGATTATTAGTCCATAGTTTTGTTTTGCTTCACAATTGGCTACTCCTGCATACAAACTCAATTTTTATTTTCAATATATCTGACCGACTTTGTTTTTAAAAGCTTAATTCCTGTTTTACATATTTAATTGCTTTATATAACAACCTTAGTTGCAAAACTATGAGATCAGAATAAGAACTAAAAAGATTTGACATATTGATGGCATTAAAAATAAATATAAAGTCCATAAACTAACATTTATTGAATGTCTGCTAGGATCAAGATATTGCTATAAGCACTTTATAGGATCCATTTTATGTACTCCCTAGGTTCCAGTCACTTATTTCTTTTCTATAATATACTCAAGGTGATAGTGATTACTGCAAAACCATTTCAAAAAGTGAAAATGTTGATTTTCATTTGTTATTCACTTTTTAGAAACAACCATGGGGCTACTTTTCCATATTATGAAACCAGTACTGTATTTTTGTCAATGTGGCCATAATGTATTGTATCTACTATGAGAGTCTATGCTTAAATAGCAAACAACACTGAAGTCATAGAGGCTAACATAACCAAAGTTTACATCTTAAAGTCATTTTGTCTAATATTAATATAGTCACACCCATTTCATTTGGGGAATGGTTTACATGATAAATATTTTTTTCTACAGTTAACTTTCAGCTTATTTGTGTTCTTTAACTAAAATGTATTTCTTATATACAGATCTGAAAGTTGGATTCCCCCACCCCCCATTCTCCCAATCTCTACCTTTGATTTCAGTGTGTAATCCACTTACATACAATAGAGTTACTGATAAGGTAGGGTTTTCTTCTGTCATTTTGCTATTTCTTTTCTACTGTCATATCTTTTTTATTTCTTTATTTCTTCATTGCTGCCTTATTTTGTGTTAAACAGAGATTTCCTTTTTCACCATTTTAATTTCCTTAGGTTTTTTTTTTTTTTTTTGGCTATATTTTTAACATTATTTTCTTTATGGTTGCCCTAGGATTACAGTTTACTTCTTAAAACTATCTAGACTGAATTAATACTAACTTAATCTTAATAGCATACTGACAATTCTCAAAGATAGCTCCAATTCCTCCCCAATCCTTTGTGCTATTGTTGAGATAGAAACTGCATGTTTAGACATCATAAACCCATTCACAATGTTTCATAATTATTGATTTATGCAGTTGTCTTTTAAATCAAAGAAGAAAATAGTTTCAAGCAAAAGTATACTTACACTGTTTTTACATTTGCCTGTGTGGTTACCTTTAACCAGTGCTCTTTATTTCTTTGTGTGGATTTAAGTTACCATCTACTGTCCTTCCATTTCACCATTTAGTATCTTTTGTAGGGAAGGATTCTAGTGACAAATGTCCTCAGATGTTATCTGAAAATGTCTTAATTTCTTCTACTTATTTAAAGATCCTTCTGCTGCATATAAAATTCTTGATTGGCCGTCTTTTTTTCTTTCATGACTTTGAAAATTCCATCCCACTGGCTCCTGGCCATGATTTCTGATGGGAAGTTGGTTATTATTTTAAAGAAGGATCCTTTGTATGTATTGAGTTACCTCTCTCTTACTATATGCAAGATTTTTTCTTTATCTTTGTCTTTTGAAAGTTAGACTATGATGTCTTTATATGTGGATCTATTTGAGTTTAACAAACTTGAAATTCATTGAGCTTATTCTATGTGAAGAATGATGTTTTTTATCTAACTTGAGAAGTTTTCAGCGATTATTTATTCATCATTTATTCATATATATGTCTTTTTTGGTGTGGGGGGGTACATTTCACTCTTCTCCTTCTGGGACTCCCGTTATTGTTGAAATTCTTGTTGGTGTTGCACATTTCTCTGAGTCACTAATCATTAATATTTATTCTCTATAAGTTGTGTTCCTCAGACTGCATATCTCAATTCACCTATCTGCAAGTTTGCTGATTCTTCTGCCAGTTTGCATCTGTTGTTAAACCTCACTAGTGAATTTTTCATTTATGTTACTTTTCAACTCCAAAATTTCTATTTGATTCTTTTTATAAAAAATAGTTTCTTTCTCTTTATTGATATGCTCTCTTTGGTGGACATTACTTTCATATTTTTCTTTAATTCTTTAGGCAGTTTCCTTTAGTTCTTTGAATATACTGATAATAGCAGATTTAAAGTGTATGTATAATTCCAATATCTATGCCCTCTAAGGGAGAGTTTCTGTTCACTGTTGTTGTTGTTGTTGTTTTTCTCCTGTGTATAGGCCACAGTGTCCTATTTCTTTGTGTGTCACGTTTTTCTGTTTGTTTGATTTTGAAAATTGGACACTTTAGATAACGTAATGTGGCAGCTCTAAAAATCAGATCCCCATGATTTGTTGTTGTTTGTGTGTGTGTGTGTGTGTGTGTTCTGTTTCTTTAAAAACTTTACAGAACAAACTCTGAAAAATCTGTATTCCCTATGGTATGTGGCCACTAAGGTGTCTACTCAGTCATTTTAGTGGTCAGCCAATGACTGGTCAGAGATTTTCTTAAATTTGAACTAGTAAGTTTTCCACCCATTGCTGAGGGAGTCTGTGTGTATGTTGGCAAAAGCCTTCAACACTTAAGCAGTTATTCTATCTTAGTCTTCAGTTTCTCCCTGCACAGAATATAAAGATCAGGCAAAGACAAAGATTAGGGCACTCCCAAATATTCCTTGGATCCTCAGGAATATGTCAGAACTTTTCAAAACCCCCTATGGGCATCTCCTATTCTAGATCTTCCTTTTAATATTTTGTCTGGGGTATTGTTTGGCCCAACTGATATTTCAGCCTTAAGCAACTGCGCTCTTAAACAACTTTGGCTGATTGCGGTGTGGGGACAAAGATTTTCCTGGGGAAGGAATTTTAAATCAGGTTAAATAACAATACTCTGTGAATAGGGCTTTTTCTGGGAGTTGCAAGACAGGTCAAATAGTAACCATGTTCTTGGAATAGAACTTTTTCAAGAGCCCCAAACCCAGTCTGCCTCCTTTAGTGGCTAAAAGGCTGTTGTTTTCCTCTCTACTATGAGGCTGCTGGTTTTCATGGCTATCGTGGAGCTGGAGAGAGAGTAATGGGATTAGTCCAAGTTAAAACACCACCAATCCTACTCTTTATACTAAGATTCACTCATTTTTTTCCTGAGGAAATTTTCCTTAGACTTTATAAGCCTTTGGTTAATATCCAGAATTCTGAAATGGTTTATCCTATCAATTTTGCCAATACTTCCATTTTTTTATGGGAAAGTGGATTTATGGCACTTATCACTCTGCCGTTTTGGGAGTCCTGCTAAAAGTTTACTCCTTGCTCATGCTACATGTGGGTTGGCCAAATGTAGGCTGATAGAAGTCCATCTTAATCTGTGCTTCAACAATCACTAAGGAAAGGAGGAAAGAATGCAGCAAATCATGATACAACTCCTAAAGGTTCGATGCAGAACTGACACACATCAATTATGCCAGTATTTCCACATTCATTGACCTAGGCGAATAACATGGCCCTGCCTAACTTCAAAGGCAAAAAAGCATAGGCAATGCCTGTGTGTACCCTGCATGCTGAGAGTTGGAAATATATGATAAATGGCAATATTGGCTACCACATTTATAAGACTTATTTTTATCAATAATTGAACTTTATAACTTAATATTTTCCAGGACCTAAACACATTCAGTTATTTATAACTACCTTAGTTTCCTATCCCAGCTGTAATATATTACTACAAACTTAGTGGCTCAAAAACTACAAAGTTATTACTTTAAAATTCTGGAAATCATAACTCTAAAATGGCTTTCACTTGGGCTACAATTAAAGTGTCAGCAGATCTGCATTTCTTCTGGAAGTTCAAGGTGTGAATCCATTCCCTTGTCTTTTTTGGCTTATAATTACTTTTGTTCCCACTTGAATAATTAACGAGAAACTCTCCATCTCAAGATCTTTACATTAATCATGACTGCAGAATTTCTTTTGTTATGTAAAATAACATATTCATAAATTTCAAGGATTAGGAGGTGGACATATTTGGGGAACCATTTTTCTGGTTACCAAAACAACCATATCTGAGCTAATACTATCTCCCCAAATGGCTCAAAAGTTTTATATCTAAATTTGTTTTGCAAATAATTTTTTGATAGATGAGAGAAAATATCTCACTGGAAAATTAAATGATGGACTGAAATCTCAATATTTTCATTAACCATGTCAATATTACTAGCCTTAGATCAATTTCTGTAAAACTGGATAATACTAACTCTTCGAGTCATTAATATGTATCTATCATTGAATTTTATTACTCAAAATATTTTACTAAGTCATAAATATTTTAACAGATGCAAAATCTTTCATATTAGTCCCAACTTCTAATATACTAACATAAGAGCACTGGTTTATATTCTAACTTACCATTTTACAGTCTTCTATCACAAACACAAACATATTTTACAAAGATATAATCTCATAAAAGTTAATTTTATATTTATTTTATTTCTATATAAATGTTACACTTAAATATTTTATGAGTGACACATATATTTAATGGCTGAATAATGCATCTTCAACATGATTATATAGTAATTTACTGGAACATTCTCTTGAAAGTTTTGTGCATAAATTTATTTGATAAATAGAACTATAATAAATACCCTCTACTATATGCTTTCCACCTTTATCTGACTAATTCCTTAAGATAAGTCCCTAAGAATGGATCACTGCATAATTTGAAGATAACCATGGTTCTGAAGCAAAGATTATATTTTATCCAATTCTATACATCCTACTTTCATTAATAACTGATTCTTGATATAACTGAATGAATGAATGTACTGGAAAAAGTATTTTTATAGCTCTTGAAATTGGTTTTCAAAAGTTATTTTTAAAAATATTGAATGTATTATTATCATTTCTGTTCATTTGATCACATTCAGAACTTCCTAGTAAAACTTTCAGGGGTAATGAGGGAAACTCAATCTTTAAAACAAACAGCTATCCCAAACTTATCATCTCATTTTTTATAGGCATGAATAATTTTTAGGTTTAATATGATAGTTTAATAATCTTAATGGCCCTTTTCAATAAGCTAAAACATTTCTTAGAAGTGAAAAAGTATAATTTTTCAGTTTTTTTCACCCATTCATTCATTTCATAAACATTTTGGGACATTTCCTATATCCCAGATACTATCACAGATATTGGACATACAACAGCAAATGGCTTAGTATGTTATTCTACCATAAAGCTCATATTATTGGAAATGAGGTAACAAAGGAGAGCATTTCAATATTTACCATCAAGTCCAGAGTTGGAGGACAGAGGTGGAAAGGCAACTCAATCTGAACGAATAATGAGTGCAGGTGCATGAAATTGTTAAAGTGCAAGTGGCTCCCTGGAGTTTCTTATGATCCATAATGTCTAGAGCATGGGGTGCATGGGAATTGAGAGAGTGGAATTTAGAAAGCTCCAATGACTCTGGCTCTGCCTTCAACTTCCCTATTTAAATTTGGGCACTAAGTTTTTGCCCTCTTTACTTTTTTTTCATAAGTTGTTAGTAGGAATTATTAGTTGACTTCTTAAATGCTCAACTCTCATTATCATAATTAATTGTCCAGGGGGCCCAGGAAGCCCAAGACTTGCCAAGGTGAAAATTGGAGACCTCAAATATCATCCCAGAATTTATGGGTTTCAGATCAGTCAAACCTGGCGTCTTCAGACCTATACTCTGCTGTGCTCATCCTTATTCATTCAATAATTTAATAAGGATTTAATGAATGTCCTTTTCTCCTTCTGATAATCCTATTTAAAACCTTATATATTTGTTCCAAGTCTCTGTATTTTATGAAGCCTTAAGATGCAAGAAGTAATTTTTCCCTCAGATTCTCCACAAATAAGGTTCTCAAAAATGAGGCCCAATACCCATCTAAAACAGGTGAGGTTGCCTAGCAACCATCTCCGTCCACCACCCAGGAACTGCTGAGTGCATCAGTTCCAAGAGCAACTAACTCACAGATCAATAATTAAGATAGGAAATGAAAACAAAAGGAGGAAATGTTAGTGCAGCACTCCAAGAGGTAAAACAGAATTCGGATATTAAAAGGCAAAATTACCACAAAAGGCCTCTCCTCATTTCCTTTTCTTTGCTGAAACACACAAATACAGAGACCTTAAAAGAGAAAACTTCATCATTAGCAACCTCACAGATGTTTTTGGGCTAACAATGAGGACTCATGACCCAGGAGAGGCCATGTGTTGATACAGGACTGAAGAGAGCAGTCTAGCCCTCCCCACTGCCATTTTGCATGGAATGGAAAATAGGAATGTAGAATAAATAATGCAAACACAGGAAACAAATAAAATATTTTAGAAAACAGAAAGTTAGAGATAGTGACTTACCTAATGTGACAGAGTTAGGAGCCTAGCTGTATTAGAACCTTCAACTCTGGATGAGAACATTACTCAAGTGGTATCCCACAGTAGAAAGAACACACTGTTTGGAAGAAGGTAAACTGAGCGGGTTTTCTTGTCCTGCCACTTCTTACGTGATCTTGGACAAGATGCTTGTTGATTTTGAGGTTTTATTTGTTCATCAATTAAATGTGGATAATTCCTTAAGCAGTTGTAGTTAACATGAACTAATCTGTGCAAATAAAATTATCTAACTCCTCCTGGCACATGCTAAATACAGATATTTGTCTTTTTTAACATTAAGAATTGAGATCTCCATTAGATAATTGTTGCTTTTTTTGCAGCTATTAAAATCCCTTGAGAGGATTCTAGGTAAATACTCCCTAGGGCAATACAAATAGTCAGTGTATCATGTATTGGGCACCAGTTACAATTTTGGGAATTCCAGCTCAATGCATAGAAGAATTTGAGCATGATACAATATAATATGTAATGAAATGTCAAATTCCATGAGATTGAATATATTTCTCATGGAAATTAAGGAACAAAGATACCTTGTTAGAAATAATATTACAGCTTTCATTTATTACTTAATTAAAATGCACATCAAATATATTTAAAGAACATATTTAACCTGGTAATGACACATTAGAAAGATATCTTTAAGGACATAATTAGCAATATGATTTTAATAAGAAAACTGCATAAAATATCTTACAAATTTACATTGAGTAAACCAAAAAGTTTCATTTGCATATATTCTGTAAACATACTTCAACTTCAACTCATATTTGCATACTGTTTGCAAAAGAAACAATTTGGACAGATTCAAACCCAAAATCTATTTAAAATCCAGCCATTCATATCTTTCATTCATTATGAGAGTCAAACTCCTTCCAAAGTAACAAAGATAAGCTAAGGGCTTAAGATAAAGATAAGGGCTTAAGATTCTGCACATTTGCAATAGCTAAATATAAATTTAAGTATGAAATTTCTTAATTGCCAATCAAAATAAAAAACATGGGAGAAACCATATAGGGTCTTTAGAGAAAGCAAACAAGGTTATGTTCCAGCACTTAGAGGTAAAAGGAATGTTTAATCTTGAGCTTCACCTGGAGTAATGATTTTTAGAAACTTTCTTTTTGTCAGGCATTTTTGAGATTAGCTTATCCCTTGAGTATAGTAATAACAATCATAATTGCAAACATTTAATAGGGCCTTACTATAATCAGGTCCTGTGTTAAGAATGTTACTAACTTATTTAACCCTCACGACTGATCTATGAGGTATATATTATTATTATTGCCATTTAATGATGGTTGAACAGAGGCACAGAGGTAAAGTAAATTGACCATAGTCACTTAGCTTAATGAGTAGGGTTGACCTGATTTTCAACCTACCTATTAGTGAATTTGAGAAATGATCACTAATAGTAAAAGTAAAATATAATACTTAAAAAATATATTCACAGGTAATCTCTAACTTGTTTGCTTGCTACTTCCAATCTTCTCAGGGCAAAAACTTTTTCCCCTTAATCATATAATAAAGCAGTTAAGAAACTGTTTCAGTTACCTAGGGCTGAATAATAAAACATCTCTAAATGTAGTGGGTTAAAACAACTACAATTTAATATTTTTCAGAACTCTGTGTGCTGGTTGAGCTTTGCCAAGAGGTTCTTTGGCTTCACATGTCACTGCCTGGAAGTACTCACTCATGGCAGGAGTGGCCTGGAAATTCTAAGAGGGTATCACTGCCCATGTTCATGCATGTGATCTCTCTACATTAGAGGCTAGGCATCTTTACAACATGGTGGCCAGTCATTCATTTTCTTACATAGTGACTGGCTGGCTTTAAGAGGAAGGAAGCGAAAGCTGCCAGTCATCTTCAGACCTGGACTCAGGAGGTCTGAGACCAGTCATCATTCAGACCAGTCATCTTCTGATCTGTCCACTCCCACCATATTCTATTAGTCAAAGCAAGTTACAAAGCCAGTCCAGATTTAAGGAAAAGGAAAATAAATTCACTCTTTGAATATGTAGGAACAACCAGTACATACAGGGAGGGAAAACACTGTTGATAATCATTTTCTGAGACTCTGTGTCACAAACACTAGTCTATATATTTTTTTTCATTTCCCTTCATCTGACTGCTATCTTTAAAGTAATGTTTAAAATAATTAAAACACATCAGAGGAAAGAATGGAGAAATAAAGGACTAAGGGAGTCTAAATAACACAGACATTAATATTTTAATGAAGAATTTAAATGAAATTTGTAAAACCCATTTTTTTATGCTTATATGGGAGGGAGCAAGGGAATATTCTATGTAATGGAAGAGTTTGGACAAAGGTCTGCAGGAAAGAAATGACAATGGAGTTTGGAGGACTGCTTGCAAGTCAGTAAGACTGAAAAACAAGATGCAAAGAAGAGTCTATTCAGAATACGAATGAAAAGATACGAAGGGGACAAAATATGGATGTCTTTGAATGACAGCTTGAGCAGTTAAAGTTGACATTTTTGCCTGGAGTCATCCTGGGCTCACTTTTCAAAACACAATAGAATAGCATAACCAAGGGAGAATTGGGAAGAAGGTGCTTTGACTCAGTCGGAGATGCCCAGTTCTTGTCAAATGTTTGATCTGTTTTTGAACATACATTTCCATGGTCTTGAAATGTGATGACAGAGTTTTGGACAAGCATGTCTGTGATATTGCCAAACTTGAATTCCTCTAGTGCAAGATGCCTTAGAAAAGTGTCACGCACAGAGAAAGGTTTTAAAACCTTCTTCAGAGAATAAAAATGTGCAATGTAATTCTAAAAAGAATCCTACTCCCAGTTTTATAACATAAAAGTCTACCCAAGCAAAATTACATGTGGATGCCAATTATCTAACAAATGTTGTTAGGTCAATCAACCTACTTCTTTACTGAAGTGATGACAGGATGCACCGCTGTACCCCACTCCCACTCGGTACATCACATGCTCTCCACAACTGCATGAATTAATGGCAGCTGTGCACGTATCACCAAACACAGGAACTTTGATAGAAAATAGATTGATTCAATTGTTTGACCCAATTCTGTAGTTCTTACTGCTTGAAGAATGAAGTCAGTGATCCGAAACAATTGAAAATAAAGAAAAAAACCTGAAGCTTTTGAAATATAACTTAGACTGTGGTTTATTTATATAACATATATATATACATATATATATATATGTATTGCTTGTTCTGTGTCTGATACAATTCTAAATTATAATTATAAATATAAATAACAACCCTCTGAGGAAGGTACTATTATTATCACCATTATCCCCGTTAAACAAGTGAGGAAACTGAGGAACAGAGAGTTTGAGGAATTTGTGCAAAGTCACACATAGTTAATAGCAGGACCAGGTTTCAAACCCACAAATCTGGGCTCCCAAGCCCGTGCTCCTATCTGTTACACTACTCATTTTCCAAAGTTTCTTCTTAGTTTCCTTTCAAAAAAAGCATCAAATATGATATATTTCACTTATCCAACAAAATGTTTTGAGTTCTTACATTATGCCAGGCACTTTTCTGAGTGGCAGAGAAACAGTGGCAAACTAAAGGCAGTCAAAAATCACTGTTCTCGGGCTTCCCTGGTGGAGCAGTGGTTGAGAGTCCGCCTGCCGATGCAGAGGACACGGGTTCGTGCCCCGGTCCGGGAAGATCCTACATGCTGCGAAGCAGCTAGGCCCGTGAGCCATGGCCGCTGAGCCTGAGCGTCCGGAGCCTGTGCTCCGCAGTGGGAGAGGTCACAACAGTGAGAGGCCCACAAACCGCAAATAAGTAAATAAATAAATAAATAAATAAACCACTGCTCTCTTAGAACATATGTTCTAGTTGGACAAGACAAGGAATAAATAAATAATCCTGCCATATGCAGACATATGGATGAATCTTGAGGACATTTGCTAAGTGAAATAAGCCAGTCAAAGAGGGACAAATATAGCAGGTATATAAAATAGTCAGATACACTGAAGCAGAGAGTTGAATGGTGGTTTCCAGGGACCGGGGCAAGAGGAAATGGGGGGTGGGTAGCAATTAAATAGGTATAAAGTTTCAGAAATGCATGATAATTAAGCTCTAGAGTTCTGTTTTACAACATTGTGCCTATACTGCACTGTACACCTAAAAATGTATGGGGGTAGATCTCATGTTAAGTGTTCCTAACACACACACACACACACACACACACACACACACAGTGTCATCAATACAAAGAAAAAGTAAATAAATAATTAATAAATAAATAAGCCAGATCATTTAACAGCAGCATGAGCTCCGTGAAGGACTTAAAACAAGGTCATGTATTATGGGGGTGGACCCCTTCATATTAATTGGCCAGGAAAAGTCTTTCTGAAGAGGTGACAGTTTAGTTGAAACCTAAGTAATGAGGAAAAGCCAAACATCTGAAAAGTCAAGGAGGAAGGTTCCAAGCAGAAGGAACAGCAGGTACAAAGACCCTTAGATGGAATGGACCTGGTCTGGTCAGGAACAAAAAAGAAGTGTAGTTAGAATGTAGAAGGTGAAGGGGATGGAGACAGAAGCAGGCAATAGACCATGTTAAACACTATAAGCAATGATAAGGGAGATTGGATCTTATTCTAAGAATACGGGCAAACCATGAGGAGGGTTTTAAGTAGGTGAACCATTTGAGGAAATTTGTTATTATTTTTACCTGTCTGGTGATTAGTGTTAAAAGTCAAGAAGTCAGAAAGTTTATCAAAGTTAAGGGCATGCCATTCAACTCTCTCCACTGTTAACTTTCAAGATATTATTTAAAGTATTTTATATACATGTATATACATATATATATGTGTATATATATATATGTGTGTGTAGATAGATAGATAGATAGATAGATATGAGACATATATATATATATATATATATATATATATATATATATATATCCCCTTCCTGGCAATGCCCTAAGGACTATTTTGCTTTTTCAAAAACATGGCCATCTGTTATTGAAAAAATACGAGCCACTTTCCTCATGGGATAGATGAGGTGCTGTTACACTGAATTTTTTTTCTCAGTTTTACAACATCTTTATTTAATTGTTATTTTTGGAATATAATACTATAGCTTCAGTATTTTGCTAAATCAGGTTTCAACTATGTTTGCCATGTTTTTCTAGAGGAAATGGGTAACTCACAAGATATGCTAATTCAGAATTTTTTTTTAATTTTTTGAGGTTAACTATACTTTATTCAAGACAAACATACTCCAAAATCCTCAACTCTAAATATAAAATAGGTAACATATTCATCAACTAATCTAATCAAGAATATGTTAAAAATAACATAACTCCAGATGCATGTAAATGAAGTAATTAAAATGCAAAATAAAAAAGCAATTCTGAAATTATGTTAATGTTCACATGTTTATACATTGCTTTCTGAAATCTATGTATGTTTTTGCTTCCTCCTCTCCTATTTATACCTTTCTTGAAAGAAGCTTTAGTAGTATTTTTCAAACAACTTGCAAAAATGCATTACCTAACCAGTGAACACAAAAAAAATATATTAGGAAAGAAACAGACAGCATGATTTTCTCTTTCAATAAAGACTTGGTTTCTCTGTGTTTGAAAAGTATCTGTAATTGTATCATTGCAATTTAAGAAAGATGCAGTTGAGATTGGAATGGTGAATAGAAGGCTAACAAATGATCAGAGAATGAATCTAATTTTATACAAAAAGAGAGGAAAAAAACGTAGACTAAATACTTGGGCTTTTTAGTATTGAATAGAACCAAATGAAGATCTAAGGGATTATTAGGGCTGATTGTAAAAGAAATAAATACTATTAGCTAATATTTCTATATTACTTTGAAACTTACAGAGTAGTTTCATGACTTTATATCAATCTATTCTCATAACTATAGTAGGTTGATATTGTTCTGCCAGTTTTATAGGTTAGACAACTAGAGCTTGAGAGAAGTGAATATAGTAGGAAAGACAACATGGTTAGTGACGGGGCATGGGTCTGAACTGAAAACTTGTATTTTAAATCCAAAATTCCATCAATTATATTGTTAGCAAATAAGAAAATATGGACTCTTCTCCTTAATCTAAGATCATTTTTCTGTAGTTTCTACTTTTGCTATTAAATGTTTTACAGGGAAATAGAAAATTTTCTGAGATTTCTTTATGATTAATTTACCTTTATGAAGGTAAACTGTACATACCAAAGAATTCTTGCAATTTTACAAGATGTCTGAATAACTGACAAGACTGACATCTATCTTTTTCACCTATTATTTTTATATTTATTGATTTTCATATTTTACATCTCTTTTATAGGTTATTTTTAAATCAAAATCATTATTTATATATGGATTATATAACATATATGTATGTTTATATATACTGTCTCTTTTTTGTCCATTCATCTATAGATGGACACTTAGGATGTTTCCATATCTTGACTAAGGGGTAATGCTGCAATGAACATGGGAGTTCACCAAATGGAAGATGTTGGTCAAAAGGTACAAACTTCCAGTTCTAAGATGAATACATTTCAGAATTTAATATGCAGTATGGGGATTACAGTTAATAACAGTATATTATATACTTGAAATTTGCTAAGAAACTAGGTCTAAATGTTCTCACCACAAAAATGAAATGGTAATTATGTGAGGTGATGATGGAGATGTTAACTAACCCTACTGTTAGTTGGGTTTTTCAATATATACATTTTGCAATATGTAAGTGTAACAAATAATCACATTGTATACCTTAAACTTACACAATGTTATATGTCAATTATATCTCAATAAACATTGAGATATAATGTTTATTATTATAGGGAAAAAACATTCCTAGCACCCATTTGGTGCTCCATAAATATTTCTTGAATAACGGAATATGTAGAATAAAGGAACAGTTCTTTGTGTGCAAAGAATTGTGTTCTCCATTATTCATGTTATAAATGAGGAAACGAAAGCTTAGGAAGTTGAGTAATTTTCCCAACATCATATATTCAATAAATTGATGCTGGAGCCAGGAATCAGCGCACCCCCTCCAAAAAAAATCATTTACTATTTTTAAAGTTAAATATCACTTGCATTATCAAAACTTTTTAAAAAGGGCAAGTCAGAAAAAGAGAAGTTCCTTTAGATAAATAGAGGGTACTAGTTACAAACATACTGGGAAAACTGAAAGAAGGAATTCAGAGACAACTCAGAGTCTGACAATTGCAGGAGGCTGCTGTAACCACTGCGGCCAGAGGAACAAAGGAAGAGGATTATGTTACACTGTGCTGGAAGCTGAGGCTGTTCTGGGAGCAGAAGCCATGCTGGCTGGTCATCCATGAAGTACAAATAAGGATATAGAAGAAAAGTAAGTGGTGGAAGAAACTGTAAGCAATTGTGTGTAATATTTGATTTTTAAGTAAATTGTTTATTTAGTCAACTTGCTTGAAATTGCCTAAATATTTATTAAAGTGTTAAATTACCTTTTAGGTGTTTGAAATATTCAATCTGCATTTCTACTCATTATAAATTATTAAAATATAAAAGTAGCTGACTTAAGTATTCCTATAAATGGAGAACAGGCATTTAATTTTAAATATCTCTAAGCCCGTTATTTTAACATTCTTTTATTAAAAAACTACACATCAAAGAAGCAACATCTGTAGATGTGACAAGTGGAGTGCAGAAGCTGACAAACAGCTGCAATTCTGGAAAGCAGAGCAATGTGTTACCTGTTATAATGAACTAAAATTAAGCAAAAATGGATGAACTCTACTGGTTTCTGGATAGCAAAAGAATATGGAGAGGACAGACAGCAGAAGCAAGAAGAACGACAATCCCGCAGCCTGTGGAACAAAAACTACATTCACAGAAAGACAGACAAGATGAAAACGCAGAGGGCTATGTACCAGATGAAGGAACAAGATAAAACACCAGAAAAAACAATTAAAGGAAGTGGACATAGGCAACCTTCCAGAAAAAGAATTCAGAATAATGATAGTGAAGATGATCCAATACCTCGGAAAAAGGATCGAGGCAAAGATCGAGAAGATGCAAGAAATGTTTAACAAAGATCTAGAAGAATTAAAGAACAAACAAACACAGATGAACAATACAATAACTGAAATGAAAACTAAACTAGAAGGAATCCATAGCAGAATAACTGAGGCAGAAGAACGGATAAGTGACCTGGAAGACAGAATGGTGGAATTCACTGCTGCGGAACAGAATAAAGAAAAAAGAATGAAAAGAAATGAAGATGGCCTAAGAGACCTCTGGGACAACATTAAATGTAACAACATTCACATTATGGGGCCCCAGAAGGAGAAGAGAGAGAGAAGGATCAAAGAAAATATGTGAAGAGATTATAGTCGAAAACTTTCCTAACATGGGAAAGGAAATAGCCACCCAAGTCCAGGAAGTGCAGCGAGTCCCATACAGGATAAACCCAGGGAGAAACATGCTGAGACACACAGTAATCAAATTGGCAAAAATTAAAGTCAAAGAAAAATTATTGAAAGCAGCAAGGGGAAAATGACAAATAATATACAAGGGAACTCCCATAAGGTTAACAGCTGATTTCACAGCAGAAACTCTACAAGCCAGAAGGGAGTGGCAAGATATACTTAAAGTGATGAAAGGGAAGAACCTACAACCAAGATTATTCTACCTGGCAAGGATCTCATTCAGATTCAATGGAGATATCAAAAGCTTTACAGACAAGCAAAAGCTAAGAGAATTCAGCACCACAAAACCAGTTCTACAACAAATGCTAAAGGAATGTCTCTAAGTGGGAAGCAAAAGAGAAGAAAAGGACCTACCAAAACAAACCCAAAACAATTAAGAAAATGGTCATAGGAACATACATATTGATAATTACCTTAACCGTGATGGATTAAATGCTCCAACCAAAAGACACAGGCTTGCTGAATGGACACAAAAACAAGACCCATATATATGCTGTCTACAAGAGACCCACTTCAGACCTAGGGACACATACAGACTGAAAGTGAGGGGATGGAAAAAGATATTCCATACAAATGGAAATCAAAAGAAAGCTGGAGTAGCAATACTCATATCAGATAAAATAGATTTTAAAATAAAGAATGTTACAAGAGACAAGGAAGGACACTACATAATGATCAAGGGATCAATCCAAGAAGAAGATATAACAATTATAAATATATATACACCCAACATAGGAGCATCTCAATACATAAGGCAACTGCTAAGAGCTATAAAAGAGGAAACTGACAGTAACACAATAATAGTGGGGGACTTTAACACCTCACTTACACCAATGGACAGATCATCCAAAATGAAAATAAAGAAAGAAACAGACGTTTTAAATGACACAACAGACCAGATAGATTTAATTGACATTTATAGGACATTCCATCCAAAAAACAGCAGATTACACTTTCTTCTCAAGTGTGCACGGAACATTCTCCAGGATAGATCACACCTTGGGTCACAAATCAAGCCTCAGTAAATTTAAGAAAACTGAAATCATATCAAGCATCTTTTCTGACCAGAAAGCTACGAGATTACAAATGAATAACAGGGAAAAACATGAAAAAAAACACAAACACATGGAGGCTAAACAATACGTTACTAAATAGCCAAGAGATCACTGAAGAAACCAAAGAGGAAATCAAAAAATACCTAGAGACAAATGACAATGAAAACACAACAATCCAAAACCTATGGGATACAGCAAAAGCAGTTCTAAGAGGGAAGTTTATAGCTATACAAGCCTACCTCAAGAAACAAGAAAAAACTCAAATAAACAGTCTAACCTTACACCTAAAGGAACTAGAGAAAGAAGAACAAACAAAACCCAAAGTTAGCAGAAGGAAAGAAATCATGAAGATCAGAGCAGAAATAAATGAAATAGAAACAAAGAAAACAACAGCAAAGATCAATAAAACTAAAAGCTGTTTCTTTGAGAAGATAAACAAAATTGATAAACCATTAGCCGGAATCATCAAGAAAAAGAGGGAGAGGACTCAAATCAATAAAATTAGAAATGAAAAAGGAGAAGTTACAACAGACACCGCAGAAATACAAAGCATCCTAAGAGACTACTACAAGCAACTCTATGCCGATAAAATGGAGAACCTGGAAGACATGGACAAATTCTTAGGAAGGTATAACCTTCCAAGACTGAACCAGGAAGAAATAGAAAATATGAACAGACCAATCACAATAATGAAATTGAAACTGTGATTAACAATCTTCCAACAAACAAAAGTCCAGGACCAGATGGTTTCACAGGTGAATTCTATCAAACATTTAGAGAAGAGCTAACACCCATCCTTCTCAAACTCTCCCAAAAAATTGCAAAGGAACACTCCCAAACTCATTCTATGAGGCCACCATCACCCTGATAGCAAAACCAGATAAAGATACTACAAAAAAATAAAATTACAGACCAATATCACTGATGAATATAGATGCAAAAATCCTCAACAAAATACTAGCAGACAGAATCCAACAACACATTAAAAGGATCATACACCATGATCAAGTGGGATTTATCCCAGGGATGCAAGGATTCTTCAATATACGCAAATCAATCAACATGATACACCATACTAACAAACTGAAGAAGAAAAACCATATGACCATCTCAATAGATGCAGAAAAAGCTTTTGACAAAATTCAACACCCATTTATGATAAAAACTCTCCAGAAAGTGGGCACAGAGGGAAACTACCTCAACATAATAAAGGCCATATATGACAAACCCACAGCAAACAACATTGTCAATGGTGAAAAACTGAAAGCATTTCCTCTAAGATCAGGAACAAGACAAGGATGTCCACTCTCACCACTATTATTCAACATAGTTTTGGAAGTCCTAGCCACGGCAATCAGAGAAGAACAAGAAATAAAAGGGATACAAATTGGAAAAGAAGAAGTAAAACTGTCACTGCAGATGACATGATACTCTACATAGAGAATCCTAAAAATGCCACCAGAAAACTACTAGAGCTAATCAATGAATTTGGTAAAGTTGCAGGATACAAAATTAATGCACAGAAATCTCTTATATTCCTATACACTAATGATGAAATTCTGAAAGAGAAATGAAGGAAACACTCCCATTTACCATTGCAACAAAAAGAATAAAATACCTAGGAATAAACCTACCTAGGGAGACAAAAGACCTGTATGCAGAAAACTATAAGACACTGATGAAAGAAATTAAAGATGATACAAACAGATGGAGAGATATACCATGTTCTTGGATTGGAAGAATCAATATTGTGAAAATGACTATACTACCCAAAGCAATCTACAGATTCAATGCAATCCCTATCAAATTACCAATGGCATTTTTTATGGAACTAGAACAAAAAAATCTTAAAATTTGTATGGAGACATAAAAGACCCCAAATAGCCAAAGTAGTCTTGAGGGAAAAAAACATAGAGCAGGAGGAATCAGGCTCCCTGACTTCAGACTATACTACAAAGCTACAGTAATCAAGACAGTATGGTACTGGCACACAAAACAGAAACATAGATCAATGGAACAAGATAGAAAGTCCAGAGATAACCCCACACACCTATGGTCAAGTAATCTATGACAAAGGAGGCAAGGATATAGAACAGAGAAAAGATGGTCTCTTCAATAAGTAGTGCTAGGAAAACTGGACAGCCACATGTAAAAGAATGAAATTAGAACATTCCCTAACACCATACATAAAAAGAAACTCAAAATGGATTAGAGACCTAAATGTAAGGCCGGACACTATAAAACTCTTAGAGGGAAACATAGGAAGAACATTCTTTGAGATAAATCACAGCAAGATCTTTTTTGATCCACCTCCTAGAGTAATGGAAATAAAAACAAAAATAAACAAATGGGATCTAATGAAACTTAAAAGCTTTTGTACAGCAAAGGAAACCATAAACAAGTCGAAAAGACAACACTCAGAATGGGAGAAAATGTTTGCAAACGAATCAACGGACAAAGGATTAATCTCCAAAATATACAAGCAGCTCATGCAGCTCAATATTAAAGAAACAAACAACCCAATCCAAAAATGGGCTGAAGACCTAAATAGACATTTCTCCAAAGAAGACATACAGATGACCAAGAAGCACATGAAAAGCTGCTCAACATCACTAATTATTAGTGAAATGCAAATCAGAACTACAATTAGGTTATCACCTCACACCAGTTAGAATGGGCATCATCAGAAAATCTACAAACAACAAATGCTGGAGAGGATGTGGTGAAAAGGGAACCCTCTTGTACTGCTGGTGGGAATGTAAATTGATACAGCCACTATGGAGAACAGTATGGAAGTTCCTTAAAAAACTAAAAATAGAATTACCAGATAATCCAGCAATCCCACTACTGGGCATATACCCACAGAAAACCATAATTCAAAAAGACACATGCACCCCAATGTTCATTGCAGCACTCTTTACAATAGCCAGGTCATGGAAGCAACCTAAATGCCCATCAGCAGACAAATGGATAAAGAAGTTGTAGTACATATATACAATGGAATATTACTCAGCCATAAAAAGAAATGAAATTGGGTCATTTGTTGAGACATGGATGGATCTAGAGACTGTCATACAGGGTGAAGTAAGTCAGAAAGAGAAGAACAAGTATCGTATATTAACTCATGTATGTGGAACCTAGAAAAATGGTACAGATGAACTGGTTTGCAGGGCAGAAGTTGAGACACAGATGTAAAGAACAAATGTATGGACACCAAGGGGTGATAGCCGTGCTGGGGTGGGGATGGTGGTGTGCTGAATTGGGCGATTGGGATTGAGATGTATACAGTGATGTGTATAAAACTGATGACTAATAAGAACCTGCTGTATAAAAAAATAAATGAAATAAAATTTAAAAAAAAGAATATGAATTTGTCATTTCAATGATGCATGGCTTCATCTAAGTATAAGAAGTAAGAGTCTTAGCTATTTTTAAGTGGTAGAGATGATTTAGCAAGTCCTGGGAAATTGCTACTAGAATTCAAAGTAAAACATTGAATAACCCCACTTTAGTGACAAATGAGAAATTAATTTAGCCTTGCAAAGAACTGTGCAAAACTGTTAAGCCATCAGATTTCTTTCCAGCATAGATTTGGATTGAATAGACTCATAATTAATTCTATCACTGCTTTCTCCTCTTGTTTACTTCATGATCAATAATAATATCTACTTATAACAAATATATAGGAAATCCATGAAGAAGCAAACAATGAACAAAGAAAAAGATACAGAAATTTTCACTTTGTACTTGTTTTCTCACTTGTATAATATAATAAAAGGTGGGGAACCCTGATATTACCTCTCTCACACACACACAGGTCTATTGAAAAGACTATATTAATTTATATATGCCAATCTGAACAGAGGATCTCACATAGTATAAGCACTGTGTAATTGTTACTTAGCATTGAACACTTCATCAGGATTTCTTCTTTTAAACTTTTGAGTCATAACAGCCTCTTGAGTATTATTTCCAATAGAAAGTACCAAGATATAGGACTCAAAAGTGTGTTCAGCTCAAGATATAACCTGGGAGATTATTTTTGTTTGCTTTGGATAAATTTCTAATTCAAGTTTATCATCCAATGATTTCTTCTTTCTCCTACTTGTGGAGTATTCTCTACTCCATCACATTCATCCCACCAATACTAATGAACAAAATTTTGTTATTGGAGACTCTGATTGTGTAGGATATGGTTAATGGTGTTTTTAAGAGTATTTCATCTTTCTGTTTTTTCTTCTCTTTCTTAATAGGGTTCTTTTAATCATCAAGTCTAATTTAAATAATTTTGTGATTTTTAAATTTTTTCTTAGAGTAATCAACCTAACATATTTTTCCTGGGGCAGAGCTCATTCAACAGTAATTTGGTTTCTAAAATAATATGATTTGATCTTGTTTCTTACCAAGACAGTATAGACAGTATACAGTCAAGATAGATGGATTAAGTTGCATGATATTTCTCATGGAGATTTTTCTTCCTCTGAATTCATAGTCCTATTGTCTGTTCATTTTTGTTAACAATTAAAAATGTCATGTCTTACCTTGTAGCTTGCAGTTTCAAAACCTTGCTAGTTAAATTATAATGCTTATATATTGGTTATTCTCAATTAGATAACTTCTGGATGCATTCACACAGTCTTTTATGTTTTTGTATTATAGAGAGTACCTAGAATAGTGCTTAGGAGAAGTGTTAACATAATGCTTCAATTGGATTTTCACATTTTTCCAATCTATTTTTAATTCATTCATTTTTAAGATCTAATCCAAGTAAAATCTCCATTTCTCAAGTTGTTTCAAAATAACTATGTGTTATTGACATTATTTTCTGAGTGAGAACAAATTTTTTTAAAGTAAATCAGAGATTTTCAACTCTTCTGTATAACTCACATATCTTCAAGCTATTCCCAAAGGAGGAGTGTTGATTGAAAGCTCAGTTGCTAACAAAATTCAAAAATCTTGTCTTTTTTGGAGAGATGCAATCTTATTTCATTACTTATTTTAAAATAAACCAGAAGTAATTTATTCTCTCTTTATCATGTGCTTTTATTTATTTCTACATTGTAAATGTAATCTCTATTCCACCTTTATTACTTTTGCTACTTAAAGCAAACAATTTGTTTAACTGTAAATAGGAGTTAATTGATTTACAAAGCTTGAATTATTGTAATCCCTAATAGAGATAAGGCCCTTTTTCTAGCAATGCCTGCATTTCTCTGGATAAAGTCTTTAGTTTCACAAAAAATTATAAAAATCCCTAAATATTTTATACAAAAATTATAATCATAAAACATAAAAGAGAATGCACAGATAGGTAGTGATGAAATGCTCATGCTTATAATATATCATAGGGTTTTATCATAGAAAGAAAAAGAATGAATAGGAAAAGACTCATTAAATACAGCTGCCACTCATTTTGGACTAGAATCCTGCCAATATGAAGGCAAGCACAAATAGAACATAGAAGCAATCCATGGAGGAAGCACCTACCTGAACACATTAGAATACATAGTTAAGTCCCTAATTTCAAGTAATAAAAGGAGGATGGAGTTAGATGAGTGAGGGTAAGGTGACGAAGAATGGAAGCAGATTACATCACCCCCTGCTTAAGCCATAAAACCTCTTAAAGTATTGATAAAAGAGGACACATGTACAAATGTTATTATTGCCTCTTCATAAACACATATTGTAGCACTTCACTTGGACTCATTCATCCAATGACTTGATGTTTCAGAAAAGCCATAACCAACACAAGAATAAATGATCTGACAAAATGTGGCATGCACATTTCAGAGTCTGCACCCACACTAATGACAGATTGTGATTGATTTAATTCCAGCTCTGCATTAAAAATAAGCTATGAACATGCAGTTACTGGGTCAGAAGGGCAGCCAGGTATGAAAGTCTTTCATATTAGAATTGTAACCAACAATTACTAAAGGGACCATCTTATCTATAGATGATCAGTATCATAAGATATTCTTAGTGATCCTCCAGGATAAACTGGCAGTGAGTCAGGGCAGAATATTGACTTTAGTCCCACTCTGCAAGATTAAGAGTCAGAGTTGAGTGTAGCACCAGAGCCTCCACTGGTATGAGAAAGAAACAGGGTTCAAGCCCTGTGGTTGGCCAGGATTGATCACCTTGGGCATTGATCTATGGTCTGTTACTATGGAGCACTGCAGAAGACCAATCCCTTTTCTGAGAGGCCAGATTTCAAGAAATTAGATTTTTAAGAAATTAAACTTACCTCTCAACTCATGAATATCTCTAGCAATGATCATGGCAAAGATTTTACCTGTTTTTAGTATTTTGAACACTTTTGTTATGGAGTTAAAAATAGGAGCTACGATTAGTATAAAACAATATTTGACAATTTTAAAGAAGCGGTTGATAGATGAAAGTGTTAAGATCCATTCCTAATGATGTCAAACTACAACCTATGTGTCAGAAGACAAGGAGGGTGTTTCCTTATTTGCTCCATTGTCCTTGCAGCAGACCTTCCTTATAACTAATGCTGCACTCACACTCAGGACCACAATCAGATGTTCTATATCCCGTCTTTTCCTCACTTACAAAACAGGAATGATGAGACCTACCTCTTGGGTTTGCTGTGAGGATTACATAATGTATGAAGTTTCTGTTAATTTCCCAACCCTGTGCCTGACAGTGCCTGTAAAAGATATTGAGAAAAATTTGAAGTGTTTTCTCCCCAAAGCATACAATATAAAGATTTAGTCATTTTTCTGATGAGCATAGGAATAGACACACTCTAGAAATTCCATTAAACCACTGAGAATTTTCACTTTAGACTTTCCAAGAGTGTCTTCCTTTTCTAATCAGACTGCAACAAATAATAACGTATATGTGATGTTTCCATAAAACCAAAGTACTGAAAGTACTATACTTAAAATATTTTATCTGAAACCAATTCCAAACATATTAAAAATATTCAAGACCATAATTTATATTTATTATATATAACTTTTTATATAAAATGTTCTAAATTTTAGTTTTTCAAGAGCAGAGTCTGTGCCACATTCATCTTTGTTCCCTAAGTATATCTTATGGGGAGAATAAATCATAGCACATCAAAGTTGTCACTGACTTTTATGGTTAGAAACAGTGTTAGAGATAAAATGTTCATGATCTCTAGTCTCTACTGTTGACATTTTCAAAAACACTTCCTCATCTTTTTTTCATCTTTAGCATAAATAATCCCAGGCCCCTTGAAACTTAGTTTTCTACTATCTGATCGACTTTGAACCTTTGGACTGTTTGTGCCACTGACAAGTTCAAAGAGCATGCCACTGAATAAAATATTCAAGAAAGATATGATTTTGAATTACGCTATCCTTTTTTTGATCCATTCATGTTAATACTCTCAGTTGGGATGTTGAATGTTGAAACTGATTTTTCTCAGTTTCTTCTTTTTTTTTTTTGGCGGTACATGGGCCTCTCACTGTTGTGACCTCTCCCATTGCGGAGCACGGGCTCCGGATGCGCAGGCCCAGTGGCCATGGCTCACGGGCCCAGCCGCTCTGCGGCACATGGGATCTTCCCGGACCAGGGCATGAACCCATGTCCCCTGCATCGGCAGGCGGACTCTCAACCACTGCGCCACCAGGGAAGCCCTCTTCTTTTCTTTTTAACATCTTTATTGAAGTATAATTGCTTTACAATGGTGTGTTAGTTTCTGCTTTATAACAAAATGAATCAGCTATACATATATCCCCATAAATCTTCCCTCTTGTGTCTCCCTCCCTCCCACCCTCCCTATCCTACCCTGATCCCCAGATAATCTCTACAAATACATGTGAAATGAATATACATTCAATAAATAGATAAAAACCCCAAACACTCCAGTTCTCTATTTGACAATCTTTTAAAACTTTCTTCATCTGATAAAGATTCTCTCCTTTAAAGTAGAGAAACAGAGCACATTAGAGAGATAGCGTATGCATTTGTCCCAGAGCATCAATAGCCCTCATGTAATTCTTCCAGGAACAAGCTCATTTGTCCCTTCTGTAACAAAGTACAGCTTCCTTTGGGGAAAACATAGATCTCCAACTGTGATGAAATCAAGGAAGCTTTTAATGTGAATGACAACAGTTAGACAATTAAGTCCAGAACAATGGAGACAAATCAGTCACAGAACTAGAATTGTTCACTTAGGGCAGCACAGACCTGAAAGAGAAGCAGGAGAAAATAAGCAGTGGAATGAAGGTACAGCATCTAGGAGAGAGAAGTTCCTCTTCTTTCTTTCTGAATATCACCTGCTCGTTTTATATCTTCTTCTCACAACATTGCTTGCTTCAGGCCTGAGACTTGCAAAAGTTTCTAGATGATTGTGTGACTATAAGTTCAAAGTACTTAGCATAGCATTCTATGATCTTGATATTCTGGCTCCAGCCTATCTTCCTGCCCAGAACCCCAAGCACTCAGCAGCACCCTGAGCGTTATTGCTAAATAGCATAAGCATCATTTCCCAAATTTTTAACATCAGTTCCTTTGTTTCTCATTCAAACATCCCTCCACATGGAAGAATTTTCTACTCTGATCTGTGCCCATTCAAAGCCTTTCTGAAATACTATCTGGTCATGAACCAGTATATACCACCAGTATATGGAATGTTGGGGAAAAGTTTGTTCCAGTTGTTTTTTTCTTTTTTGGCTACTTTGAAGTTTAAGTGAACCATACTCAAATGACCACCAAGTCTGTCTTTATAAAATTGTATGTCATGCCTGTATTGTAAATGATTATGGGGGAGAAAATGAAGTTAACATTGCTGATGATCCCCAGGAAAAAAAAAAATCAGCTGCCTGATTCAGACAGCTAAAACCAAGTATTAACTTCAATATAAAAATGCAAATATGTAAATATATTTTTTTATTTTTTAATGCAAAAACAATTTTAAATTTAGAAATTATGGAAATTAAAAAAAAGATGAATTTCTTTAGGATACAAATAGAATAGGCCATTTAGAAAACATTATAATTAATTCTACAAATATTTACTAAGCTCTTACTATGTATCAAAGACTATGCCAAGTGCTTTATAGGAATCATCTCATTTAATCCTCATGATCAGTGAACTAGATGACAGAGTAGTGAAAATCACACGTGCAGAAGAGAAAAAAGAATTTAAAAATTAGGACAGTTTAAGATACCACTGAAACAATATCAAGCATACTAGTATTCACACTATGGGGGTCCCAGAAGGAGAAGAAAGAGGGAGAAAGGTGCAGAGAAAAAATGTGACAACGTAATAGCTGAAAACCTCCCAACCTAAGAAAGGACACAGACATCCAGGTCTAGAATCACAGAGACTCTCAAATAGGATCAACGCAAAGAGGAACACACAGAGAAACACTGTAATTAAAATGGTGAAAATTAAAGATAAAGAGAAAATATTTAAAGCAGGAAGGAAGAAGCAACAAGTTATGTGCAAAGGAGCTCCTGTAAGACTATCAGCTAACTTTTCAGAAGAAATTCTGCAGGCCAGGAGGCAGTGGCCAGATATATTTAAAGTGATGAAAAGAAAAAATCTACAACCAAGAATACTCTATCTAGCAAGACTTTCACTCAGATTTGAAGGAGAGATCAAAAGTTTTATAGACAAGCAAAAGCTAAAAGAGTTCAGCACTACCAAACCAGCTTTACATGAAATGTTAAAGGGACTTCTCTAAGCGAAAAGGCCAAAACTAGAAATACGAAAATTGCAAAAGGAAAAGTCTCATTGGTAAAGGCAAATATACAGTAAAGGCAGTAGATCAACCACTTATAAAGCTAGTAAGAAGGTTAAAAGACAAAAGTGAATTGCCATTAAAAAGAGGGGAACCGTCATATTTAGTTGGTACCTGCTCTGTCAGACAATGTGAAAAAACATTATAATTAAAAAAATTTCTTTTTAAATGAAAAAAATTTATTCTCATGCAAGCCTTTGAAATGAGGTATAAATCATTATTTTTTTCATGTAGGAAAAACCTGAAGGAAAAAATGTTAAGCGTTAATGCATATTAGTAAATAATGGAACTGGAATTCAAACTGAGTGTTATGGGTTACATTGCATGCCCTCTAAAATTCATAAGCTAAAGAATAGAACTTTATTTGGAAATAGGGTCATTGCAGATGTAATTAGTTAAGGTGATGTTATACTGGAGCAAAGTGGGTCCCTAAATCAATATGACTATTATCCTTATACAAAGAAGAGATGTGGACACAGAGACCGAAGAAACGTGCATGCAGAAAAGATGATGTGAAGGGATACAGAATGCCATGTAAACATGAAAGCAGACATTGGGTTAATGTGCCTACATGCCAAAGGATGCCAACGATTTCTAGCAAACCACCGGAAGCCAGGAGAGACACATAGAACAGGTTACCCCTATGAGCTTTACAGGGAACTGATCCTGCCAACATCTTGATCTTGGTCTTCTAACCTCCAGAACTGTGAAAAAATAAATTTCTGTTGCTTAAGCCTCCCAGTCTGTAATACTTTGTTACAGCAGCCCTAGTAAACTATCACACCCAGGTCTCTAAAGTTCACAGTTTCCACATGTCTAGTTATTTTCTCTCAAATCACTTCCCTTTTAAACTTTGTAGCATAAATATTTTCATAGAAGAGAACTCAATAGACAGTGTGACTGAGTCCTGAACATATCTAGTTTCACAGAAAATGAGTCAGTAAATACTTATTATTGAAAGAATTCTAGAAAAGAGAAGTTTGTAGCAAAGGTACCTAAAAAATCCTTGTCCTTAATACCAAGGAAGGGAGCTCTGTCATCTTTTCTGCACTCTTGATCATTATTATCCTTTTAGAGTTGTCCTTTGTGTAAAGGGTCTAGAAACCCTGGAGCTAGATTTTCCAGAATTCACTGATGCATGACTCCAGTGTAGAATTCACCAATAACAGGCCCTCTCAGAAGATCTGGAAAGCTGACAGGAAAGCAGGAGCTTTCTTGCCATAGAAATGGCAGGACTGCCATAGATTTTACCAGACCTGGCATTTTGCATTAGCTTCCGGGTCCTCCCCGTGAATCTCATCTTCTTCAGATCTGGAGGACACTCTGAAATATCCTTTCATTACTTGTTTGGCAGCAGCAACATTTAGATCCTATTACTGAGACTAACAGCTACTGGTGCTCATTCTGACTATTCCACCAGCCCTTTAAAGCTGTTCCTGTGCTAAATCTCTTCTTACTTGAACATTCTAGAGTGGTTTCCATTTTCTTGACTAAATCCTGACTGTTAAGGTGACAAGCGATGTGTAGAATAGATTTTTTTTTTCCTGGTGAGCTTTCACTTTGCAAATCTTATCACTATGCACCCAAAAATAGGATGCAATTTCAAGAGATGGAAATACATATTTTTCTTACACTTAGTGGGCATTTTAACTGAGAAAGATTCCACTTTGACACCCAAAGGTGAGCCTCAACCTCACCTCACTTCCTACTTGAGGGAATTAAAAAAGAAAAAATAACTCCAACTACGATGACTTCATGGAAGCACGTGTGTCCAGCCAATCCATTTTAGACTCTGTATCAGCTCCTTACACATAATGCCTGGCTCTTTTTTCTTATGGTGGCAAATGTACTTTGCTTGAACTCACATTAGCTCTCTTCAGGCTTCCTTGCAAATATATACACTTGTGTTTTTTACATTCTCATCCTTTTTCTCTTCCCAATCTCAAATTCCCTGTTGTCAATTAATTCTAGACAATTTCCCAATCAATATGATAAAGCATGTTTTCAAAGGGGAGGATAAAGATCCATTAAATACCCAGCTGAAAATCTCAACTTAGTTACCACATTAAAGTAACTAAGCACTTAATTGATTTTTGAGCCTGCCTTTGAGAAAGACATTTGTAGTAAAATCAACATGTGAATAAAAGAAAAAGGAACCCATTTTGTCTCCTATATTCAAATAGGACAGTTTTATTTACTAGGGTGTGACCTATGCAGACCTCTGAAGTGAATCATTTCTTCTTTATGGATATTCTAAAATAGACCTTTAACTGTCCTAACAGATAATGTACAGATTTCAAGGATTATTTTAAAAGAATATTGTTTGGCATAGCAACTGTTGTTGTTGTTTTTGAAAGGAGCTGGTGTTATTTACCTGCAGTTAAAGAGATTACCATGGTTTACTTTTAATCTCAAAAAAAGAGAACAAACTTTTATAGTATAACGTACTTTATTTCATGATTTATGGAAATCTAATTCATTAGATCATTTTCTCTCTATGAAATAGTTCATTTAAATTCTGACTTAATAAGTCTGATTTATTCTCTTTTCCCTTCACCTTCTTGAAAAAAGGTCTGGAATTGCAAAAGTAAAATATAGTCACCTCTATAACTTCAAAAATAAAACCATTTTGCTTAGAAGGACTTTGATAGATTTTCCTCTGGATTCAAATAAGCTCTGACAGTTAATGAAACTAATTTAATAGTGAACAGATCAGGGGAATGACACAGAAAATTTGAAATATTGGTGGTATGGAAGTGAACATCTAAAATTAATTTTACTTCACATAAGGAAATGGCAATTTAAAAAATATTTCCTTTAAGGCTTAAAAAAAAAGTGTTTGATCTAAGCAGAGCAAATGCATAATCTACATGCATTCTCTTTATACACTACAATACCCAGGTGTCTAGGGTTCATTTCTTTGTATAGCCTCAACATAAGAAATACTATCATAGGTGTAAGGAAATCAGTGAATTTCTCTGATTTAAATTTTATTTATTTACTAAATATATTATCTTCTTTAAATATCTTTGTTCATCAGGTTATACACTTTTAAAATGAAAGAAAATGTACTCTAAGCCCACACTTTTGACTTGCCAACTTCAATAAGTTATTAATTGAAACAAAACTTCTTCCCTTACCCTACTTTTCTATCTTACCTATGAAGATTGAGGTTACAAAATATTAGAGCAGGAAATTGAGTTAATTCCAGGAAATATACATTGTAATTATTCTCAAGAAACACAAAGTAATATAATGAAATGGAATTTTGTTTAAAGAAATACAGAACTAATTTTCTATTCACAGAAATAAAAATTTAAATGATTTTTCTGATGTCACTATGAAAATAAGTGTTGATGTAGTAAATGTGGCCCTTTGCTTTTAGATGCCTTAGTATTTTTCTATCTGTTGTACCCATAACCTTCCGAAGAGAAAACTTCTTGTCACCACACTGAAGTACAGATAAATAAGACCTGATTCGTAGGAAATATAAGACAAAAAGAAATAACTTGACCTGTGAAAATTACTGATCAATTACAACCCTAAACTAAATATGATTCCTTTTCTAATTCAAAACCTTTAAAAATATTATTAACTAATTCCTGAGTTAGTATGTCTGTACTTGAGTAGGCATAGATTTGCTGACCATTCGGTAACTCTTACTTGTTCCATAATACATTTTCATGCTAATACGTAACGTTAGTTTTTTCATCATTATTTCTTATAATAAAACAAGATAAAATAATGGTTAATTAAAAGAAATATTTAGTCAGAGAAGCCTGGTTTTAAATCCTGGTTTATCCATTTACTTAACTGTATAATGTTGGCAAAGTTATTTAATTTCTCTGAGACTTAGTTTCTTTGCCATTAAAATGGGATAATTAGACATATGAGAGGTAAGTTTAAAAAATAAATGAGGTAAATGGAAAGGTCTCAGCTTGGGGCTTGGCACATATAAGTGTTCCATAAAAGGAAACAAAACAAATTGCAAGAATACCTGTTGCTCAGCTGGGTCTATATTCTCTTTAATCTTATTTAAAGTGATGTTTCAAATAAGTTTACTTTGTATAACATGTTAGATTTAACACCTAAGTGTTCTTACTCTTTGTAAACTTGCTTTCAAAGTGATTATCCAGGATTCCTTAATTAAATGTATCTTTCTTCTTCCCTTCCTCCCTTCCTTCCTCCCTCCCTCCCTCCCTCCCTCCCTCCCTTCCTTCCTTCTTTCCTTCCTTCCTTCCCTGCCTCCCTCCCTCCCACCCTTCCTTCCTTCCTTTCTCTATATCTTTCATATATGTCTGTGTATATATATATTATATATAGTGAGTCCCCTGCCACAAAAGCCATCCCAGCCAGCAGTGGCAAGTGATGTTGCCAGAACACCATAGTGATGAATGAGTTGACAGATTGAGCTAGAGCAATGATTCCCAATCTTGCAACACATTAGGCTTGCCTAGCGAACTTTAAGAAATTCACATAACTTGGCCCAACTTACACCTAATAAATTCAAATGTGTAGTGAGCGTAATACATGAATATGGATTGTTAAAAATTTCCCTGTGTGATTCTGATCTATTTGGTCTGTAAACAACATTTCAGCACAACCGGACTAGATAGGTTTTTATTAGTTACACATTCTGTATTGCTAAAAATTAACACAGAAAATCAGTTTTCTTGCTCCCATCTGACTTCCTACTGACCAAAAAGGCAATTGGATTCTAGCCCTCGGCCAAAACAAACTCTTTATTTGAATTCAGACTGCAATTACATTTTTATTCATTCACTCAAGTATATAATAGGTCCCAGGCACTTTCCCTTCAACTCTCTGACATCCTAGATTAATTGCTTTTCAAATTCTTTCTCATACTCCAAGAACGTCCAAAGTTCTTGTGTGTTCAGTTCATAAAAAAACAGAATACTTCAAATGATTCCTTCAACTCCAAAATTTTATTTTCAATGATATAACAAATGTGAGTGAGGAGGACAACCTACTCACAAGCTGGAGCCTTGCCTCTCCTGGGACATCTCTAAGCATGACAGATGGCTTGGGCCCTGCCCGAATTACCACACACTACCTCTCCTTCTGGACCACGCAGCAGAAGGCAACACGAAGACAGTAGCTATTCTCATCCCTGGCTCAGTACTGCATCTAGCTCACCTAAATATATCTGTGAAAATCATTTCTAGATTGTTTCAGTTAAGAATATTCATGAGGAAAATTCAGAAGCACACGAAGAACTCAGAAATGCTAAATGAAATGGAGAACATTTGCCAAGAGCAGTGTAACTTCTGAGAGGGAAACATTTTAGTCTAAGGGATGAGGTTAAATGTAACATAACAGATAACTCAGTAAATAAAATAAGTACTTGATTATTCAGTCATCTGTGTCTCAACTGGCCTAGTATAAATCATTAACAAGTGGACTCCTTATAAAGAACTAGTCTCACAGGCGTGGTATTTATGCTGTTGTATCTGTCTGAGGGTTCCATCTATTATTTACTCAGCTAGCAAATAACTTGAAAAACAGCAAAATCAAGAGTCAAAATACTTTGTTACAGAATTCCTTGCCTCAATAATTTTAGAAAGAAGCTCTCTGCTTCCCCAACACTCTTTCCAAAACACCTGTAATAAGAACCTTCCACCAATGGTAAATAGACTTCACCTCACATGCCAACATCAAATAATTGATAGCAAGTATTTGGAGTACAGTGCTGTGAAGAACAGTGAAGTCATGGTCACACTTTTTAGTAATGAGTGCCCAGATAGGATGGTCATGTCTGCTGTGGGCCAGCGACAGGGCTGGACTTAGGTCAGCCTTACCCAGGAGTCAGCATTATTGTGTTACATTATAATGATCTGTTTATATGCCTGTCACCCTTATGGATATATACAATTTCAGGAGAGGGATTATATTTTATTTATCTTTGTACCATCAATAGCCAACACAGTAGAATTACTTAATGGCCGTTTGATGAATGACTGAAAGGCAAGAAATCGAGTGGTAATGTGGGTAGATTGCTGTTCTTTCCAAAGGTAAAATCAAGTATCTCTATATGTGATGACTTGACTACAACTCACACCCTCTCCACTATTTCACTCAAACTAGCCTTCTACCTCAAAGGAACACTATTCACTCAACCGTAATTTTTTTGAAAATGACCTTTTGTGATTTCTACTCAAGTACTTATTGTATTTCCAGTCCTTTGGCTCCTCAAGTTTACTATTGTCCTATAAATACGTCTATCTTTATCTTATTTTTTTAATTTTAACAACGTCCTCCAAGGTCAAGGTGTCAATCATTTAAAGACAACACACATACACATACTCAGACATACATATTTTTAAAAGCAAATTATCAAGATATCTTAGTTTTAAAAAATAACATTTACTTCCAATATATGTATTTATCATATAATTTTAGAATTCAAATAATTTACAGGTGACTGCACTTTTAGTAGATAAATCGGCATTATCTTTTCTTGCTTCTTCCAACAACAGCACATTTTTTTCACTAATGTCACTATTAAGAAGGAAAAAAAAGTAGATCCTACTTACTACTTATTTTCAGCTTGCTAACAATTCTAGAAAAAGGAGTTAAATTGAGTATAATGAAGATATAAGATTCTTTGGAGGTTTCTTAAAGTCACGCTTATCACCATAACTGTGAGTAATTACAACTTGGTATTTTTCAGTGAGATTGAAATAATTAGATAATAACACAGAGGCCACCTGGTCCCTGGACAATCACACAAAAACTGAATGAGTTTTTTTTTCTTTTTCCAAGCAGTTACTCATTGATCCAGCGTTTATTGATTACCTGTTATAAGAGAAGCATTTGGGAGATATATAAGTATATGCTATAGCCAGTCCATCTGTGGAAAGGGTATTCACACAGAGAAAAGGAAAAAATATGGAAGTGTAAAATAAGAGCCACCATCTAATAACCTTGAAGTCATCTTTGGCATTGTCCTCTCTTTTGTGTGCCCTGAGGCCCATTCAATCACTGACCAAATCTTGTTGAGTCTTCCTGCAAAATACTTCTCTAATCAATCCACTTCTGTCCAGGTTGGCTGTCACCTATCTTATTCAAAACAGTTATCTCTAGGAACGCATCTCCAGATCCCTTCCTGCTCAGTCTCTGCTCCCTCTAATTCATTTTCACAGTACGGGTTATGCTCTTTAAAAACCCATTTGAACCTGTTGCCAAAATCCCATCAATAGCCTTCTATTTCTCTTGAAAAACAAAAATTAAAATCCCTTTTCCATCTAGCCCTCACCTCCCCATGAGCCTCAACCTTGTAACTCTCACGTTCATTCCCTGAGATTTAGTAACCCTATCTTTGTAGTTTTTATAACTACATTGTTTTGAGGGCAGGGAGATTGTTACTTTTTTCTTACATCCCTCATAGAAGTTAAACAATATCTAGTGCATGGCGGTTGTTGGAGAAATACTTACTAAATATTAAAAAATAGTCAGAAAGACAGTGGAAGGCTTGAAATTAAAACTACAGGAGTAGAAGAAATATACATTTTTGCCCAACTGTATCCCAGGTATTATACATGCATTATCTCAGTTAATCTTACTAATACTTCCTCAGAGACAGGCAATTTTGTAGATGATGAAACTGCTTTTATAAAGTTTAAATAACTTGTCCAAGATCACAAAATAGTACTGAGTCAAAGAGCTGGGATTCAAACCCAGGTTTCTATGACTTGCTCTGCTATAATATTATATCTGAGTTATTTTCATTTTAGCCCAAAGGAAATGAGGAGCCAGATGTTTGAACCAGGGAATAAGAGGTTTAATGATTTGCATATTCAGTGCAATTGTATTGAAACAGGAATAATAGTTAGCATTTCAAATATGTAGTGATAATTGTCCCTCAAAGAGTAATTTTACAATAGAAAACAAGAGAATGTAAGAAGATTTTTGGAAAACAAATAGCAGAGTTAATGCTAATATAAGCTTTGTTCTCCAAACACTCCAAAATTCTAGCATTCAAATTTCATCATGTCATCTAGGACTTCACTAGTAAGATTCATTTCCTTTCTTCATGCATTACATTTAAGTCTGTGAAATCTAGGTTGTAAAATGTGTTCCATCTCAAAAGGAAATAACCTTGTGTTTGTCTTATTAAACATTCTAAAACGTTTCCTTGAAAGCTAAAACTTCCAAGATAGGAGTGTTTTTCAGGCCCATTTAATACACTTATGTGCTTTAAACACTGGTATACTATTTTGATCTTCTACCTCACTCCACTCACTGTGACTTGACTAACCTCAAAGAAAAGAGGTCTGTACATATTACTAAAATATTCCATTAACAATTCACTTCCGAAGCCAAATGTAAATGTCAGTACTTGGCATTACATGACTTTCCTGATGGTCACTTTCTCTTAGATACACATCTGTTAAAAAAAAAAAAAAGGAAAGAAAACTTTCTACATATATGCTTTCTTTGTATAAAAATTATAGATAATATTTATTGAGTGTTTACACTTTGCTAAATATTTCACATGCATCATCTTGTTTAACATTCATACTAACCTTACAAGCTAGACATCATTACTATCTGTGTTTTGTAGGTAATTTGAGATGCAGAAAGGTTGAGGAGCAAATTTAGTAAATCTGTCTATGAGGGAGTGTGTACTTAACCCTTAAGCTACTGCTTTCCATAACAATGTATAAAGGAAGGGCACTTCATGGATGCCTGACTCTTCATTAAATTTAAATTCTAGAATGGCTAAGGACTCCTTTACTCAAGAGACTCCATTTTTTTAATGGAAAATAAGATAGGAATTTTGTTTTATAATTCTAACCACAGCCTCCTCTCCCCAGTTCACTTCTCCAAGAACAATTAAGATTTATCCTATCTATACTTCCTGAATGCCTAATATCTGCAGATTATCTAGTGTTAGGGAACTATGGATCCCATGATTAACAGAATTAAGAGGTATCAGGAAGAAGTTCTGAGCAAGACATGACCTCCCTGAACTTGCAAAAGTTTGACTATGTAAAGATACATGTGCTTTTCTGAATCTGGAGTTCATGGCCTTCATCACCTTTTCCACGGCTCAGAGATAGCCCAAAGAGTTGGCCATTACTATCCTGGAGGAAATAGACCAAAGAAGTCTACTCTTTAGGATTCCCAGGTTAGGCAAGTCTTCTTGTCCATATATACCCCAAAGAACTCATTAAAACTTAGGGTTTCCATGTGGATGGGAAGTTCAAACTCTATCATGTTGAAAAGTACAAGTTTTCCTAGAGTCCATGCTGTATAAATGAGGACACCAGAATTTGGGTCCAGCTATTCTTATAACTTTTTCCACCATGCACCATGTAGACCCAACTAACTCAACATCCACATTTTCTTTTTTTTATAAATTTTATTTATTTGGCTGTGTTGGGTCCTCGTTTCTGTGTGAGGGCTTTCTCTAGTTTTGGCGAGCAGGGGCCACTCTTCATCGCGGCGCTCGGCCCTCTCACTGTCGCGGCATCTCTTGTTGCAGAGCACAGGCTCCAGATGCGCAGGTTCAGTAGTTGTGGCTCACGGGCCCAGTTGCTCCGCGGCATGTGGGATCTTCCCAGACCAGGGCTCGAACCCGTGTCCCCTGCATTGGCAGGAAGATTCTCAACCACTGCGCCACCAGGGGAGCCCAATATCCACATTTTCTAGGAATGATAGGAGTGACAGGAAAACCTCTGGTATCAGCAGAGACATGCTGTACTGTGCGGCATGCAGATCTTAGTTCCCCAACCAGGGACTGAACCCGGTCTCCCTGCAGTGGAAGAACGGAGTCCTAAGCACTGGACTGCCAGGGAATTCCCCTTTATTTCAGAGATCAATTCAGGGTCAAATTGTTCCTTGCTTGGAAGATCAATGTTAAAGAAAACTTGAAGGTACTAGCCTGTAATGTGTGCTCTTTAAAAATGAGATTTTTTTTTTTTTTCAATCCTTAGGGACAGAGATAACAGGCACAATGTTTTTTAAAATTTTCTACATTAGAATTATTATTTCATTCATCAGTATTCTTATATTGATTTAGTACATTGGTCACCATGTAAGTGAATAATTTTTCCGAGGTGAACTGCCTGGGAATTGGTGCATAGTCTCAACCTGCATCCTTAAGGGATAGATGAGGAGCAATGGGTGATGCTGTTTTAAACCAGGTTGCCTAGATTCCACTTTCAGATCTATGTCCATTAAGCTCTCTGCCTCTCTCCTTCCTCCTGCCTCTTTGTGTCAAAGTAAACAGAGAATGTCACTGAGCAGGAGTATGAAACTTACCATAGAAATATGCAAATCTCTTTCGAAGTACACCTATTACTCTCGCTGCCAGGGTGTCTCATCAGAATGACTAAATCTGCAGCTTGGAAGCATTATTTGGGGTACTTGAAATAAGTAGAGCATTACCCATGAAAAATGGTCATGGACATATTTTTAGTAGCTTGTCAATTCTATTTATTATCTATCATGAGGCACTTTAATACATGAGGCCTTTTAAAGAGGCCTCTTTATGCAATATTGCTTCTCCTTGAAAGGAAAAGTATTCCTATCTATTTCTTCCCCAAATTTATAGCTATGTAAAAAGTAAAACTGCATATAAAAATCTACTATTTAAAATCTTTGATAGCTCTCTTTAGTCAGCACGAAGGTACCCAAACAGTAAAATTAGCATATAAGGCCCTAGTTTTTACACTTTAGAAGTTTTCATAATGTCTCTACTATGGGCACACCATTACCCAAGGAAAGAGGAGATTGTGTGGTCAAGGGGAGGGGGCCACCTTGCACCCTTCTAGATCATCCCAGAATCCCTGGGTTCATCTAATTTTCTGGCCAGATGACCCTGAACCTTCTTCCAAGAACTACAATGGCCTTTTCCCAATCTTCCTTCTTTCCAGAGTGAACTCTGTCACTGATGAGTATATCTCTAGTCTTAATGAATGTCCAAGATGTTCCAGTTTGTGGGGACGTGGCAGAGCTGTGGACTGGGGTCTCCACACACATGAGCAACAGGCCCCTTCTGGTGCAAGGTGAAACCAGATGCCGAAAGAAAAGAAGGGTAAACTGTGGACCAGCTCTCTTTTTGTTGGGTCATTCTGTTGAAATCCACTAAATCCAGTATTTCTAGATTACAGCCTGATCTGCCAGGTCAGTATGAAATTATATATATCATGTCAGAAGATACATGTTCCATTTAACACTTAGTTTGACTTAGAATTTCTAAAACTTTAACCACATGATATATGGGCCTCTGTGTGTACTTTTCCCTGGGTCCCATTTAAAAGCAGGCCTACTTCCTGATCAAACCCTGATTTCCTACCTAATGCCACCTTTTTTCAACACTGTCACTTCTATTAGAATGTGAACTTGAAACATACTTAAGTACAGACAATTTCTCCAACACAGTATTCTGTTTTCATGGTGGTGTTCTACCAGATGCATTTGCCTTCGTGAGTGGTATTCACTGTTCTTTTCCATGTCCCCAAACTCCAATCCACCCTGTCAAATAGGCAAGTACTTCTTTCAAGAGCAGATCTAATATACCTCCTTGATGATTCTTTTCCCTCAACCCTCCTGATTCCACTATCTGAGGTGTACTTAGGTACTTCTTCCTCTATGTTGATAATTGCTCAATAGTTTCATCTGGTAAACTCATTTGTAGTTGTTAGTCATTAAAGACAACTACATGTTTTGAGATATTCTTCTAATACGAAAATCTATCTAAAATATCTTCTCATTGAATGGATCCATAAAAGGGTCCAGAAACAAATAAGATTCACAAGGTAGGTCTTTACTGGGGAAGAGAGTGTCAGGGGTTATATGGAGAGAGTGCTGATAGGCCATCAGCCTAAAACACAGATAGTAATTCAATGAGGTGAAACACAAGTAAAATAAGTACAATATATCTTATGGGTTTTTGAATATTAAATATATTCATTCTCTTGTTTTTATATTCCTAGGTTTATGAGCACTTAGACTTTTAAGTATCAAACATAATTCATACTCATCAGTAAATCTTACCACAGAAAAAACTGCATTACTCACACCCAGAGTGGAGACAAGGACAGTATTGAGTCAAGGTGAGATCTATCTATATATTAATATCTATCTATCATCTATTTATTTAGTATTATGTTACTCCTTCATTTCTCCCATTTTTAACACACAAATTTGAATGATTTTTTTTATTTTATAAAATCACAAATTTCAGAAGGCTGTATTGGTAAGACTTGCACAATGCCCTTGAGAAAATTCTTGTTGAAATGTTGGCATACTTAGTGGCTGCATGAAATAGGAATATGTCTGTTTTGCTGCCTTTCCTCACATTCTATCAATTTATATTTTACAAATGAGAAAATAAAGGCTTGAATAAATTAGGTAACTTGCTTCAGCCCCATCACCTAGGAAATGGTAAACCAGGTTTTGAACCCTGGCCAGCTGATTAGAGAACTTGTACTTTGAACCTCCATCTTCACATGGCCTTCTTCCCTATGTGTCTCACTTCATGTCCTCTTGTCTTACACAGATGACAGTCACTGGATTTAGGGACCAACTGAAATCTGGGATGATTTTATTCCAAATTCTTTAATTAATTACATCTGCAAAGACCCTATTTCCAAATAAGATCAATTCTGGGGTTCTAAGCAGCAGATTCTATTTCAGCCAAAGTCTTTGGGAAGGGATCAAAGTTCAGAGTCAATAAATGTTGTGTCTCACTTATTCAGTTGCTTCCCTCATCCATAAAATGAGGATGATAATAGCACAATCCTCTAGGGATATTATGAGGACAAAAGAATTAATTCATTAATTCCATATTTCATTTACATAGAGTCTGTTTCACAGTAAACGATTAATACCTAAAGTTAATTTTTTTTAAGTGTGGAGGCTGAATTGAGGTTTTTCAGGCAGCACAGTGCAGCAAAAGGATTAGAGAAGCCCTGAGAAGTGTCCAAGTTCTGTCTCTACTGCCTGCTCTTCAATATGTCAGACTCTGTGATCTTCAGCTTCCTTACCTGAAAAATGGCCGTAATAAAATCTGCCTCATCCTTGTTACATAAGTTTCAGCTGTTACAACAGTGTCAATTTCAGAATTAATGTAACAGCAAATGAAATTGGATGTGAAATAATTATAAACTATAAAGCATAATATGAATCTAAAGTAGGCTTTTTTAGTAATAAATATGCCAAATGAGTCTTAATCTTCATAGCCATGACCTTGACCAGCTTCTCAGATTCCTGAAACATATTTAAAGTTCTCATGAAATTGTCTTCCAAGTCAATTTACCATCCATGCTTGGAACTCACTATCACTCTTTTAAATAACAAGACATGTCAGAAGAAGAAAAAGCAGAAGCTAATATACATTTGAATACTTAATAGTCATCTATTATCAAAAAGTTAATTATATATATAACACAATCCCTAAAATAACCTATGAGATTGGTGCTACGATTATACCTATTTAAAGATGAGACTATTAAGTGAGGTGAGTGAGGTTACCTTTAGCAAGGTGTCAGAGCTAATAAGTGATAATGTTAGAGTTCTACCCCAGCTTTTTTTTCTGACTCCAAAATTCATATTCCTAACCACAACTCTAGGCAAATTTCTCTTCTTCTAGACCAGTCTTCCTGCTCTCTAGCTTCTTTGTCATGTCAATGGAAGCTCCGCCAGTATTAATGTGAGTTGGGTAAATGATGGGCTATGGCAGATAACTGGAAGTTGGGACATAGCTTGAAGTTTGAGCCCCATGGAATACATTCTAAACAGATTAAATTCATATATTTAACTTCAACACATTTTTCAAGAGCTGAGATTCACAGGCTCTAATGGATGATAAATTTCTTTGAAGTTCTTTGTCTTCCTCCTCCCTCTCTTTCTTCTCCTTCTTCCTTCTCTCTCCTACTCATCACTCTCTCATCTGTCTCCCTCTCATACCAATTTTTTAAAACTACTTCACAATATTTACTTTTTATAAAAAATAAAATTTTATATAACATAGCACTGATTGAAATTTGCACCATGGTGCAAATGGTGTCCTGTGGCTTTGAGTACCCCTGCACATTGCCATGCATCTTTGAGTATGTTTTGAACACAGGTTGAAAAGCACAGCATTTGGATAGTCTAAAGTTTATCTGTGGAACAGTCTGACCCTCGGAAAGTTACAGTACAAATGTGTTGCTTCAGATTTTAATAAAATTGCTTTAACTGAACTAGCTGAACTATCCCCTCAAAAGAAATTACTGTAGAACATTCACTGAAATCTTTATTGAGGATATATTCCACTACAGTAGATGATGGCCCTTTATAAGACATCCTAAGAAGAATTTTCTTTGGACCTTCACACCAGGAAAATTTCTAATCTAACCTTATACTAAAGTCGTAAGTAAAAAGCGGCACACCTTCTGGCATGTGTCTGATGTGTAGGCCTTACATGGATGTCAAGTTATTATTATTTTTTTTTAAATAAAATGTCTCATTGTTTTACTTTGATTATGTTAGAGAATATATATCTCCATAAACCATTTCAAATAATTTTCCAAATGAAGCAAGATATTTATAAAAATGAAATAAAGAAATGCTCTCAGCCTGACCTAACCTATTCTACATACTAGTTATTCACTTATGTACTCTAAAACATTGTAAAATCCCTGAGACCAAAATCTGTGTCCATTTCATATGGTATTCAACCCATTGTCTTTGATAGTGTTATTTTACATAGTGGTTGCTCAACAGACATTTTCAAAATAGGTGTGTTGGTTACAAATGAAAAATACAAATAACAGTACCCATACAAGTGAAAGTCTGCAGGGGAAATATTACAACAATAGAAAAGAATGTATGCATGTGCCAACTTATTAATATTGGTCACTATATTCTTCAGATGCCAAAAGAGATTTGAAAGGGGACATATGAACAAAGATATTCTGTCAATTTAAAACTAATGAGAAGTATTTCTCTAAATGTCATGTCAAATTTTTATCATCAGGTTTCATCTGCTTGTACTTTTCTGACACCCTGAAATGGATTTAATTTATTTTGTTTCTATATCTGTTTTTTTTTTGTTGTTTGAAGTAGTTATGGAACATCTACTTCAAAAAGTCACTGCATCTGAGAACACTGTGTATTATTTCAGAAGCTAGCAACAATTTAAAAAAAATCCATTAGGCATCCTTTCTCCTCTCAGACCATTAAGCTTGGCTGGTTTGCCCACCAGTTCATAAGAGTGAGCTGTGCATGACCCCAGAATTATTTTAAATCACTTCCCTACTCACAACCAACAATCACCAGGAAGTATACTTTAGCTCTGTGTGCTACATTCACAACTCTGATTCTTTTCATTTGTTAAACTGAGTTACAGTAAATCTTAAAATACCTATTATAACTCCAAAACTAGTTTAAAAAAAAAAAGGAAAAATGAAAAGCTATAACAGTAATCTGTAGTAGGTATGTTTTGTTTTTACTATAGTGGCTTTTCTGTTGTTACTTGGAGTCTGAAAAACCAAAGTTTGGCTGCCAAAAACACATCTATCTGAAAAAGACAGGAGCTTCTGTTACCTCTACATACAAGAAAGGCTCTCAAGGCTTCATCACACATTTTCATCTTTCATTTAAAAGTGGAAATGATAGTTATTTTTATGCTGCAAAATCATTTTAAATTGTTGATTTTCTTTTAACCTCCATAAAAGAATTTTTCTTTATCAAAATCAAATGTTATTCATCTTTCTAATTATCAGTTCCTTTTTTAAAAGTCAAATCATGGTAAATACAAATTATCAGCTTCCTGACATACTCAGATCTTTTTCTAAAAGTTTAAATGTAAACCTTATATGACAAAGGACAAATCAATATCAAATGTTTACCATTCAAAATCCTCCCTGATGTTTCTACTCATATAAAAATATAAAAGAATGAAAGTGTTGTGGAAAACCTACAGCAAAGTAGTATTTCTATGGAAAATATTAACTAGGAGAGTTTATACTCATTTCTTTTTCAGCTCTGAGCTAGCAGCAATGGCCTATTCCTTAAATGACTTGTTCTTCCCTTTTGTTTGAAAATGATGTGGAGGTTACTCCTCCTCATGAAAGTTTAAATCCCAACTCTGCTACTGACCCATTAGGACAAAAACTTAAATCAGAACATAACCCAGCCAGGGACATACTGGGTCTGACAGGGAAAAAAAAAAGGGACTATACTCTTACCAGAGTCGTATGACTTAGCAGGGAGAGCATACAGGTATTGGACTTGCTTCTGAGGGTGTGAGATCAAGGGGAGTGAAATATTAAATTGACCATGGGAAGTCTATCTATTTGGAGAGCACTCTCCCATTTACCATTCTGGCAAGACAAGGGAGGGGTTGCAAGCATGCTAGTAAGATGGTGCCTAAAAGGAAGGAGACTCTGATGGTCCATACTATGTGAGATAGAAATGCTGGAATTGTGATGACAGATGGTATCAACAGAAGAAAGGATTAAAGCCTCAGAGAAGTGGGTATGCTAGGGGGAATCTATGATGCAATTCTTATATCACCACTAGCTCAAGTGTCTTTCAGATTATTCCCACTGCATTCTTATAACACAGGTGCAGACTTGTATCACTTCACACCATCACTCATCACATCATACTGTTATTGTTGGTTTATTTTTATAAAATAAAATTGATTTATCCACTAGATGGATGAATCCTTGAGGCTATGAACTCTGCTTTATGCTCATCTATCTTCAATACAGAAAAATGCCTGACATATGACAAGAAGCTAGAATGAGAATAAGACAGATTTATATTAATAGAACACTTACTATTTGTCCACTGCTATGGACTGAATGTTTGTGTTTCCCCAAATTTGTATGTTGAATTCTTAACCCTCAGTGAGATGGTATTAAAAGATGAGGTCTTTGGGAAGTAATTAGGTCACAAGGGTGGAGCCCTCATAAATGGGATTAGTGTCTTTATAAGAAGAGATAAAATAGAGCTTACTTTCTCTCTCTCCTTTCAGCCATCTGAGGACACAGCAAGAAATTAGGCATCTGCACACCAGGTAGTGGACTCTGTCAACACCTTGATCTTGGACTTCCCAGCCTCTAGAACTGTAAGAAAGAAATGTTTGCTGTTTAATCACTCAGTCTAACTTATATTTGTTACACCAGCCCAAACTAAGACACCAACCATTGGGCTAAATGCTGGAAGACAATATAATTTAGTCCTTAAATCCCTGATAAGTATGTATTATGTTACTTCTAGTTTACAGATGAAGAAATTGAGACTTAAAGGGGAAAATCCATTTGCCCATGGTTACATTGCTCCTAAATTGTAGAAAAGGTATTTGAATTCAGGCAATGTGACTTCAGAAAGAGGTGTGTTGCCTTCTCAGTTAATAAGTATTCAATTCACTGTTCAGTGAATTAAATAGTTGACATAAAATATTAAATTTAAATATGGAAGTAAAATTCCTGTGAGCAAAATAAGAATCTCTTTATTGGAAGAAGACAACCATCTCTAAGCAATCTATAGACCCATAATTGTTTTTAATGAATGTATTATAGTTTAGATTTAAATAATTAAAAACATGAAGATACAGTGGTTATAACGAAAGGCTGTGATTTTACAATTATAATATATTGTAATATATTACATGTGTTATAAATATTATAATTCTATAATTAACCAAAATATTTTGAGAAAGAGAGATGAGACAGACACACAGACAAAACCTAAAACACCAAAAAGAAGTAGATATAGATTTATTGGAAACAAGAGGCTGTTACATGGTAAGTGGATTTGGTATTAACATTTTACTGAGCATTATAGTAGGTTTAAGCGCTTGAAACTATTATATTTAATTCTTAAAATATACATTGTGATAATATTCTTACTCCAAGTGTGTAAATGAAAACAGTGATACTTAGCATATTGTCTATGCTTGATAAAAATGTGATGCCACATTTTTTCTAAATTCTATTCTATTCATAGTATTTCTGAACATGTCTAAAATTTGAGTTATTTTAAAATTCCAAGATGGCTAAAATGTTTAAACTTAAAAGCGTACATTCATGCTTTTAATAAATTTAACTGAAAGGTTAGCCTTTTCATAAAGTATCAGATTAAGATTCAAGTCAATAGAAACTAGAAACAAACTCTCTGTCTCAAATTTATCTTTACCACAATTAGAATACTTCATATCTTTAAATGCTATATGTTCACCTTTTGACTGATGACTCTCAAAAGAAGTTGGAGATTCAAAGCAAATCTATATATGTTTTCTAGTTTGGCCACAACAGTCGGCATGAAGACCATTAAACTATGAATAACTGAAACCACTTAATGTTTAAAGGCAAGCGCATCTTTATATATATGTAAAATTAATATGTTACAACAACCTTACTAATAATTTACACTGTTGAATCATTTAAACATTCAGCAACCATTATCCAAGGTAAATTCTGTTTCAAAATTAGGCTTTTCCTCCCAAAATAGCCATAAATGACTGTATAACATTTTATCTCTAGTGAATTATGAATAAATTTTAATCTTAGAGTGTCAGTAATCTGAATACCATATTTTGAAGACTATGTACAGCTTTAGAGACCATTTTGTGAATGTTTCCGCTCATTTTAGTGTAAATGAACAATTATAGAAACTTTAAGGAGACATTGCCATCTTCCATTATCTAAATTCAAGGATCACATCTACTGTTTCTTGGCTTTGAGTAGTGTTAAAAACTTTCTTTTTTTTTTTTTTAAGAAATAAAGAAATATTGAAAAAAGAAAATTGTCATCTCTTATTTTCACACCCAAAGCAATTTCCAAAAAGACTACAGTGGATGTGTATGTTAATTTAGCATTTTAACCTCTGTACACATTTTATTGTGAAGATAAAATTAATTCATCATGTATTGGTCATTCTGGGTAGAAGATTGTTTTAGAGAAAAACAAAGTGAATGCATGCTTTTGACTGATGATATCGTACTAGTCCCAGTGTTAACTATGAAGTTAAGTGCTCAGTACTTTTGTACAATTAGGGCATATAACAAACATTTATCAACTACAAGAATGGATTAATTTATAATGGCAAATATGAAGTGATACTTCCCAGTTTCTTGGATTAATGATTATGAAAAACAATGTAAATTTATTATATTGTAATATTTATACGTTCAAGCTTACAAAGCCAAGACAAACACAGCATCACTCACTGTCAAAGAAAAATAAATACGTACTAAAGAACAATAAAAATGCAAAAAGGCTCTAATTTTTTTTTTTTTTTTTTTTTTTTGCAGTACGTGGGCCTCTCACTGTTGTGGCCTCTCCTGTTGCGGAGCACAGGCTCCGGACGCGCAGGCTCAGAGGCCATGGCTCACGAGCCCAGCCGCTCCGCGGCATGTGGGTTCTTCCGGGACCAGGGCACAAACCCGTGTCCCCTGCATCGGCAGGCGGACTCTCAACCACTGCGCCACCAGGGAAGCCCAAAAAGGCTCTAATTTTTAATCTTATGATGTATATTTCTAGAGCTATATATTTTTTACTTCTTTATACTCTATTATTTAACAATCTGCTACCCTTATTTTGTGCCAAGCACTGCAATAACACTTCTGCACATTATCTTACTGATTTTTTCAACTCCTTATGATAAAGACATTATTAAAATTCCCATTTTACAGCTAAGAAAACTATTTTAGTTCTTTAACAATTAGCTATCAAGTATTTTCAGTGTGCCAGGAGCTCTTTTAAGCACTCCATAAATATCAACTTAATTCTCAAAGCAATCCTTTTAGTTAGAGATCGTTATTACCCACATTTGCAGATGAGGAAACTGAGAGAAAGAGAGATTATATAATATTCCCAATTTCACAACTGTTAAGTCATGAAGCGGATACTCAAGTGCAGGCACTCTGGCTCTAAACTAAAGAACACTCAACTGATAACTGAGAAGAAGAAAGATTTAAAGGTTAAGTCTACCTACAATACCAAGCTGGGAACTAGGCCAGTGTGGCTCCTGATCTGGAGCTTGCGCTTCGGAGGAACTTTGCCTTCTCCTGACATGCACTGCTCCATGGGCCACAAGGTCATGAGGCCGAGAGATGAACACTCCCAGAAATTCAGCTCCCCTCAACCATGTACACACTTCCAGTGTGGGCAACCCTAAACCTGAAGAGTGATCAAGAGCAGCTCTGCAGGGATGCGCAGGCTGAGATAGTCACTCAGACTCCCTTGCTACAGGATGGAGAAGAGACTTAGCAGAGGTAAGCGGACTGCAGCCTGGGGGCCAAGGTCTAGAGGCCAGTGGCCTAGACTCTGGGATGTCCTATTTTTTTTTTATTATTTTTTTTTTATTTTTTGCGGTACGTAGGCCTCTCACTGTTGTGGCCTCTCCCGTTGTGGAGCACGGGCTCCGGACGCGCAGGCTCAGCGGCCATGGCTCACGGGCCCAGCCGCTCCGCAGCATGTGGGATCTTCCTGGACCAGGGCACGAACCCATGTCCCCTGCATGGGCAGGAGGACTCTCAACCACTGCGCCACCAGGGAAGCCCTGGGATGTCCTATTTTTATTCAGAACTCTACTCTGATTGAATATTTAAAATAAAAACCTGAGCTTCCAGGTAATCAGGAAGGCACATTTTTCAAAATAGAAGCAAAAGAAATATTGTATTTAATAATTTATAACTCTTTACAGTTTTAAATTTTATAACTTTTAAACATCTAGACATAGCTTATTAGTATCGCCGTTGGTACTACTTATCTAGAACCCTATAAATATAAGGAGTAGAACTGTCTATCTAATTCCAAAAAATGCACATTCCTATGCCTTATGTTCTACTATTTTTTTTTGAAGGGATGAAAAATGTGTGGCCCCAAATGGCAGAGCATATGATTGTAGTGTTCATGAGGTGAAAGGCAGAAGTATTTCCCCTCAACTGCATTTTACTTGTTTTTTATTTTGCAGGTCTTTATGAATTGTAGCTGCACAATAGATGTTTATAGAATTGATGAAATGCAGAGGAATCCTAAAGATTCAGAATGGGATCCAAGAATTATATACAAAGAAACATTAGGCAATTATGATACCAATACCTGGCAGTGCATCTAAAAGTGGTAACTTAGGAATTCACTTCAGCCTGTACAGTCTCTATTCTGCTTCCATCATTTTTTTAACCATTTATGATTAAGGGTAAAGAAACTGCATAAAACACAATTGGCACTGAATTTCAAGTTACCTGACTGATTTCAAGTGTTGATGTAAAATTTTGACAGCTGAATTGCCCTTCCTACCCATTTTTCTGTTACTACAGTATAATGACAGGGATCATAAGTTTTCCTAGATATTCTATCATGTTAACAATTCATCTCATTCAATGTCTCACAGGTAAAAATGAGTACATCATTTGATCTGAAAAATGTTTCTAATTTCTAACAAAACATAACTTCAGGAGAAAATCAATATTACATTAGCTTTGAGGTTAATAGCAACATATAAAGAATAGAAGACAAACATAGCAAGAATAGCCAGAAAAAATGAAGAAGAAAACAATCTTACAAGGTCAAAATTCCTTGCCAAAATAGAACACCCAAACCAGAAAGAATTAATCTTTTTTATTAAATGTTAATATATCTGTTTGGAAAAATGAGCTTTGAAAGGCCTACTCACACATGACTAAAAATGATGAACTATTGTACACAGCAAAACTAGTAGATGAAAGCACAAATCTTTGGAACAGGAAAAGCTAATACATAAAAAGTCAAAATTTTAATATCCCATTGAAAGTTTTCTATTTGGTCATTTTTAATAGCTTTTCTAGTAGAAGAACATTATTTTATGAAGGTGAAATGGAAATACTGAACATATCTTGCTCTCCTAAAACTTTCTCAGTTTTACATAGGGAGAAGCCAACTGGAATGCGTAATCAGATTTCAGCTTTCTCTGTCCTTAATGTCTATTTTATTAGCATGCCAATATTACATGCAATGTTCAGTTATCTAGTTAGAGAACTTTTTATGGATAGGAAGTATGCATATCTTCTTAAGTTTCAGTCTTTTGCAATTCATAGTTCTGTGTAAGTCAGAGGTATTTTTTTAAGAATTACTGTGGCACAGAAACCCAAGGGGAGAAGATAATCAACAAAGCTGCCCACACAACAACAACAAAACCCATCTTCTTGGGAAAGGAGAAAATGCAATCTAGTAGTTGAATGGTTTTCTATACTATCCCCATAATGCTTAAGTTTAGATAGATATTACAGAGCCTGCATTTTCAGGTGGATATTATGTAAATACAGACCAACGCCAGAAGAAAACCACAGGTGTATGCAATAAGAAAACAGCACTCTGCTTCTCAAACATTTAGGAAAACAGATGGTGGTAAAATTGCAACACAGATCTCTAAAAGAACTATTTTCTTACTGTAGTATGTTGTAATCTCTGATTATAAAATGTTAGAATTGGCTGAAATGTGAGGAAAATAATTTTTTTGCTATAACTCTAAAATATTTTAGCTAACATTTTTTCCAATTGAATCAACAGATTTCATAACTATTTAGTATTAACACAACAATTCAAACTATTGGTAGATGTTGTAATCAAAGGTCTATTTGAGAAACATTGTGTTTCAACCCAAACTTATCAATAACCACATTAAATATAAGTGGTCTGCCCAGTCCAACTAAGTCAGAGATTGACAAACTGGATACGAAAAAAATCAAGGCTCAACTCGATGATGTCTATAGGAACCCTCCTTTTTTTTATATTAAAGATTCAACATTTATTTTATCACAAAAGTCCAGCAAATAAAAGTATATACAAGATCCATGCAACAAATCCAGTTACACACAAGACACATTTAAAACCCGGTTAAATACAAAGATTCATATAGGCTAATGAAAAGGTACACAATGTAATTATAATTCATATAACAGTGGGTAAAAAACTATTATTATATAACCATAGGATATTTGATAGTTTAATGTGAAGAACAATGTTAGCAATGTTTCTTTCCACTGGTGAAAACTCTTTTTAACTTAAATATAACCTTAAAAAAATATAATTTAAGAGTATTAAAAAGAATACTAAGTGGACAAATAAGGATTATAAGTAGCTATATGTCATTTAAGGTTTGTTTTTGCCTCCAAAAAGGTTTAAAGTCAACTAGCCTTTAATTCTGCCAAGAATTTCTATAGGTCTTAAAATTATGCAATTAAAATCATGCCTCAAAATTATCCATCTGAATATGAGGAGTCCATATATCCACTGATTCCCATCCTTAATTTGTCAATTGTTGCAGCATGAGGTTCCTCACAATTTCAGGTTCCTCACAATTGGGCAGGAGTCAGATGTCCCATATCCAGCATCAGAGAACCCCGGAAGTAAGAATTCATGGTATATCTGAGGTGAGAGCCTACCAGGTAATCCCTACATGAAGCTGGTTGTCATATCAATGCTTGAAGTAAAAGGAAGGCCATGAGTATATGAGATGGGGCTCTAGATCTGTGCAAATCAAATGCCTAATAGACATCTCAATCTTAACATGTCTAAAATCTGTACTATTATTTTTCTCCACATCAATACAAATTCTTCCTACAGTTCTATCTTCATAAACAGCAACTCCATCCTAACACTTGCTCAAGATAAAATGGCAATAACTTTAATTAAAGTAGGCATACTATGTGAGCCAGGCTGTTCTGAAGTAGAAAAAACTGAGGAAATGTGATATCACTGCATATAAACCAGGTCATATTTATACCCGTGTCAAAATAATTCCCTATGAGAAACTATGACAAAAAACATAATTGCTTTCTATCCCTCCATATGCTGAGGTGTATATTCACTCTTTAGTATTTACAAATCATTGGAGACTATCTCTTTCAGGACATTACTGGATTTGGAGAATGAATTAGAAAACTAAATAGTAATTAAAGACTCATAGAAGTTCTGTGTGGTAGACCTCTGGAGATGGTGTCGAAGTAAGAATGAGAATAACAAGTAACCCACAAACAAATATATAAACTTGATATAATTTTCACAGCATAGATTTTTCATCATTTCCTGTAAATAATATGAAAATATATGATGAAAATATAAAATATTAAAATAATATTTACTAATGAAAGTTGGTGTTTCATGTATTTCAGACAATTTAGCATTATTTGATTCAAAACCTGTTAAAAGTTGTCTCAAATCTCACAATCAAATTTCATTTCTTTTCTAGTTTTTGCACTACTAAGCTATGCAATTACAACTAAATATGGGTGAGTGATACATTCATTATTCAATGATTTAAGGACAAAGCCTTTATTAATATTTAAGTCCCCTTCACAACAATGACCTCCTTTTTTTTTTTTGCTGTACGCGGGACTCTCACTGTTGTGGCCTCTTCCATTGCGGAGCACAGGCTCCAGATGCGCAGGCTCAGCAGCCATGGCTCATGGGCCTAGCCGCTCAGCGGCATGTGGGATCTTCCCGGACCGGGGCACGAACCGGTGTCCCCTGCATCGGCAGGCGGACTCTCAACCACTGTGCCACCAGGGAAGCCCTGACCTCCTTTTAAGTTACTGGAATTTTTAAAATTTATGTTTTCCAACGAAGTTTTATGTAATGCATTATTAAATTAAAAGGTAAACTACATATTTATATAATTAATATTTAACTTCAAATCACATATATGTAAGTAAAGTAGAAAATTTACTTAATTAGCTTAATTAACTGTCATTAAGTTTATAAAATAAAACTATTCTCAACGTTTAGCATTCAATGTTTATTTTGTGGCCAATGTAAAAAATTTATATCTTGTTTCTTGTATATTTCATCTAACCCTGCAAATAAACAGATTTAAGAGTAATATGAATTAATTAACATTGAAAATTATTTCCTATATAGTCAAGTGAAAGTGTTCAGAACATAATATAAATTTGTGAATAACTCTGGAAACACAAACTGGAGGATGAAGAGAAACAAGAAGTACTCAGCACTTCTTGCAAATAGTTTTTAATTATGCAGGAATTGATTGCATTCATGCCACTGTAAAGAGCAAATTTGACAAGTTAATTTTTCTTTTCTCTGTGTAAGCATTAATGTCTCTCAAATACTCCCTGCACTCCTTCTAGCAGTGACACTTCCCAGAAATCTTCACAACATTCACATATAATCATCCTTTGTTTTGAAGACATTAGACAAGTGTTTTCCTGGTGCCTCATCAAAGGAGACGTTTAGGGTTATAAAAGCTATGTGGATACAGAGTCAAAGAGGCACCCCTAAATTCTTACATTTGTTTTGTGTGCTTGTGATATATGAGCAGGACTCTTCCTGTCCAGTTCTTAGGATGTTTTCATTGTGGGCACTGGAGATTTCTGTAGACATGCGAGATTTCTTGGTTACACAGAACCACCCTTTGCATTTCAGCCTTCTAGAATTTCTAATCCCTACCTACCTAATTGGGTGACACCTACGAATCCTTGTGTGAACCAGATAGCCTTTTACACATCTCCTAAGTGTCTCCTAGGTGATGATATTTCTTCCATTGTTCTACACTTCCATAGTCAGACAAGTGAGTGGTGAGAACTGGCACAATTTAAATGGAGGTAGGTCTGACTTCACTTGGACCTACAGGCTTGTGAGATCTAGATCTAGCAGCATTTGGTTCATAGCCCTATAAATGAGAATATTTGGACAGCAAAGTTCTGCTGCATAGCCTGGTAGGCTTAACTTTTTTTTTTTTTCCTAAGTAATAATTTATCCAGAGAATTACAAACTATAAGTAGCTCATACACCTTTCTTCATATTTCTGCACCAGCTGATCTACATCAACCAATAGGAAGGATTAGTATAAAAACATCCAAGTCCTGGAACATGGCAAGTATATACCCACCGCATTCCAGTGACATATGAGACAAATCATTCAATCTCAGCATGTCAGCCTTTTTTTCCTGCTGAACAAGATGGGTCTTCTCTGTCCTTCTCAACCACACAACTAGTTGAGCTGACTTGGTTCGTAAGATAAAATCTATTTGCCTTCCTCAGTGCATATAAAGGCTAGTAAACTATTAATGAGGCCAAAACTTAATTACATGTTGTGGATAGGCTCATTTTTATAATCTTCAAAATTTCCACAAATGGTAAAATATAATTCTAGACACTCTTGAATCACTACAATGTGGATAAAGAACAGCAACAACAAAGCCTTTACTGCCTAGTAATAAAAATGCCTCGACTGATCTCACAGGTATACATTTAGTTAGCCAGCCTCCTATAAAAATGCCTTTCTGAAAGATTATTTATAGCAAAACTGCTGATAGGATAAAGAATATTCAGAACAGGATAAAGGGTTAGAAGCACACTTTGCTAAAAGCATATTTTTTTTCTTCCTAAGCTTGTGAATCTCTTCACATATAAAACAAGTAGAAACAAGAATTTGAAAAACTTCTTCAAAAACGTCTAAAACTTGATTTTTTTGATTCTTTAGTTAATGATGAAGTACATATTTAATAAAGAAAATAAAAATTGGGAGATGGATATTCTAAGTCAAAAAAAAATTTAGGGACTTTCACATATACTGACATTGAGCCAGACTGTCACATTACATCTGCAAACAATAATATTTTTTATATACTGTAGACACATCCAAAATCATACAATTTTAACAAACATTTTAAAATATGTATACATATTTTAAGGAAAAATTGCTAAAATAGCACAGCAATAGTGACATACGGATTTATAGTTGTTGGCCCTGTAACTCTACTATGACAAATTCATCATAGAGAAATAACAGAAAATACACACACTCAAGTGCACACACACACACACACACGCACACACACATATATACATGTGCAAGATCATATAATAAGATATTCTTTACTATAAAAATATAAAGATCATAGATAGCAGATGGATAGGAAACAACACAAATTTTTAAAAGAGGGGATGGCTTAGTAAATTATGGAATAGCAGGAGAGAATAAGGTTGGAATTCATGATTATAGACTCTCTCAAGAGGAGAAATGTTTATTATATTATTTCAAAAGCAGAAAAGCCTTGTGCATAGTGACTACAATTCTATAAAATGTGTTTGCACGTGGATAGTAAACAGAAGTTCATATGTGACAATAAAAATAATTTTAGTTGGATGGAAAATGTAATCTGCTTCTTGTCTCTATATAGCTATAATGTATTATATGTCTTCTTAATAATAAATTAAACTACTTCATTGTACAAATCTTAAAAACTAGTATGGCAATTAAAAGCATGTATAAAGAGAGAAAGAAAGACTATACACTACTGTCAAAAAGTGGCACACTTCAGGTTATTTCTATGTTGGTGTCATTATCTTCTTGGTAACAGTTTACAATTAAATAAATATTCAGAGTGCCTTAATTGGAGACCAGTATGCAAAACATAGTCTTGTTAATAAAGTAAATATATTGGAATGATAAGATCTACAAAAATTTGACTTAAAAAAAAGGATTTGCTTATAATGTCATGCAGCCAACAGTATGACAGCAAAACAAAGTACACCATAAAATATTAGCTAAAGATATGAAAAACAATCTTAGCTACTTTTATCCACTCTGTCCTAGCATTCTATAAACTGAGAGAATATTAAGCAATAATCTTTCCACAGAACTTTGTGAAACAGCTTTTATCTGTGCAAAAGTGGAATGTGATTTTCAGAAATCACTCTAGCTCTGGGGAATAAAAATATTAAAATTCAGAGAAGGGGAAAATGCAATTAAATATTTGTACAACTGCATGAAGAGAGAATCTGAGAACTCAATAAAAGCTCAAAATCCTCTCTAAATATCTAGTTATACTCAATCATTTTCTCCCCCTTGCTGTTTCTGCAGTTGCTGAAGAAACAGCTTATCATCATGGTGCTAGTGACTATGTCTTAATCATTTGTAATCCCTGTGGTTGCACAAAATCGAGTCATATAAACCGAGAAATTCTGCATTGCTGAAAGAAAGTAGGTCACAGATAGAGGCAGATCTATAGTCTAGATCACATAGCCTAAAGCCCCAAATTAGATGAGGAATACAAAGGAAGATAAATATTGTTCTCTCTATTTCCCATTTATGTCAAATTTAACCCCATCGCAAAAGAGAATGGAAATAATTATTGAGCATTCACTGGAGTCTTGAATTTCTACCTCATTTTTCTTGCATTTCATAGGCAGAAAACTGTGCTCAGTTGTTTAACTTGTCAAGGTTGGTTTTGCTCTGAGTAGACAGAATTCTCTCTCTCTTTCCTAATTATGTTTCTCTCCCTCTCGCTTCCTCTTCCTTCTTTTTTATCACCTTTAACTAAAAAATGTGAAGATAAGAGTATATAAAATCAATTAAATTAATAGAATAAGACTACTGATTAATCTTTAATTACTATGAGACCCAATACTAGTAAATAAATCTCCTGCATCCCTGAGATTTAGTGGACAAAGCCAAAAACTTAGCAACTCCTTAATATTTTATTAGCAAACAATAGGTACCAATGGCATGAGACATAGGATATATGTTGCAACATGTTCTTTCTGTAGCAAAGCATATTCTAACTGTGTAATGTAGTTACGTACGCAGATAGGAAGCAAAATAAAAGACATAAAATATTCTTAAATCACAGAGGATCATTTGTCTCTCCATATATCTATTTATTCCAACCAGATGAATATAGCAGCTGAGTCCACAATATATCTCAGATGCATATATTTGATAAATCCTTGCCAGATGCAACATGGTTACACATTTCCTTAATCATTAATAATTTAATCTGGAGGAGATAATGGGTTTTTCTTTCATTGCAGAAATGGGGAGAATGACATGATTAATTATGTACATTCACACCTATTCCATTAGAATCATAATATTGGAATAACTCTATATGTCAATTAGTTCAACTCTTTTCTCTATAAATAAGAAAACAGAAGCCCAAAACATTTTGCCCACCATCCAGTCACAAAGTATTAAATATCTACATTAACTATCTTTGCGGTTGAGACACTAAAAAGGGTTGTTATATGCAAATATTTTCTAGGAAGCATAATGTGTGCATAATTAAAGCTAATTTGAGCTAATACCTTAGCTTAAAGGTAAGCATAATTTAAGCTAATATCTTTGCTTAAATTAATCAAATGGGTTACAGTCAACCAGACAATTAATGGAGACAATATGGAATACAAGCATTCTAAGGAGAAAAGCAAAGGGAACATCACTATCTGAAACATACATCACTGACAAGAGAATTTGCCTAAGAAGCTTATACTCATGTATGTTGCTTGCTATAGCAGAAAGGCTTCATGCACAAAGAAAAGAACATCACCCAGAAGGAAAAATAAAGATCAGAATGGTCAATGAAGATAAACTTTGCAATTTTTATGTGGGAATAAGGTTAAGGCACCTGTAAACTTATATAAAAAATTTTGGTGAAGACAACATTTCCCTACTGTCAGTGTCTTTTAGACTCTTGAGAACCCTCCTGTTTTCCATTAATTTTGTATATCAACCACAGGAATTTAAGGACTCCGCATGAGTCTGAATCCAAAAGACATTTCCAGTTGTATGTTTGTTTGTTTTTAGTATTGGTCATCATTAAACTTGTAAGGACCTTGAGTCAAAATTCAATTTATGACTTCTGGTCCTCTGAAGATGGTGCAGACCCATAGCTCCCAGCTTTTCCTCTTTATAACTATAAAACATGCAAATAATAAGAGAGAACCAAAGGAGGAATCTGAAAGGGATAAGGAGAAGTTGAACTGGATGAAAATCCAGGATTGAACAACTCAGTGGCGGGGCACCTTATAGCTCTCTATACAACAGAAGACCCACATCAGTGTTTCCTGATCCCCAACCTAGCAGCAAAAGGAAACTCAAGTAGGTTCATTGCTCCCCCAAAACAAAAAAGGGAAATCACCAATAAAAAGAAAGCAGGGCAAGTGTTCATCTGTACTGGGGCTGAGAATTCCCACACCACCAAGAGCTACAAGAGTGAAGGGTAGAATCAAGCTGAGGGAATTGGTCAAAGCAAAGAAAAACTAAAGAATTTTTCACTAACAAACCTACTCTAAAGGATTGATAGAATGAATTTTAAGTAGAAAAGAAATGATTTAAAAAAAGAATCCTGAAGCATCAGGAAAGAGGAAGAAACAATAGAGCAAACATAGGAGTAGAAGCAATACACTATGCTTTCCCTTTATGAGTTTTATAAATCATATTTCATAGTTGAAACAAAATTTAATACTCAAGACAATGGCATTTAAAAGTGGAGGAAGATAAAAAGCTCTAAATGAAAGTGAAGTTTTCACATTTCACTTAAGTGATAAAATGTTAGCACCAGTACACTGTTATAAGTCACAAATACATATTGTAATAGCCAGAGCAACCACTGTGAAATGTATACAAAGAGATATACTCAAAAACATTATAACTAAATAAAGATGGAATCTGAATAAACTTTCAAGTAGCCTGCAGAAATACAAGAAAGGAAACAGAGTAAGAAGAGCTAGAAGAAACAAAACAAAACAAAACAATTAAACGGTAGAATTAATAACTATCACGATATATCAATAGCTACCTTAAATGCAAATGATTTAAGTACATCAATCAAAAGACAAAAATTGCAGAGTGGATAAATCACACACAGACACACACACACACACACACATACACACATACACACAACCCTACTACGTGCTACTCACAAGAAACTCACTTGAAATACAACGCAGGTAAGTAGAAATAAAAGGACAGAAAAACAAAACAAAACAAACAAAAAAAAGAAATAGAAGAATGGAAAAAGACCATGCAAAGATGAATTAAAATTTTAAAAATTGGCTGTATTAATAGCATATAAAGAGGACGTCAGAGCAAAGAAAGTTATTAAAGAGAGAGTTTAAATAATGATAAAATAATCTATCAGAAAGACATAATGGTTCTAAATATATACACAGCAAAGAGCAGAGCCTCAAAATACACAAGACAAAAACTGATAGAACTTGTGGTACTTGAACAACTGCTCCCCAAAATATCCATGTCCCAATCCCAGAACCTGTGAATATGTCACTTAACATAGTAAAAGTGAGTTTACAGATGTAATTAAATTAAAGATCTAAGATGTGACATAGAGAGATTATTGCATATTACCCATGAGAGCTTAATCTAACAATTGTCCTCATAAAGAGAGGGGTGAAATGGTGAAAGACTCAATGGTCTTTGCCTAGTAATTAGAATAAAACAAGAGTGTCTATTTCCATTACTCTTATTCAATATAATACTGGGAGCTCCAGCCACTATAATAAGGCAGAAGAAAAATATAAAAGGCATACAGCACTGTGAGATATAGAATTGTCTCAGCCACGGATAACATCATACTCAGTAGTGAAAAGCTGAAAGCTTTTCTTCTAAGATTAGGAGCAAAACAAGATGCCCACTCTCATCACTTTTATTCAACATTGTACTGGGAATTCTAGCCAGACCAATTAAGTGAAAAAAGAGACAAAAGTCATCCAAGTTAGAAAAGAAGAGGTAAAATTGGAGTAATATCTAAAATATATAAAGAACCCTTAAAATTCAACAGTAAAAGAAATATTAATGGACAAAAAACATGAATAGGCATTTCATCAAAGAAGACATACAGATGGCAAATAAGCACATGAAAGACAGTCAATATAATTTGCCACTGGGGAAATGTAAATTAAAAGCACAATGAGATATCGCTATTCACTGACCAGAATGGCTGAAAGTAAAAAAATGATGACAAATATTGGCAAGGATGTGGAGAAGCTCTATCATCATACATTGCTGATGGGGATGTAGAAATCAAACAACTACTCTGGAAAACAGGATAGCAGTTTATTACAAAAGAAACATACAATTACCATATTACAACAATTGTATTATGGGGCATTCATCCCAGAGAAACTAAATATTATGTTCACAATAATAATATGATGACAGTAATCATAATAATAACTGATGTTTATTGAGCAACTTTCATGTACAAGGTATTATTGGAGTGTTTTAAAGGCACTAATTAATTTCATCTTCACGACAATTGTATGAGGTGGGTTCTATTATCCCCATTTTATAGATGAGGAAAATTTGAGAAAGGCTACAGAGCTAATGAGCCAGAATTTGAACTGAGGCAGAAGAGGATCAGAGCTCACATAGACAATGCTCTATATTGTCTTCCTTTGATTGATTCAAAGTATTTCTATTTCTCCCTGGGGTTGAGAATAAATGTTCCCATCACTCACTTCAGTACTATCTAGACAAGTATACTTGGCTGTGAGTAAAAGAACTGAACAAATTGCTCCTCAAGGGGCAAACCATGGTGAGAAATTCAAAGAGTCACACACCTGTAGAATATTCCAGTATAGGGACATGAGCACAGGCTGTGCAGTTAGGCAGGCCTGAGTTCAAATTTGAGCTTCATTCTTAGCAGTTGTAGAATCTGCATTATTCAGGACTATTTCAGTGGCAGTCGTTAGAAAATCAACTTTTTAATAAAAAAAAATTGAATGGAAAGATACTGATGCTTCACAGAAAGTAGGAGACAAAGATACTAGGTCTGACTCAGGAGTCTCAGGGACTGAAATAGGGGATTTGATACTATTGGAATGGTCGTTTCTCTCCATCTTTTATTCTTTTGCCTCTCTTTATCTCGCATCCCACAACATGGAATGGACACAGGAAACCAGTGGTTCTGAGCCTTGGAATTCATGGCCAGAAGGTAAATGTGAGCCATTCCTTATTCTCCAACAAAAATATCCAGTGAAATGATTCCAAATACTCCATTCTTTTCTATCCAATCAATCAATTACTGGGAGCCAAAGGGTATACCTCTACTTTCAGAGAGGGGGAACCCGTCTCCAGAAGGATGGGAATAGAGGGAATTGGCCAAGTAGGTAAACACAATAGCTACCATGTGGTTAATTTTTTTTTAATTTGAAGTCATATAATTCTATACCCCCAAAATTAAATTACATATAAAGTAACTAGCATACTAAGATGCTGAACAGATATTAGTTTCTTTATGTCCCTCCTTCCTTTCCCAGAAATACTAGGCAGATGTTCACAAAGGACGAGGAATCTCTAGATGGGAAAGAGTAGAAAGATGGAACTGTGTGTCTTTTCTTCTGCTCTTCTAGGGCTTTACATAAGTACCTTGTACCAAGAGTGCTACTGGAAGTAGACCATGAAACCTCGTTTTCTGGAGCTCTTCTCCAAGCCTTCTGTCTGTATTCCCATATCAGTTTATACAAGGACAATTAGAGTGCCATCATACTGATTATAGTTATTGACTTGCATGTCTTTCCCCCTTGATAGAAAGGGAACTTCTGGAAGGTAGAAAGGCCCTGACTGGCGTCTGAGAAGTGTTCCATAAAACAAATGAATGAATGAGTTCAGGAGTCATGAGTTTATGGCCATGGTTCAGTTCTTATTGAATTAAATATAGACTGAAATCATACTGAGACTTATTACGTGTCAGGCATGGTCCGAAGTGCACTGTATCTATCATCTTATTGGATCCCTACAATTCTGTAAGTTTTTAAAATATTTTTATTCCTCTCCTCCTCCCACCTTTGTGTTTTGTAGATGCAGAAATTGAGGGTTAGAGGGTCAAGTGATACTTTCCCCAAACCATCCATTTAGAGCCAGGATCCTGGGCCTTTATTCAGCATGATTTTTGTATGGATGTCACATACTTCTCACAGAGAAGTGTATATACAGATAGGAAGCAGTGTATTCAGCCAGGGACTTTGTCGTTAAACACCATCTGTAGTTTACTGACCTAGGAGCATCTGTCAGGATTAGGTGACTTTTTTTTTTTTTCTGCCTGGCAGGAGGCTGCTAGATATCTGAGGGCTGTGAGGTAGCTGTCATGCTATTACTATATCTATCACTTGTTAGCTGGTGATTTTTACTGAAATACATGTCTGTATGAAAGCAGTTTTTTTCCTGATCCTATTATCTTCTTCCTAAGGAGCAGGTCTAAACTTGTGTTACGGAGCCTGTCTTGTAGCATTTTGTTCTGGGTCCTTACAACTCAGCATTCAGCTCCTGACCTCAGCTGAGGAAGAGGAAATGTCAGAATTGAACACAGAATCTGCTGATCACAGTGAAATAAAACCCGAAAGAGTCTCTCCCGCCCAGAGGCTAGAAGGTTCTTATTCCTCCAGAGATCTTCTATCTCCTAATAGCTGACGTGCACAAACTCTCAGAAGTGAGAAACAGGTAAACCTGGACTCCACAGTTTTATATTTGTAATGCGAAATATGCCTCTCTAACAACGGGCATGTCTTAGTCCCTGAACCAGGATACCCCTTTCCAGAAGGAAAATATCTAGATAAGCAGAATTTTCTTCAGAAGATTACTTGGTAAATCCAGAATCAGAATGGATTATAGGTAATATTTCCCTAAGTTCAAAAAGCACTGGTCAACTCCTCCTAGACTTTCACAGACAACAACACTCTAGAGAATGTTCTTGGATTTTGTTTTGTTATCTTGTTTTTTTCCTAAGTGTATTCTCCCTTTTGCAGTACTAACCAGACTTATTGACAAAATTTCTTCTCCACACTCTATTTTTCTAAGAAGCCCACTCCGCTTCTGTTCACTGGTTCCTTCTTAAAACAGGCAATGGCATGATAATGCTACATTCTATTTTGGAGTGGACTTCACATTACCTTTCAAATGACCCAGTGACCATGGCCCACAGTAAGATATAATTTTATATCATGACCCAGTTTCATATATATGTGTCCATGTATATGTGTATGTGTATCTTTAAATAAATATTAATCTTTACCTATATGCATATAAATTGATTTCATGATCCATGATAGGTCATGACCCTCAGTTTGAAAACAACTCTCTAGAGGAAAAGCCTTGGGTTACCTCCCAATGTGCTAATTTTGTTAGATTTATCAAATTTTAAGGACGCCCTTTTGTGGCAGATCAAGATAGAGTCTGTCAGCCTAATGTTGTTGAATTCCGAAATACAACTGAATGGTAAAGGCAGTAGAAACAGCTGGTAACCTTAAGACATTCTCCCTATTGTCAATTAGAAAAAAAAATGCTCAGTGTAAGAGTTGTGGGTTGAGTTTTATTTAGTGTCTTACTCAGAACTACAGCCTGGAAGACAGCCTCTCAGATAGCTCTGAGGAACTACTCCAAAGAGGTAGGTGGAGAGGCCAGTATATATGTGGTTTTGGCTAGGGAAGCCGTGCATTCAAGCATACATCTCAGTAAAAGGCTACTGCTGGTCATGAGGATCAGATATCTCAGCTAATGATTTTAATCGTTTCTATGAATGGGATGATGCAAGAATCTGGATTCACTGAAAGTTTTTCTGAAATATATCCAACTATCTAAGGGCTGGTTTTGCGCAGAGTGCCTTATCCCGTTCTTTGTCCTGAATTCCTTTCAGGGCACACTATAGGTCAGTGACTGCGGTGGCTAATGACTTGATCCTTGTAGAACTGGAATGGCGGGCAACATTTTTTTGTTTTCACCATGCTCCTCTATCAACTACATGTTAATAACAACTCCCCACCCACCAACACATTGCTTACCAAAAATGTCTTCAGACATTGCCAAAAGTCTCCTGAGGGGCAAAATCGCCAGGTAAATGCCTTTTGCCACATTGCAAGCCCACACATTCCTAGCATTTCTCTTTTCCTTTTATTTCTGCTTGTCGCAAGTTAATCCTTTCCTGAGTTCATCATTTTCTTGTAGTACTTCACCATTTGCAACTAATACCAAATCCTATACTCTGATTTCCAATTTACATACTAGAGCTATAAGTTCATCAGACATGCAGCCTAGTTTCTGTTTTACAGGATGTGAGACTCATTCTCATTATAGCCCTGGCTTATAATAAATCCTCCCCTATGCAATGCTCAATGACAATGTTTAGACATCTAATACAAGAGTTACTAACATCATAAGAGCCAGGTAGCAGTGACCAAAGTAGAATCAACCTGAGTACAGATCAAATGTGGTGTGAGCTGCCAGCTGAATTCTGTATGATAGACCCCATTTGATGTATTTATTTTAAAATGAACCACGTTTTACTGAATGAAAGCTCTCTGTGCAACTGTTGCAGAAGCAAGTTGCTCCTTGCTTGAAGCAACTGTGGAGAAGGAAGACATTTTCCTCTACCCTCTAGGTTCTTCTGGTTGGTCTAAGAATTAAATCTACATGAGACAGATTAACAGGAAATCAAACAAGCTTAATAACATATATACAAGGCAAAGACCCAGGAAAACTGAGTAACTTGCCAAAATGGCTGGAGCCCTTACCTTAAATATCATCTTCAGCTAAAGACAAAGAGAATGTTGAGGTTAGTGGTTTGGGACTTCAAAGGGCAGGAAGGCAATTCACATGGAGATGGAAAAGCACACGTTTGGTAAGCAAATGTTTGCTAGGCCATGCAGAGAGGATGGGACACAGAGTAGACCCTGATCTCTAGGCCCTGAGGAGGTTGCCCTACCACACCTAGCCCAGATTTTCTGCAGATACCTCTGGTGACAGCTGTATTCCAGGAACAGGCCCTGTATGTAAATTCTTTTAGGCAGTAAGGGGGAAGTCAAAAATCCTTCCTGAATCTTTTAGGCCTTGATTGTTTCCAGCTCAAAGTAATCTGCATGGCAAAGAGACTCATTTTAGGAGGACAAATTTTGCTCCCCACACAGCATAAGCAGATCTCTATATCTTAATCCCCAAACTAAGATGTAAACTAATAAAATAGTTGCAAGTGTTGGGGCCCAGAGTAGGTCACCCCAAAATGTGCCTCAGTGATATATTGACTAGTTTGAGTTACTGTGATACTTAACAAATGGCCAAGGCCAGAGGGGTCCTCTAACCCTCCTGTCTGTCTCCCTGAAAGCAGGAAATAAATCTCTCATGTGAAAGATGCACTCCCTACATCTGGAGGTAAAAGGAGACCCTTATTGCAAAGATAGGGAATTTGGCCAAGAAGTCTAAGTAAACAAAGAAAAACAAAAAGTGTTGCTCACCACTCAGTTCTACAAGGATTAAGTCTTTAGCCACTGGGTTTGCTGACTGACAGAGCACCCTGAGGAAATTCAGGATGAAAAACAAGATGAGGCACTCCCTGCTTTGGAAAAACAGTCCCCATAGATAGATGTATATCTCAAGAAGAATTTTTTTTTTAACATCTTTATTGGAGTATAATTGCTTTACAATGGTGTGTTAGTTTCTGCTTTATAACAAAGTGAATCAGCTATACATATACATATATCCCCATGTCTCTTCCCTCTTTCGTCTCCCTCCCTCCCACCCTCTAGGTGGTCACAAAGTGAGCTGATCTCCCTGAGCTGATCTCCCCGTGCTATGCGGCTGCTTCCAACAGCTATCTACCTTACGTTTGGTAGTGTATATATGTCCATGCCACTCTCTCACTTCGTCACAGCTTACCCTTCCACCTCCCCATGTCCTCAAGTCCATTCTTTACGTCTGCGTCTTTATTCCTGTCCTGCTCCTAGGTTCTTCAGAACCACTTTTTCTTTTTTAAGATTCCATATATATGTGTCAGCACATAGTGTTTGTTTTTCTCTTTCTGACTTGCTTCACTCTGTATGACAGACTCTAGGTCCATCCACCTTACTACAAATAACTCAATTTTGTTTCTTTTTATGGCTGAGTAATATTCCATTGTATATATGTGCCACATCTTGTTTATCCATTCATCTGTCGATGGACACTTAGGTTGCTTCTCTCGGGAAGAATTTTAATGAAAATGAACCCAGATTCTTGCATCTTCCCATACCTAGAAAAGCACTAAAATCATTAACTTGAGATACCTGTTCTTTGTGACTAGCAGTAATCTTTTACCAAGATGTATGCTTGACTGCACATATTTCCTAGCCAAAAATCATATATAAGCTGGCTTCTCTCCTGCATCTTCAGAGCAGTTCCTCAGAGCTAAAGAGAGGCTGTCTCCTAAACCATAGTCTTCAATAAAGTATACATTTAAACTCACAACTCTTCTTTAAGTTGACAACTATATAAACAAACCAGTATTATCCTCAGCACAAATTGTTTAGATTTTTCACTAACTGGGCAACAAAGTTTCTTTGTCCTTCCTTCCAGTTCCTCTAAAATTTATTGTTTCTTTGTCTAAAACTTAGACCACTTCTAACATCCCATTTCTATGAGATGCCATGTGCATGAATTAAAATCTGTTTCTTTTTCTCCTGTTCATCTATCTTGTGTCAATTTTATTATTAGTCCAGCCCCAAGAACTCAGAAGGAGTAGAGGGGGAAAATTCTCTCTCCCCAAGTGTTTCTTAGTATAAGAGGAAGTTTGAGAGAGATGTTTTGAAAGTCTGGATTATGGCATTTCTGGGCTACATTAATGATGAATGGGAACAAAAGGATAGAATAGAAAAGGTGGTGGGATAATAGAAATTGGAACCATATAACTGTAGTAACTCTAAGAAAAATGTCAAGAAGTGAAATGGCAACATTCCATCTTATAAGTTGAGAGTTATTCTATAGAATTTTGAAGAAAAAATATTGATTGTAATTTTAAAAAACACATGGGGATTTAGTTATCAATAAACACAAAATATTGTTTCAATACCAACATCACCAATTTTTTTTTTTTTTTTTTTTTTTTTTTTTGCAGTATGCAGGCCTCTCACTGTTGTGGGCTCTCCCGTTGTGGAGCACAGACTCCGGACACACAGGCTTAGCGACCATGGCTCACAGGCCCAGCCGCTCCGCGGCACGCGGGATCTTCCCGAACCGGGGCACGAACCCGTGTCTCCTGCATCGGCAGGTGGACTCTCAACCACTGCACCACCGGGGAAGCCCTCACCAACTACTTTTTGAGGATTGCCTTATCAGTGTCTGGAGGGATACTACCGTATACTGTATGGGATGGAGAGAGGGACATGGGCTCTGTCTGGTCACAATGAGAAGCCATTGAACCTTCATGAGTAGAACAAAACAGCACAGATGTGGTCTCCTGACTTTTATCTCCCATCAAAGTTTAGACCTAAAGGCTTTATCTCCTTTGGAATAACTTTGGGACAGAAGGGGCTCCAAAAAAATTTCATCAGTGTGCTCTACACACTTAGGTGTAATTAAACTTAATTGTTAGAAATTTACATTTCTAACATTTGCATTTGCATTTCAAGATGTATCAGGCACATTTGCATTTCAAGATGTATCAGAATCTCTGGTCAATAATTTTTAGAGAGGCAAACAAGCGCACACACGTGCACGCGTGTGCACACACACACACACACCAAGGAATGTTCAGAGTGTGTTTTCAGAGAGGAAATTCTTTAAAAACTGTAAACTAGCAGGTTACCCTGAATGCATGATGCCCCTCTTCATTCACTTCGTTGCCTTACCCCTCCCTGTCCGATCCAGTGTTGCCACAACTAAATGGGTGAAAAGAAATACCTAATTCAGATAGGAAAATTAGGCAAAAAGAGGGAATGAGAGAGAGAGGGAGGAAGGAAGAGAGAAGAAGAGTGAGCGTGGCATGAGGATCAAATACTGGGAATAGCAGAGCTCATATCAAAAGTCAGCCCAAAGAAACATAATGGTTGGTGTGAGGCTGAGGTCCCCTCAAAAACGACTTAGTGTGGCACAATGTGATTTGCAAATTCACATATATATATATACACACACACACACACACACACTATATATATACACACATATATATATATTCTGTTTATCACTACTAGATTTTACATCTCTTTGTTGACTGGATTCTTGAAAGCCTGATGCAGCTGAATTTTCACAATCTTAATATTTTGAATCTGATGTGGTGAATCTGATATTTTGAAATTGTCATGTCTCCCTTCCTTCCATGCCCCCTGCCCCCTGTAGGTGTTGATATCTTTAAGGGAAAATCAGCCATTCTTTTACGTTGGCTCCTTTTAACCTTTTTAAAGGTGGCTTATGGCCTTAACTGTCTACTTCACTTGATCATTTTGTCCAGTACAGCATGGCTCATTCTTGGCTTTTCTTCTAAATAGGAGGAAGTATGCATTTGACTGGCCTCAATCGATCATTTTGTCATTTCAAACAACCAAACTGAGCTTTGGGTTGTAATTTGCAGGCTGGCAAATATCTTGAGAGGAGGCTGCTTTCTCCTGAGTTTAGTGAGAATGACTGGCAGGAAGTAGGGCTCCTGTATAACTCTGCTCCTTAAAATCAGGGCAGAAAGAGCAGTTGGGAATTTTATCACCACCTTCAACAACTAATTTGAAAAAAAAAAAAAAAGCTGCTACTTATCAAGTGTACCACTACAAAGAATCAAAAGGAAAAAAATCAATAAAAGATACACTCTTAAAATAACATCCATCATCTTCATATGATGAAAACTCTGTGACTGTGAATTAGACAGTACTTTAAGATGCCTTTGTAAACAAGAATAACTACTTTTTTCCCTAAGTCAAGAAATAATAACATACCATTATCAGTAGCAAGTAACACAATAGAAATTTGCAAGTGCACAGATAAGACAGACTTTAGATTTAGTTAGATTCAACATGCATCTTACATCAGCAAGGACCCAGTTTGTTTCTTTCTGCTCTGTATTCATCAGTGTCAAATTACACTAAGCTTTGCTCTTTAGGTTCCATGATGATTACCTTTAGCTTCTGAAACAACACACTTCATTGTCCATATCCCAAGAGACTGCAAGATTCCCTTCTATATCCATTGAACAGAAATCTCTGGCTTTACCTTGTTGGGCCCCAGTACCTCAATGGCATATTGATTATTTTGAATTAAAGTTACTTAAGAAATGGAGGATGCAAGAGGGACACTTTGACCCTCCTCTCTCCCTCCCTTAAAGCAAGAAATAAATCTTCCTGTGAAAGGTGCCCTCTCTGTACCAGGAGGTACAAAGACATTCTTATCTCCAGAGACAGGGAATTCAGAGCCAAGAAGCCTATGTAAACAAATTTTGCTACTTCTTTACTAATTTATTATCCAAGCTCAAACTCTGCTTCAATTCCTTTCTAATTAACCACCCAAACTTAAGTTTCTTTGTCCTGTCAATTCCTCTCAAATATATTGTTTCTTTTTCTGAAAATATGTAAAAACTGACTTCTTTGGCCACTTCTTAGCCCCTGTTTCTATGAGACCTCTGTGTTCACAAATTAAAATGTTTCTTTGCCTCCCATTAATCTGTTTTGTGCTATTTTTATGATTAGTCCAGCCACAGAACTCAAGAGATGCAGGGGGGCAATTTACCCCCCTCCCTGACAACCTGATTGGTAGACTTAAGTGGCCATTCCTGAGCCTCCATCATTGTGGCTGGTGATTGCCAGGCACTGATTTACATAAGCCTAGGTTGTTAAGATTCCCTGAAACACTAGCACGGGCAAGGCAGAAGGGACCTTACTAATTGGATAGGCTCATCAGGGCCCAATACCCGGATATACAGGCAGAATCAGTCCTATCTACTATTAGATTGCTACAAAATACAAGAGAGTAAGGTGGGTACGCTTATCACATATTAGGAATGTGCAGACATGCCCTGATTTTTATCAGGTGACTACATTGATTACTTAAATTGAAAGCAGTTTCATTTCCGCCACTATGTAGCATTATCAGCAAAAAATTTCATAAATGAACTTTTATTTTCTTATCTCTGAAGTGAAATATTGCCTTCCTTAAAGCATTTTGGTGAGTATCACAGGAGACAATATATCCAAGAAACCTTCATCAATGGAAAAAGAGATGTTTTTAGGAGCCTGCTTTTTAAAAGTATACAGGCACCATTTTGTAAGGTTTTCAATATATTGTATCTTTAAATTTTATTAAAATAGAAACATTTCCATAACAAATAATCTCACTTTTAATGACAAAATTTTAAAATCGTAACGACTGGAAACTACTGCAATGTAACAGGACATAATATTTAAATTAGATTTGAAAGGACATTTTCTTCCTAAGTGCTGTGTGAAAAAAAATTTAAGAAATAGCAATAAAATTTTCTTCTCAGTTAGAAATGGATACTTCTGGAGAAGCACAGGATGATTAAATAAATGACTGCATTAGAAACACATCTGGAAAAACTTGTAGATTATGGGTTCCATCTATTTTTTACAAGTGTCCTATTATATTTTTGGATATTGATTAAAGATTGGACAATCCAGGCTCTTTGGTGTGGCTAATGGCAGACTCCGGTAGGGCTCACGCCAAGGAGTATTTCCCAGAACATCTGCTGCCAGTGTCCTTGTTCCTTGGTGAGCCACAGGTGCCCCCCGCCTCTGCAGGAGACCCTCCAACACTAGCACATACACCAGAAATACATCTACACATGGAACAACTCCTACAGAACACCTACTGAACGCTGGTAGAAGACCTCAGACCTCCCAAAAGGCAAGAAACTCCCCACGTACCTGGGTAGGGCAAAAGAAAAAAGAATAAACAGAGACAAAAGAATAGGGATGGGACCTGCACCAGTGGGAGGGAGCTGTGAAGGAGGAATGGTTTCCACACACTAGAAGCCCCTTCACGGGCGGAGACTGCGGGTGGTAGATGGGGTAAGCTTCGGAGCTGCGGAGGAGAGCGCGGCAACAGGGGTGAGGAGGGCAAAGAGGAGAGATCCCCACACAGAGGATCGGTACTGACTGGCACTCATCAGCCCGAGAGGCTTCTCTGCTCACCCGCCGGGGCCGGCGGGGCTGGGAGCTGAGGCTTGGGCTTCGGTCGGAGCACAGGGAGAGGACTGGGGTTGGCGGCGTGAACACAGCCTGCAGGGGGTTGGTGCACCACGGCTAGTTGGGAGGGAGTCCGGGAAAAAGTCTGGACCTGCCGAAAAGGCAAGAGACATTTTCTTCCCTCTGTGTTTCCTGGTGCGCGAGGAGAGGGGATTAAGAACGCTGCTTACAGGAGCTCCAGAGACAGGTGCGAGCTGTGGCTAACAGCGCGGACCCCAGAGACGGGCATGAGACGCTAAGGCTGCTGCAGCTGCCACCAAGAAGCCTGTGTGCGAGCACAGGTCACTATCCACACCCCCCTTCCGGAGAGCCTGTGCAGCCCGCCACTGCCAGGGTCCCGGGATCCAGGGACAACTTCCCCGGGAGAACGCACGGTGCACCTCAGGCTGGTGCAACGTCATGGTGGCCTCTGCCGCCGCAGGCTCGCCCCACACTCCGTACCCGTCCCTCCCCCTGGCCTGAGTGAGCCAGAGCCCCCGAATCAGCGGCTCCTTTAACCCCGTCCTGTCTGAGTGAAGAACAGACGCCCTCTGGCGACCTACACGCAGAGGTGGGGCCAAATCCAAAGCTGAACCCCGGGAGCTGTGCGAACAAAGAAGACAAAAGGAAATCTCTCCCAGCAGCCTCAGGAACAGCGGACTAAATCTCCACAATTAACTTGATGTACCCTGCCTCTGTGGAATACCTGAATAGACAATGAATCATCCCAAATTCAGGAGGTGGACTTTGACAGCAAGATTTATGATTTTTTCCCCTTTTCCTCTTTTTGTGAGTGTGTATGTGTATGCTTCTGTGTGAGATTTGGTCTGTATAGCTTTGCTTTCACCATTTGTCCTAGGGTTCTTTCCGTCCACTTTTGGTTTTTTCTTTAAAAAATTTTTTTTCCTTAATAATGTTTTATTTTAATAACTTTATTTTATCTTACTTTATTTTCTTTCTTTCTCTCTTTCTTTCTTTCTCTTTCTTTCTTCCTTTCTTTCTTTGTTTCTTTCTTTCTACTTTTTCTCCCTTTTATTCTGAGCCGTGTGGATGAAAGGCTCTTGGTGCTGCAGCCAGGAGTCAGTGCTGTGCCTCTGAGGTGGGAGAGACAACTTCAGGACACTGGCCCACAAGAGACCTCCCAGCTCCACATAATATCAAACAGCGAAAATCTCCCAGAGATCTCCATCTCAACACCACCACCCAGCTTCACTCAATGACCAGCAAGCCACAGTGCTGGACAGCCTATGACAAACAACTAGCAAGACAGGAACACAACACCACCCATTAGCAGAGAGGCTGCCTAAAATCATAATAAGTCCACAGACACCCCAAAACACACCACAAGACGTGGACCTGCCCACCAGAAAGACAAGATCCAGCCTCATCCACCAGAACACAGGCACTAGTCCCCTCTACCAAGAAGCCTACACAACCCACTGAACCAACTTTAGCCATTGGGGACAGACACCAAAAACAATGGGAACTACAAACTGCAGCCTGCAAAAAGGAGACCCCAAACACAGTAAGATAAGCAAAATGAGAAGACAGAAAAACACACAGCAGATGAAGGAGCAAGATAAAAACCCACCAGACCTAACAAATGAAGAGGAAATAGGCAGTCTACTTGAAAAAGAATTCAGAATAATGATAGTAAAGATGATCCAAAATCTTGGAAACAGAATGGAGAAAATACAAAAAACGTTTAACAAGGACCTAGAAGAACTAAAGATGAAACAACCAATGATGAACAACACAATAAATGCAATTAAAAATACTCTAGATGGGATCAATAGCAGAATAACTGAGGCAGAAGAACGGATAAGTGACCTGGAAGATAAAATAGTGGAAATAACTACAGCAGAGCAGAATAAAGAAAAAAGAATGAAAAGAACTGAGGACAGTCTCAGAGACCTCTGGGACAACATTAAACGCACCAACATTCGAACTATAGGGGTTCCAGAAGAAGAAGAGAAAAAGAAAGGGACTGAGAAAATATTTGAAGAGATTATAGTTGAAAACTTCCCTAATATGGGAAAGGAAATAGTTAATCAAGTCCAGGAAGCACAGAGAGTCCCATACAGGATAAATCCAAGGAGAAATACGCCAAGACACATACTAATCAAACTGTCAAAAATTAAATACAAAGAAAACATATTAAAAGCAGCAAGGGAAAAACAACAAATAACACACAAGGGAATCTCCATAAGGTTAACAGCTGATGTTTCAGCAGAAACTCTGCAAGCCAGAAGGGACAGGTAGGACATACTTAAAGTGATGAAGGAGAAAAACCTACAACCAAGATTACTCTACCCAGCAAGGATCTCATTCAGATTTGATGGAGAAATTAAAACCTTTACAGACAAGCAAAAGCTGAGAGAATTCAGCACCACCAAACCAGCTTTACAACAAATGCTAAAGGAACTTCTCTAGGCAAGAAGCACAAGAGAGGGCTTCCCTGGTGGCGCAGTGGTTGAGAGTCCACCTGCCGATGCAGGGGACACAGGTTTGTGCCCCGGTCCGGGAAGATCCCACAGGCCGCGGAGCGGCTGGGCCTGTGAGCCATGGCCGCCAAGCCTGCGTGTCCGGAGCCTGAGCTCCACAACGAGAGAGGCCACAACAGTGAGAGGCCCGCGTACCACAAAAAAAAAAAAAAAAAAAAAGAAACACAAAAGAAGGAAAAGACCTACAATAACAAACCAAAAACAATTAAGAAAATGGGAATTGGAACATACATATCCATCATTACCTTAAATGTAAATGGATTAAATGCTCCCACCAAATACACAGACTGGCTGAATGGATACAAAAACAAGACCCATATAGATACTGTCTACAAGAGACCCACTTCAGACCTACAGACACATACAGACTGAAAGTAAGGTGATGGAAAAAGATATTCCATGCAAATGGAAACCAAAAGAAAGTTGAAGTAGCAATTCTCATATCAGACAAAATAGACTTTAAAATAAAGACTATTAGAAGAGACAAAGAAGGACACTACATAATCATCAAGCGATCAAACCAAGAAGAAGATATAACAATTGTAAATATTTATGCACCCAACATAGGAGCACCTCAATACATAAGGCAAATACTAACAGCCATAAAAGGGGAAATCGACAGTAATACTTTCATAGTAGGGGACTTTAACACCCCACTTTCACCAATGGACAGATCATCCAAAATGAAAATATATAAGGAAAAACAAGCTTTAAATGATACATTAAACAAGATGGACTTAATTGATATTTATAGGTCATTCCATCCAAAAACAACAGAATACACATTTTTCTCAAGTGCTCATGGAACATTCTTCAGGATAGATCGTATCTTGGGTCACAAATCAAGCCTTGGTAAATTTAAGAAAATTGAAATTGTATCAAGTATCTTTTCCGACCACAACGCTATGAGACTAGATATCAATTACAGGAAAAGATCTGTAAAAAATACAAACACACGGAGGCTAAACAATACACTACTTAATAACGAAGTGATCACGGAAGAAATCAAAGAGGAAATAAAAAAATACCTAGAAACAAATGACAATGGAGACACGACGACCCAAAACCTATGGGATGCAGCAGCAAAAGCAGTTCTAAGAGGAAAGTTTATAGCAATACAATCCTACCTTAAGAAACAGGAAACAACTCGAATAAACAACCTAACCTTGCACCTAAAGTAATTAGAGAAAGAAGAAAAAAAAAAAACCCAAAGGTAGCAGAAGGAAAGAAATCATAAAGATCAGATCAGAAATAAATGAAAAAGAAATAAAGGAAACTATAGCAAAGATCAATAAAACTAAAAGCTGTTTCTTTAAGACGATCAACGAAATTGATAAAACATTAGCCAGACTCATCAAGAAAAAAAGGGAGAAGACTCAAATCAATAGAGAGATTACTACAAGCAACTCAATGCCAATAAAATGGACAACCTGGAAGAAATGGACAAATTCTTAGAAAAGCACAACCTGCCAAGACTGAATCAGGAAGAAATAGAAAATATGAACAGACCAATCACAAGCACTGAAATTGAAACTGTGATTAAAAATCTTCCAACAAACAAAAGCCCAGGACCAGATGGCTTCACAGGTGAATTCTATCAAACATTTAGAGAAGAGCTAACACCTATCCTTCTCAAACTCTTCCAAAATATAGCAGAGGGAGGAACACTCCCAAACTCATTCTACAAGGCCACCATCACCCTGATACCAAAACCAGACAAGGATGTCACAAAGAAAGAAAACTATAGGCCAATATCACTGATGAACATAGATGCAAAAATCCTCAACAAAATACTAGCAAACAGAATCCAACAGCACATTCAAAGGATCATACACCATGAACAAGTGGGGTTTATTCCAGGAATGCAAGGATTCTTCAACAGATGCAAATCAATCAACGTGATACACCATATTAACAAACTGAAGGAGAAAAACCATATGATCATCTCAATAGATGCAGAAAAAGCTTTCGACAAAATTCAACATCCATTTACGATAAAAACCCTGCAGAAAGTAGGCATAGAGGGAACTTTCCTCAACAAAATAAAGGCCATATATGACAAACCCACAGCCAACATCGTCCTCAATGGTGAAAAACTGAAAGCATTTCCACTAAGATCAGGAACAAGACAAGGTTGCCCACTCTCACCACTCTTATTCAACATAGATTTGGAAGGTTTAGCCACAGCAATCAGAGAAGAAAAGGAAATAAAAGGAATCCAAATCAGAAAAGAAGAAGTAAAGCTGAAACTGTTTGCAGATGACATGATACTATACATAGAGAATCCTGAAGATGCTACCAGAAATCTACTAGAGCTAATCAATGAATCTGGTAAAGTAGCAGGATACAAAATTAATGCACAGAAATCTCTGGCATTCCTATACACTAATGATGAAAAATCTGAAAGCGAAATCAAGAAAACATTCCCATTTACCATTGCAACAAAAAGAATAAAATATCTAGGAATAAACCTACCTAAGGAGACAAAAGACCTGTATGTAGAAAATTATAAGACACTGATGAAAGAAATTAATGATGATACAAATCAATGGAGAGATATACCATGTTCTTGGACTGGAAGAATCAACATTGTGAAAATGACTATACTACCCAAAGCAATCTACAGATTCAATGCATTCCCTATCAAATTACCACTGGCATTTTTCACAGAACTAGAACAAAAAATTTCACAATTTGTATGGAACACAAAAGACCCCGAATACCCAAAGCAATGTTGAGAAGGAAAAACGGAGCTGGAGGAATCAGGCTCCCTGACTTCAGACTATACTACAAAGCTACAGTATTCAAGACAGTATGGTATTGGCACAAAAACAGAAAGATAGATCAATGGAACAGGATAGAAAGCCCAGAGATAAACCCACCCACATATGGTCACCTTATCTTTGATAAAGGAGGCAGGAATGTACAGTAGAGAAAGGACAGCCTCTTCAATAAGTGGTGCTGGGAAAACTGGACAGCTACATGTAAAAGTATGAGTTAGAACACTCCATAACACCATACACAAAAATAAGCTCAAAATGGATTAAAGACCTAAATGTAAAGCCCGAAACTATCAAACTCTTAGAGGAAAACATAGGCAGAACACTCTATGACATAAATCACAGCAAGATCCTTTTTGACCCACCTCCTAGGGAAATGGAAATAAAAACAAAAATAAACAAATGGGACCTAATGAAACTTCAAAGCTTTTGCACAGCAAAGGAAACCATAAACAAGACCAAAAGACAACCTTCAGAATGGGAGAAAATATTTACAAATGAAGCAACTGACAAAGGATTAATCTCCAAAATTTATAAGCAGCTCATGCAGCTCAATAACAAAAAAACAAACAACCCAATCCAAAAATGGCCAGAAGACCTAAATAGACATTTCTCCAAAGAAGATATACAGACTGCCAACAAACGCATGAAAGAATGCTAACATCATTAATCATTAGAGAAATGCAAATCAAAACTACAATGAGATATCACCTCACACCAGTCAGAATGGCCATCATCAAAAAATCTAGAAACAATAAATGCTGGAGAGGGTGTGGAGAAAAGGGAACCCTCTTGCACTGCTGGTGGGAATGTGAATTGGTACAGCCACTATGGAGAACAGTATGGAGGTTCCTTAAAAAACTACAAATAGAACTACCATATGACCCAGCAATCCCACTACTGGGCATGTACCCTGAGAAAACCATCATTCAAAAAGAGTCATGTACCAAAATGTTCATTTCAGCTCTATTTACAATAGCCCGGAGACGGAAAGAACCTAAGTGTCTATCATCGGATGAATGGATAAAGAAGATGTGGCACATATATACAATGGAATATTACTCTGCCATAAAAAAATGAAATTGAGTTATTTGTAGTGAGGTAGATGGACCTAGAGTCTGTCATACAGAGTGAAGTCAGAAAGAGAAAGACAAATACCGTATGCTAACACATATATATGGAATCTAAGAAAAAAAAAATGTCATGAAGAACCTAGGGGTAAGATGGGAATAAAGACACAGACCTACTAGAGAATGGACTTAAGGATATGGGGAGGGGGAAGGGTAAGCTGTGACAAAGTAAGAGAGTGGCATGGACATATATACACTGCCAAACATAAAATAGATAGCTTGTGGGAAGCAGCCACATAGCACAGGGAGATCAGCTCGGTGCTTTGTGACCACATGGATGGGTGGGATAGGGAGGGTGGGAGGGAGGGAGACACAAGAGGGAGGAGATATGGGAACATATGTATATGTATAACAGATTCACTTTGTTATAAAGCAGAAACTAACACACCATTTTAAAGGAATTATACTCCAATAAAGATGTAAAAAAAAAAAAAAAAAAAGATTGGAAAATCCAGAACAAAATGTTTCCAAAAGAAAAAGTTGTCTTAGAGGATAGATTTATCACCATTGTAATTGTAAGTTTATATCTATTAGTTCCAAAAACGAGTCATATCTTTAAAAAAGAAAAGTGAGAAGGTATTAACTTCCAAATCCCTCCACACACACTACAGTCTTGTTAAACTACGTGTGTGTGTACATATATATGTATATATAAATAAAACTATGTGTGTGTATATATGTATGCAGACACATGCCTATATATAAATTTTAGCTAAATAGTTCATTTATACTTAATCTTTATAGAGTAAATAATCCTTTAATATTACTATTTATTAATGACACAGTTGCCATATTTGCCCCTTTAAAAAATACCAGCATTATTCTGGTCTTCCAATCAATAAGAATGAAATTGTAATACTTATTATTCATGATATGCCAGAACAATCTGAAACTTTATTAGGATGTTTAACCATAAAAAATCTAAACAGATTACTTTTTATGGAGCAAAATATTTATACCCTGTGTCGAATATGTAATTGGTAAATGCATGCACACTTCCATATTTCATAATTAGACTTCCATCTTAATTTCACAGCAACTGATTGCTAATGATTCTGGGAATTAACTTAGTAAGAGCAGGCAGTTCTAGGGACAGAGGGCTTGATTAATTTGAGGACGTAGAACAGTTTTATGTTTGAGATGTTTGTGATTGATATAATAGCCTTGGATATAGCAAGAAAACATGCTTTAAAAGTCTAGAAAACAGCAACTCATTAAGCTTCCTATAATTATATGGCAAATGTACAATGGTTCATAATCTGGGAAGCTAATATTGGCCTTATCAGAATTGAAAGTACTTTAAAATGGCATAGATAGGGCTTCCCTGGTGGCGCAGTGGTAAAAAAAAAAAAAAATTTAAAAAGTCTATGTAGTGTAATTGTATTTACTTTATCTATGCCATTTTTTTTTTTTTTTTTTTTTGCGGTACGTGGGCCTCTCATTGTCGTGGCCTCTCCCACTGCGGAGTACAGGCTCCGGACGCGCAGGCTCAGCGGCCATGGCCCACGGGCCCAGCCGCTCCGCGGCACGTGGGATCCCCCTGGACCGGGGCACGAACCCGCGTCCCCTGCATCGGCAGGCGGACTCCCAACCACTGCGCCACCAGGGAAGCCCTACATAGACTTTTTTAGGCATGTTGGCTAAAATTTTTAATCATAAAGAATAGGTTTGAATCCCAGCAGTAATTCTTATTAGCTATATGAATTTCAGAACCTCCCTGAGCTTCTATTTCCTCCACTACAAACAGAAGATAATGAGATCTATTTTATAGCAGTGTAGTGAGAATAAAATAATGTAATGTATATCAGCCTCTCAGTGCTTACCCGGAATGTCATAAATGCACAAAGAAATGGCAGTTTCTGTTTTAATTTATTAAATAAATACACGTACTATGGAAGACATTTGTGATACAGTCAGAAATAAGACAAAATAGTCATGTGAAATCTGTACTCCAAACTACTTTCTAATATTAAAAATCATTTAAGTTATACACATACATAAATATGTGTATATAATTATCATATATAACCTTACTTTTCTACTATTCTTTAGGACCATATTACCTATGGGAGATTTGAAAAATGATAATAAAAAGTGCTTTCCATCAAGGAGTTCACATTCTCACATTCTCATTTGGAAGCTACATTTTTACATAAAAACACAAATACAAAATAGAACTACAATATAGGTCCAGAGTTGAGAGAGATCCATTCTAACTGAAGAGTCTGAATACGGTACATTTTTTTAACAACACAAAATTAGACAGTTGAAAGATTTCAGTGATTGATCCACTCTTGTACTGAAGACTGTTCTATTTATGAAGGGAATCAATATGCGGGGTCGGGGGCAGCAGTGTTTTCTTCTAAATCAGAGCTTCAGGGAAACTTATCCTTTAAGTACATTTATTTCAGGACATTTGACTGCATTTGCTGTTCAAAAGTGAAAATAAAAAGCTTTTAAACTAAAAGCTTATATACATAAAGTTTCACCATATAAAAGAGATCATACAGTATTTAGAAATCAAAACTGCCATGAGGTATCATGTCACTCTGGTCAGAATGGCCATAATCAACACTACAAATAAATGCTGGAGAGGGTGTAAAGAAAAAGGAACCCTCCTACACTGTTGGTGGGAATGTAAATTGTATAGCCTCTATGCAGAACAGTATGAAGGCTCCTTAAAACACTAAAAATACAGGTACTATATGATCTTGCAATCCCACTGTTGGACATATATCTGGGAAAAACCATAATTCAAAAAGGTACACACACCTCAATGTTCATTGCAGCACTATTTACAACAGCCAAGACATGAAAGCAACCTAAATGTCTAAACAGATGTCTAAACCTAAATGTCTATCAACAGATGAATGGATAAAGAAGATGTTGTATATGTATACAATGGAATATTACTCAGCCGTAAAAAAAGAATGAAATAATGCCACTTGCAGCAACATGGATGGACCCAGAGATTCTCACACTGAGTGAAGTAAGCCAGACAGAGAAAGACAAATATCATATGATATAGCTTATATGTGGAATCTAGAAAAAATAATGCAAATGAACTTATATACAAAACAGAAATAGAGCCACAGGCATAGAAAACAAACTTTTGGTTATCAAAGGGGAAAGAAGGGGAGGAGAAATAAATTAGGAGATTGGGATTAACATATACAGACTACTATATATAAAATAGGTAACTGAAAAGGACCTACTGTACAGCACAGGGAACTATACTTCATATTTAGTAATAAGCTATAAGGAACAAGAATCTGAAAAAAAATATACGTATGGATAACTGAAACATTTTGTTGTATACCTGAGAATAACACAACATTGTAAATCAGCTATATTTAAAAAAAAAAGAAAAAGAAATTGAGGTCTTTAGAAGCTGGGCTTTCCTGCATGTGAGGGCAGGTCTATTTCTAGCTAAACATTCTGGCCATCCTTGGTGGGTCCCAGACTCCCATATTTGTCTTCCTCGTTTCTTGAACCTTAAAAGCAGAAATGACTTTTTAGTTGATGTACAATGTTGTGTTACTTTCTGCTGTACAACAAAGTGAATCAGTTATACATATAAGTACAATCCACTGTTTTCTAGACTCCATTCCCGTATTGGTCATTACACCGCACTGAATAGAGCTCCCTGTGCTATACAGTAGGTTCTTATTAGTTATCTTTTATATATAGTAGTGTGTATATGTCAACCCCAATCTCCCATTTTAACCCCCCACCTTTCCCTCCTGGTAACCATAAGTTTGTTTTCTACATCTGTGACTCAGTTTCTGTTTTGTAAATAGGTTCATTTGCACCATTTTTTTAGATTCCACATATAAGTGATATATGAAGAAATGAGTCAATTTTAACATAGTAAAATTCAGTAGTGCTTTCCTAGGTTGTTTGCTTTATTCATGCCTTTTTTAAAGAAATTTATCTTCATCATGAAATAATAAAAATTCTTTATTCTTACAGAGTTTTGTGTTGTTGTTGTTATTTTGGTGGGGAGGAGGGACACATTTATATCTCTAATCCATTTAGATATTCTGTCTTTAGATTTCAGTAATTTCTCTTTAAGTATATTCATCTTTCTCCACTGAGTGGAGACCACCTTAATCCAATCAGGAAATGAGTCCAACGTGAGTGGGCTTCTGTGTGGGATTCTACCTGTGGTTTGTCCCTCTTCTTAGAGTATAGCCTTCTGGGACTTTTAGCAGAGGGACTCATCCATCCATCAGGACGCCTCCCCTGAAGTCCTGAACTCAAGTATCTGTCTCTACAATGCACTGAAGTTCTCTTTTCTGGGTTTTTTCCAAATTTGCACTGCAGTCTTCCACCCAAAGCAGGTTGAGAATGCAGAAAATGTCTTGAAGGCATAATTGGCTGTGTATTTAAGTCCATGTAAGCCTCCAATTTTGTTACTCCCACCCAGCAAAACTGCTAAAAGTTCTGTTACTTTTCTTGCCCTTTACCAGACTTCTGCTTCCATAAAGCTTGGATTCTCAGACTCTTGCCCCAGCCCAGAATCAATAAATGCCCCTAGAAAGAAGCAACCTCATAAGGATGGTTAACATCTCAAGGTTCTCTTCTCTGGAAACATAGCCTCTCTTGTATTCTTCACATCAACATTAAACAAACTATTTTTTAATTTATCTTGGCTTTCTAGTTGTTCTCCACCAGATATATGGTCTACCACAACCAGTTTTGTTCCACACAGAAATGGATATCCTGTGTTGAATGTTATCAGATTACTTCTCTAAGTTTACTGAAAAAAACAGCATGTATTTTCTTACTTAATCTGGAGGATTGGATTTTTTTAATTGTCAATTACCTTTACATTTCCTAGATAAATCCATGTTTGTTATTAATTTTAATGTATCTATCTTTATTATTTTTTTTCTAAATGTACTGAGTTTAGTTATTCTTACATCTTAAGTTGGAAGCTTAACTCATGAAGCTTTGCCCTTTCCTCTTTTTAGTATAAATACTCAAATCTAAAATTATATCATAAACAATTTTTAATAAATTTTCTTATGCTTTAGGAAGAAAATGAGTTCATTTGTATTGGGTCTAATTGGTGACAGTCAAAACCATAAAAACCATAAACTCACCTGGAGAAAGAAAAATGTAGAATATTCAAAGATAAGCCAAGGATCAAGTCCCAGGGGATACCAGAGTACTAGATGAAGAGAGAAAGAAAATCTTGAAAGTAGACCAGAGCATTACATTGAGAGAGAGAGAACAGTACAACAATTATCACCCTGTGTAACTGATTTTCCAAGCCTGATTTTCCTTTTGTATCCCTGGAAGCTAAAATGTGACTGAGTTTTTTTTTTTGAGGGGATATAAACCATGTTTTTATTTTAAAAACCTCAGCATTAAGGATGAATTAGACCTTCCTTGAATCCAGTACTTAGTACAATGCTTGGTATGTAATATAAACTTAATAATTATTACATAAATGAATAAATATTCTGTAGAAATTAGACATACTCAAAAGTATAGATTTAGGACAATAATAACTAGAGCCAATCTCAATTATAATGTGGATTCAGCTATGACTTAAGTCAAAGTTCACAGTGTAGATTATTTTCAGTAAATGCCTGCTTATTCCCACTAGTGTCTATTGCTCTGAATCACAGCATTTTATGGAAGATGGACTCAGGGGAAATGAATGATTTTCTGATATTCTTTATCCAGGTGGGGATATGGGTGCTACAAACATTTCTCCCTCAGCTCAAAAATGGGACTCAGTACTGTCCCCTAAGCGAGGCTGCTGTCTATACTGCTTGAGTGTTACAATTTATGTACCAACACTCTAAAGCCATAAAATCAATTCAGTATTTGAGTTGCCTCGTGACTGTGAAGACAGAATATCATGGGCAATGAAGGCTTAAGGTCCTATAACTTCACAAGAAAACTCCTGAGAGGCAGATCTGTACTATAATTAAGGATGTAACACTTCACTTCTCTAAATTGGTAGTGGTTTCCAAAATCTCACTTAGTTTCATTTTCCAAGAAGTGATTCTCTGATGCACTCAGAAAGTTAGACACCTTTTTCTGCTTGCAGAAAAAGGCCAATCATCAATGGGGTTATTTATGGGAACTTGATACTCCAGTACAACTGAATTGTTAAAACAGCCTAAGCAAAGTTTATTCTGATGATTCATTTCCTTGGGTGAAAAACTATGGTAGTCTGATTGTTATTTTATTCTAGTACATCTAAGAGGAGTAATAAAAAATTTAGTTGGTATACAGGTTTATACAGGTATTTTTTAAAGAAAGAAAAAGTCTTTTCTTACATAGAAAAGGATCTTTCTTTGCACAGCTTTCCTCAAGAACGCATAAGTTTTGGAATGATAGAGACTGAATATGAATGCCATCTCCACTATATCAGTTACTAAGCAACGTTGAGCAAGTTACTAGGCCTCTCTGAGCCCAATTCCTCCACTTTAAAACAAGAGAATAGTAAAAATGACTAGCACACTTGGTTTCTTGATGGGGATATGAGATAATGAATGCAATTTGTTATGCAAATAAAAATGCATTCTACAAATTATTAATGTAATTTCCTAGTAAGCTCTTTTGCTTATAACCAAGTAGCCATGTGTCCCTGTTCTATATACAGCTTAAATCACAGTCTTCCAAACTAAGCAAGATAGCAATTGTTAGAAACCTCCACCCCTACCCCCCACTGGAGTAAGAGTTCTGTTTTAAAGCATGGTATCATTTTTGCCCCAAATGACATATCCTTCCTAAGTGAGTTGATTTGTATGTATCTAGTAATATTTGGTGTGAATTTTACTGTTGCCCACGGGGCTGATATCCAGTTTACATATGTTCCTGTGCATTTATTTTAGAAGGAGGGAATGTTAAGGCAGTATTTCCTGTATGAATATTTCAAATATCAATCCCGTTCAAAATAGAAACTTAAAGGACTGATGTTTAAACTTGTATCCTCTTTTTAATAAAGTTCACAAAAGATGTATTTTCCTACAAATAATATTTTTTTAAAAATTGGACAAGGAACTCAGCACTAAAAATTGCTTTGTAAATTTCTTGACTTTAAGAAGAGGAATATGAGCTGAACCTTCTAGACAGAAATTTCCAGAGACCAGTCTGTCTTTGACTTTTGGGTTCTTTTATTCACCTAAAATTTTACTGAACCACAATTTTGTGCCAAGCACTGGAACAAGAGTGTCCAGTGGCAGGAGGGCTTGTTTATGATTTAGGATAGCCAGAAATGTGACATGGCTCAGGTTCCTTGTCTCTACAACAGGTGATATCATTTCTTATTCACTAGGCTAATTTTTGTGAGGAACAAATGAACTACTGTGTAACGGGGTGTTTTATAAGCATTAATTTAACCAGGATAGTTTGCCAGAATCTCAAAAACATACCATACCTTAAAGAATATTGGTTTGCACATTTTCCCAGCTATATGGAGATATAATAGACACACAACTTTGTGTAAGTGTACAGTGTACAACGTGTGGACTTGACACATTTATATACTGTTACACCTCCATCTCATCACTTAATTACCTTTATTTTTTAGAACACTTAAGATCTACTCTCTTAGCAACATTCAAGCATATAATAAAGTACTATTAGCTATAATCACCATTGTTATACTTTAGATCCCCAGAATTTGTTAATTTTGACTTATTTCAGTAGGTAAAGGTGGTTCTGTTTTTGAGAACTGCATATGCAAAACATTATTGTGTAGGAGAGATTTGTCATTTCATTTGTCTAAGTTATTTTTCAAATAACAACTGAGTTCTCCATTCTCATGAGCAATTTGGAAAACACAACGAAAAATAAAATCCTCTTTTTGCCAATCCCACCATTCTTCGAAACACTGTTTAACCAGGTTAGAGGCACCTGCCTGTGACTCTAAGCATCTTTCCCAGTGAATTCGGTCTCACCTCCTGCTGAGTAAACAAGCAGATTCAATTACTGGCAGATTAGATGTCACTCCTTGCCCCTGCCCTGCCCTTCCCCTTCCTTTGGCAAAGGGAGGAAAAAAATGATCAGCTTCTGGCTGCTGTAAGGCAGGGTCATCAGACCGCGGCCAGTTTACCAGAGCGCACGGGGTCATCGCTGGGCATCCACTCCATCTCCACCTCCAGCACCAGTGACAACAAGCCCCCTGGGCTCCTCCGGAGCGGAGGCGCCCAGCAATCTCTGACAGGCTCACCTCGCGGGTGGCGTCACTTCTGGAGCTCACTGCCAGCTCCCAGAGCCTGCCCTTGCGAGGCATCCTTCCGTTTGTCCATCTCTATCTGTCCGCTGCTGGAGGCGCTCATGGCCAGCCAGGGACAAAACCCGGCACCAAGAAGTGACAGGATCCAGAGGAGGAGAGAGAGTGAGGCAAGGAGGGAAGGAGGACCCCAGCAGGCAACAAGCATGAAATTCAGCCCAGCGCACTACTTGCTGCCTTCTGCCGGCGCTGGTCCTCAGCGCTGATCCTCAGCACCAGGTGAGTCCAAGACCATGAATGACCTGAGCCAAAGGACGCTGCTGGTAGGTTGGTCCTACCGTAGGTCCCCTGTGGGGCCCAAGGACAGACACTTCAGCTGTTTGCATCTTCCACCTCAAATCTGGGCCCTTGGGGGAACGGAGCCCATTTTATCTGCCCCAGCCCGTTATGAGAAAAGTCAGTACTCTTTCCAGTAAGAGATCCAAACTTTCCCTTCCAAAGACGTGTTTCTGAATTATGGGTTGTTTTTTTTTTTCAAATTACGGTTTTCCCTGGATATATGCCCATAATTCAAAAACATACATGCACCCCAATGTTCACTGCAGCACTATTTACAATAGCCAAGACATAGAAGCAACCTATGGAATGGATAAAGAAGATGTGGTACATATATACAATGGAATATTACTCAGCCATTAAAAAGAACAAAATAATGCCATTTGCAGCAACATGGATGGACCTAGAGATTCTCAAACTGAGAGAAGTCAGACAGAGAAAGACAAACATCATATGATATCACTTATATGTGGAATCTAAAAAAAGGCTACAAATGAACTTATCTACAAAACAAAAATAGAGTTACAGACGTAGAAAATAAACTTAACGGTTACCAGGGGGTAAGTGACGGAGGGATAAACTGGAAGATTTGGATTGACATATACACACTGCTACACATAAAATAGATAACTAATAAGGACCTACTGTATAGCACAGGGAACTCTACTCAACACTATAATGGCCTATATGGGAAAAGAATCTTAAAAAAGAGTGGATATATGTATATGTATAACTGATTCATTTTCCTGTACACCTGAAACTAATACAACATTGTAAATCAAGTATACCCCCAAAGAATAACTTAAAAAAGAAAAATTTTTTTATCTCTTTTTTTAAATTCTTTATCAATTTTTTTGTTACATCTTTATTGGAGTATAATTGCTTTACAATGGTGTGTTAGTTTCTGCTTTATAACAAATTGAATCAGTTATACATATACATATGTTCCCATATCTCCTCCCTCTTGCGTCTCCCTCCCACCCTCCCTGTCCCACCCCTCTAGGTGGTCACAAAGCACCGAACTGATATCCCTGTGCTATGCGCCTGCTTCCCACTAGCTATCTATTTTACGTTTGGTAGTGTATATGTGTCCACACCACTCTCGCTTTGTCACAGCTTACCCTTCCCCCTCCCCATTTCCTCAAGTCCATTCTCTAGTAAGTCTGTGTCTTTATTCCTGTTTCACCCCTAGGTTCTTCATGACATTTTTTTTTCTTAAATTCCATATATATGTGTTAGCATACAATCTTTGTTTTTCTCTTTCTGACTTACTTCACTCTGTATGACAGACTCTAGGTCCATCCACCTCATTACAAATAGCTCAATTTCGTTTCTTTTTATGGCTGAGTAATATTCCATTGTATATATGTGCCACATCTTCTTTATCCATTCATCCGATGATGGACACTTAGGTTGTTTCCATCGCTGGGCTATTGTAGATAGAGCTGCAATGAACATTTTGGTACATGACTCTTTTTGAATTATGGTTTTCTCAGGGTATATGCCCAGTAGTGGGATTGCTGGGTCATATGGTAGTTCTATTTGTAGTTTTTTAAGGAACCTCCATATTGTTCTCCATAGTGGCTGTACCAATTCACATTCCCACCAACAGTGCAAGAGGGTTCCCTTTTCTTCACACCCTCTCCAGCATTTATTGTTTGCAGATTTTTTGATGATGGCCATTCTGACTGGTGTGAGGTGATACCGCATTGTAATTTTAATTTGCATTTCTCTAATGATTAATGATGTTGAGCATTCTTTCATGTGATTGTTGGCAGTCTGTATATCTTCTTTGGAGAAATGTCTATTTAGGTCTTCTGCCCATTTTTGGATTGGGTTGTTTGTCTTTTTATTATTGAGCTGCATGAGCTGCTTATAAATTTTGGAGAGTAATCCTTTGCCAGTTGCTTCATTTGTAAATATTTTCTCCCATTCTGAGGGTTGTCTTTTGGTCTTGTTTATGGTTTCCTATGCTATGCAAAAGCTTTGAAGTTTCATTAGGTCCCATTTGTTTATTTTTGTTTTTATTTCCATTTCTCTAGGAGGTGGGTCAAAAAGGATCTTGCTGTGATTTATGTCATAGAGTGTTCTGCCTATGTTTTCCTCTAAGAGTTTGATAGTTTCTGGCCTTACATTTAGGTCTTTAATCCATTTTGAGCTTATTTTTGTGTATGGTGTTAGGGAGTGATCTAATCTCACACTTTTACATGTACCTGTCCAGTTTTGCCAGCACCACTTATTGAAGAGGCTGTCCTTTCTCCACTGTACATTCCTGCCTCCTTTATCAAAGATAAGATGACCATATGTGCGTGGGTTTATCTCTGGGCTTTCTACCCTGTTCCATTGATCTATCTTTCTGTTTTTGTGCCAGTACCATACTGTCTTGATTACTGTAGCTTTGTAGTATAGTCTGAAGTCAGGGAGCCTGATTCCTCCAGCTCCGTTTGGAAACAACCTAAGTGTCCATCATCGGATGAATGGATAAAGAAGATGTGGCACATATATACAATGGAATATTACTCAGCCATAAAAAGAAATGAAATTGAGCTATTTGTAATGAGGTGGATGGACCTAGAGTCTGTCATACAGAGTAAAGTAAGTCAGAAAGAGAAAGACAAATACCGTATGCTAACAAGAGTAAAGTAAGTCAGAAAGAGAAAGACAAATACTGTATGCTAACACATATATATGGAATTTAAGAAAAAAATTTAAAACGTCATGAAGAAACTAGGGGTAAGACAGGAATAAAGACACAGACCTACTAGAGAATGGACTTAAGGAAATGGGGAGGGGGAAGGGTAAGCTGTGACAAAGCGAGAGAGTGGCATGGACATATATACACTACCAAACGTAAAATAGATAGCTAGTGGGAAGCAGCCGCATAGCACAGGGAAATCAGTTCGGTGCTTTGTGACCACCTAGAGGGGTGGGATAGGGAGGGTGGGAGGGAGGGAGACACAAGAGGGAAGAGATATGGGAACATATGTATAACTGATTCAGTTTGTTATAAAGCAGAAACTAACACACCATTGTAAGCCAATTATACTCCAATAAAGATGAAAAAGAAAAAAGTGTCGTCCTAACCCTGTCATCTACAATTTAGATAGGCTATAGATAAGAGCATTGACTTCTAGGCTCAAATACTGTCTATGCAACTTACTAGTTTTTTGACCTTGAGCAAGTCATTTTAACCTCTATGTGCTTTACCTTCTTCATCAACAAAATGGAGAAAATACTATTATTGCTTTCTGTATAGAGTTGTTGTATGGATTATGTATGGAACGACCTTAAAACAATGAAAGCTATTTTTTTCTCCCTTAAAGTCCTCCCCCCTTTCTAACTGATGTTGTCCTCAACTTAACAAGGTACAATTCAACACCTGGTGCTTTAACTGACTTGAGATATTCAGAGAAGTTTTCATGCTAAGACAGGAGGTTGACTTGGTCCCAGCCCACAAGGGCTCTTGTTTCATGATAAAGAAAGACACAAAGACACTTATATTTTGTTAGATTAATCCATATCTCTATCTCAGTGCCTAATATAGTGCTTGGGACACGGTAAATACTCAATAAATATTTGTTCAATCAATAAATAGATAAACAATACATAATGGTTAGTTATTATGATGTTGCAGGCAACAATTGCGAGGATAGGTCTGTGTCCTTTGTATTGACCTCAAATACCTCCCGTTTTCTCAAAGCTACTCAATCTTTGGGAACATGAGCCCTGTAACCCCTTCCTAGCAGTCTGAGATACCCTTAGGAATACTAAGTCAGGGTAATAGAGGAATAAAGAATAAATGGCCAAAACATTTTATACCATGTAGTTCCTCATATGAAGTTCCTCTATTTCTATTTTGATAATTACCCTGTTCATGGATGCCTTATTGAATGTCATAACCTTTAGGAGGTAGGCACAACATAATTTATGAATGAACATTCAAGAAGAGCAATAGCAAGACTATAGGGTCAGGAGTCAAAAAGACACATATCAAAACTTTGCCTGTCACTTGCTGTGTGACATTGGGGTGTGTTATCGACCTGGGTTTTTGGACTCTTTAATCAATAGAAATTGAGAAGAGGTCAGATGAGAAATTCAGGCAAGATTCTACTGGGACTTGTGCTGCGGCAGGAGGGAATGAAAACAAGTAACAGGTTCCCTTGCTCACTCTCTGGGGAAGCAGGGGGTGGGCGAGGGGGGCAAAGCGAGCAGGTCCCTTAAATGGGGTGAGGGTAGGGGGGGACCCATGGGTTGGGCCACAGGGGTGACTTAGGTGGTCTGCCCAATCCCTTGGTGGTGGTGTGTGCAGGGATCATGCACAGGACCCTGCTTTTGTTCCCAAAGTGGCAGCTGGGTTTTTTGTCTTTTTTGCTCATAATTTGCCCCAACTGCGCATGCATGCAGGTATGTTTAGTCCCTTATAGTTTCTTTGTATCTGTTGTCCAGGTACAAGCACTGCAGCCAAGAGTCCCAGGTCCCAGGTCCCAGCCTGTCTCAGTAACTGCTTAAGGCCTATGAGCTCCAGGTTCCTAAAATCAGAATAATGTAATAGGTGATATCTAATATCCTATTCAATTTTAACAGCCTTTAACCTAGATTAAAAAGGAAAAAGTTTTCTGTTTTTTCACAGCAACCTAGTAGTTCCTCTTCTCACAACCCACTACACAGGCGCTTCCCTCTCCCTTCTCTTCTTTCCTCCAACCCTCATCTTCCCCCATTCCTTCAAGGGAGGACAAAAATAGCAGTCTCTTTTACTGCATGGCCAGGGATTGGCCCTCTGTGAAAGAAACCTGTAATAATTGTTTGTCTTTGGACGTCCTTTAATAGCTTTTGGGGTCAGTGAGGAGTTGGATCACAACTGCTATCTGGTCAAATAGCACTCTATATTTTCCTAACAACCTTAAAGGCCTTTAGGAGAATCTATTTCTATTTGTTTAAGCTATTTCAACAAAGGCCCTTTTAAACTTTTCACAACTCTGTCACAACAACAGGAAAATATGTTGTATCTAAACGTTGGGAAATAACAGGTACCAACTTAGGGAACCGTGAATGAGATTTATTGTTAGTAGTATCCAGGGTAGTTTTATTTCTCCACACACATCAGACTCACCTATCAGAAAAAGAAAAATTGAAAATGAGTCTTATCATTACAATCTGTTAAGATAAAGTTGAAAGTTACATCATTCCTTTATTTCAGATTTATTAATTCAATAAAAGTCACTGAAATAAAAAATGTTCAGACATCATGCTATGTGATAGAGCCTGCCTAGAAATGAAGCCAACATCTTGCAGAGCAAAGCTAATAATGGAGAGAGACTGAGCGTTGCTTTTTCATTTGAAGACTTGGGTAAGATTTGAAGATTTGCTTTGTCTTTCTTAAAGCCCAAAATATGCCTGGACTCTTCAGTCGTGTATATCAAACAATTAGGATTTTCAGTTAAGCCAATTTGAATTATTTGTATTATCTGCAACTAAAAAGTACTAAAATAAATCAAGGGTGTAACGTGATCAGGTGTATATTTTATGTACGGTTCACTGTCACTCTGATGCCAGAATAGAGATTAGATTGCAGTGGAGAGATTGGGGACAAGAAGATTAATAAAAAGCTATTGTACAGAAGAATTATAATGAGAGTCTAATGTAAAGCAACTGCTCTGAGAATGGAGAAATTTTAATGAAAGAAGGAGAAATTTCCAGTTTTAATTCTTCTTCTATGCATAGCTTCCTACGCAGAGCATGGCACACAAATTATGCTCAATATGTGTTTAATGAGTGAATACACGTGGGGAAGTATTTAAAAGAAGTTTATGGTGGGGGAGTACAGGTGGTGGAGGCTGGTGAGGGAATGCTTATGAAGTAGTGAAGGAAACTGGCCAGATGGTATTAGTATTGCTGAAGCTTGAATATGAGAAGTAGCTGTTGGTTAGGAGGTAGGGCTGAAAACTAGCAAAGAAAGAATGCAGTTCTGCACACTCTGAAGACCTTGATTTTTGGCTTTTAATTTCTTTCATTACTCTTCTATGTCTTGCCCTTAAAGAATAATGAGGCAGAATCCCATATCCACCTATTTAAAACCTTACTCAATCTTTCAGGACTCTTAAGAAAAGTCTTGATATGGGTAAAATTTTAATTGGTAGACATAAAGCCGCCTACAAGTGCCCAGCTTGAGCACACACCCTCTTATCCTAATTCCAATAAAGGCTCTTCAATTTGTTTTAAGGAATTCCCTGATCACTCATATTCCCACATTTCTTGAATTGCATGCTTTGGTATCTTTTCTCCCCTGCCTAACTGGAGACCTAGATCTCTTTTTCTCTTGATCATCTTAAGACAATGCCTGGAACTTTATAAGATTCTCAGCTAATATTTATTGAGAAAATAAAACTTAGAAATATAAAGTTCTCCTGAATTCCTTTGTGCTGAGCAAACATGAATATCTCACTTCTATTTATATGAGTACATTCTAGCTTTAAAAATATATCTAGAGTCTCAATACTTCGTTGCCCTTGACTGCTACCCTCCACTGTCCGTGCAAGACACCATCACCTCTTTCTTGGATTGTTGTATTAGTTTCCTAATTTCCCTTCCTCTTGTACCCTTGCCATCCTACAGGCCATAGTCAGCACACAGCCCAAAATGACCCTTAGAACGTGAGTTGATTATGCCACAACTTTCTCAAAACACTGCAATATCTATTTCATTCAGTATAAATCCGCAATCTTTGTGACAGCTTACAAGGCACTATATGATTTGACCCACAATTATCTCTCTGACTTTTATCTCCTATCAGTCTCTTCCATGCTTACTCTACTCCAGACACATTCGGATCCAAAAACCTCTTCCAAACTCTAAACTTATACACCTAACTTGCTACTCAATCTCTCCCCTTTGATATTTAACATCTATTACTGATGCTGAACTCCTCATCTTCCATCAAAATGTGTATACTTTCACAGTTGTCATTCAGTTGATGGCAACATTTCTGAAAAATTATTTGGGCCAAAACTTTGAAGCCATCCCTTATTTTTCTCTATTGTCCATACCATTCATGAAATTCTATAGGAAATTCTGTTGAATTCATTAAAAATCTATTCAGAATCTTACCACTTGGTTCCTCCACTGTTACCAACCTGGCCCAAGCCTACAACAAGGAATACTGACTAGGGTTGTTCGATTTCCTTCTTACTAGTATATATTTAATACTAAAATATTTTTAAATGCCATTGAATATTGTATTTGTCTTGGAAAACAGATGTTTCTTTATGGAAGTAGTGCATGCAAATATCCAATATCTACTTCCCCAAACAATAGGATGCAAAAACTGAAAACTCAAGAGAACTGGAAGAGATACGTAAAATGGTTGCTAACATCTGTAAAGAAGGGAAACAAGTATTGGCCATGAACACTAAGCAGGCAAAAGAGAACCACTCCTGCCTTTAAGAAGGACATGTGGATTCCTAGGAATAAGCTCTATTTTGGGAGGTAGGTAGAAGGAAAGAATTATTGACTCCTACCTCTGACACAAAAATGCTTGAGATCTGGAAAAATAAACTTTGGAGACTTTAATTAATCCACTTTGGTTGACAAAAATATAAGCAATATAGCAAAATGGCTAAACCAAGGGCCTTAAAAACAGGTAAAATTGATGCTGTGTGCAATCCCATCTCTTATTAGCTGAGTGCTCTGGGGTAAATTATAAAAGGTTTCTAAGTCTCAGTTTTTGTGCTTATAAAATAAATAAAAATGACTGTATCAGCTCCATAGAATTGTGAGCATGAAATTAAATCCAACATATCCAACATGTTATGTAAAGAGCTTGGCACGGCACAGTTCTGGCGTAGAGAGAGTGCTCAATAAATTGTAGGCATTGTTACTGCTATTAATTATCGCTCCTCGGAGAGCATGAGATGCTTCTATATCCTTCCCCCAAGCAGGATAATCCAGTCTTATGTCTGTTCCTATTACCTCCAAAGTAAAGGAAATGAGAAGATAAAAAGACAGTTCGAGTTGTTAAATAATCTCCTTCAGCAATTCTCAATTCATTAATAACGAACACATGAACAGAATTCCACGACTCCCCTGTACTTTCTCTCTCTCACGGCCACACCGAAAGAAAGAACAAAAGAAGAAAAGAGAGAAAGGAGAGAGAACACAGCGTTCCTTGTCTTCCATGTATTTTATTTGTATTTTCCCTTCCTAAAACCTAATTATTTTTTTAGTCTAATTAACCCCTGTAGAGGGTTTTGGAGGCAGCTGACCAAAGAGAAGCATCTCTTTTTAAAGAAGCAATTTTTGTTCTCCTTTTCAGAGCACTAAAGCACCTTTCTAAATTCAGGGCTTATGACGACGACTACCTGTCACTGCAGAAACAAAATCAAGCAATGTGTCCATGCCCGGGACTAATCCTGAATAAATCTCTCACTTCTAAATAGATTTAAACTTCAAGTAGAGTACGCTTCAGACACACAGACTGCTGGACAACTTTTTATTGTCAACTAATCCAGCACCTGCTTGATCCTACGTTAAGTCCTTTTTTTGTCTAAGGTTTGTCACTCACCTGAGCAATTAAGAACCCCTTACTATTGAAATACTTGTATTGGTACATTCTTACAACAATTCTCTGAGTAACAGTTTAATGATTATTAAAATTTTAATGAAAATGAGAATGAATGTAATGATTATTAACTTTTTGCACTTTACTTCCAACTGGGTGGTCATGAGAGTTCTTACTAGAGACGGTGACATTTAACCTGAAAACTTGATGACAAGAAAGGCACTAGTAATGCAAAGTTCAGGCTTGAAAGTAGATATGAGCTGTGTTTCAAGAACCTTAAAAAAGCTAGTGTGGATAAAATATAGAGGGGAACAGGAAGAGTGATAGGAAATGGTGCCGAGGTAGGCAGGGCTAAATCACTAGGGACAACCTTAGGAGAATGAATTTTGACAAGGAGACCAGTTGGGAAGATGTTACATTTGTGAGCATGAAAGATGACTGTGCCTGGGTCTAAGGTGGTCATATTGGAGATTAAACAAAAATGATTTGGGATGCGTTTCCAGGTAGAATCATTAGGATTAATAGACTGGAACGGGAAGGGAGAGACAAAGTGAGGGATTAAGGATGACACCCAGATTTAGGACTTAACAACTACATGGACAGTGATGCAGTCTGCTGAGATACAGAAGACTGAGTGAGAAGCAGATTTAGGATACTGCATTGTGGCCATACTCACTATGCTACCTCCCAGCATTTTGTAGGATAACTGAAATATGGATACATTAGCTACATCATGAATTCATATATTTAAGCTAACTTAAAACAACATTAATTCAATGGTTTGAGTGTAAAACTATGAAATACATTTATCTCCATATCAACACAGTGAGAGGCAGGATTTCAAGCTGATTAAGGTATACACTCTCTAATGAGGTTTCCTTCTTTCCACATTTTGCTCTGCTTTCCTTAGTGACCTCGAGCTTTATCTCTTTATTCACCAGATTTATCATCCATAAAATAAGAATATTAATTGAATATGTCCCTTTGGGTAGGATTAAATATGTCAATAGCTGAAATCTCAGAACAGTGCCTGACATAAAGAAGGTGCTCAAAAATATTATTTTTAATGACAAATTTCTTACCATGCGAGCATCTCTGCACTGTCATATAAAGAGTGAAGAGGATAATGTTCTTTCTTTGGGTTTATTCTCTATTTTCTCAGGTGGCAGTACCTAAGGGCTTTACGCCCTGCTCATCTTCTGACAGTTTTCCTATGATCAGCTTTTCTAGACAACATCTTCATTGAATGATAAAAAACCTAGAACTGAATGATTAATTCCCACATGCTAGTAAGGCATGTTAATACATCATTTAAATTAATTTATCTCATTAATCCTATGAAATAGGTTTTACAAGCCCCATTTCCCTCTCTCTCTCTCTCTCTCTCTCTCTCTCTCTCTCTCTCTCTCTCTCTCTCTCTCACACACACACACACACACACACACACACACACACTAGAAGTTTAGAGAAGAGGATACAGAACTGACTCAAGCAGTAAGTGACTGGAGCTGGGACTAAACTCAGAATTATATGACTGCAAAACTGTGCTTTTATCATGTGGCCACCTCCAGTGAATTCTGAAATCTCACATAGCAATGGAGAAGCAGATGCTCTCCAGGGGACAGGAATATTTGCCTCTTCTCTCTATCCATCACAACAGCCACATCCCCCTTCATGAGATGTTTCCCCAAGCATACCTGTCACTTCCAAACCTATGCTAAGGCCTTTTCTCTCAGCCACCTCACTCTGTCTTCTTCCCTGTGTCAGAATTTCCCACAATGGCTCCCACATCTCATATATTGACTTCTTAGTTACCTGTTACCTTTTTCTTCTCTCCTGACAGGAGCATGTTGTTTCACCTCATTCTGGGTGTTTTTCATGCATCTCAGCTATGAGACTAATATCAGGGACCAAGCCTTAGAGTTGCTTTGCAGACGATCCTCCTGGCATCCATGAAACCACGTTCACTGAACACCAATGGAATCTCTTAAGCACAAAGCCACAGTCACTAATGTTTATTTGTACAGAATAGTGCTTGCAAAACTGAGGTTTAGAAAAGCTATTTTCTGCAAAGGCAGACAGAGGAAATGAGTTTTCTTTTCTTGCTTGCTTGCTTTTTTTTTCTCTGCAGCTTCCTGAAAACAGATGTGATTGAGGTTCAATAGAACCTCACTGAATAAACCTAATTACTAATTTTCTTGGAGAAAGAAGAGCAAATTGGATAGCGTTTTAATTCTTGAGCTTTGTTGTCTTTCCTTGCCCCCTCACCCCAGTACTTCTAATGAATAAGATAACTTTTTTCAAGGCTACTTATCAGAGGACAGAATGAAGTTATGGAAATATAAGCTCTATTTTTATGAGCAAAATTTTTAAATACTGGAGGACTTTAAAAAGATTCATCACAGGCTTCCCTGGTGGCGCAGGGGTTGACAGTCCACCTGCCGATGCAGGGGACGCAGGTTCGTGCCCAGGCCCGGGAGGATCCCACATGCCGCGGAGCGGCTGGGCCCGTGAGCCATGGCCGCTGAGCCTGCGCGTCCGGAGCCTGTGCTCCGCGGCAGGAGAGGCCCTCGTACAGCAAAAAAAAAAAAAAAAGATTCATCACACGGAGAGCAGATGTAAGAGGGCAGAGTTGAGGGAGGTGGAAAAGGAGTTTTGGGGAACAATGTGACTGTTAACAGGAGTACTGGTGTTACAATAAGGATTCTAAAAGACAGAGGGAGAGGAGAGAAAAGTAGGATAATGGAAATTCGGAAGTGGAGTAGGGTAGAGTGACATACATGTAACTTTAAAGATCATATGCAATACTACAATATCATTTTATATCTGGAAAAATTATTGTGATTCTCATTGTGCAAATGACAGAATGAAGAACTCAGAGAAAGCTTGACTGATGGTGCATAATTTAAATAAAAATTGAGAAACACTGCTTTAGATGATCCATGTGCTTAGTTAATTAAATGAATATATAAATAAATCATTTGATTAAAAGTTGCTGTAGAGTACCTTAAAACAATAAACTTGCAAACAAAACAGATAATAGATCAGAACAAATTCCACATCTTCTGTAGTTATGAACAGTTTTCACACTTGGATTTTATTTTGGTGTTAGAATGGCACTCAGAGGGATTTAAAAGAATGTTGATAAGGTTAAAGATATTTCAGGCATAAGCAAAATGACATGGAATTAGAATGATAAAGAGAAAATCTAAAAAATATAAAAACACCACCAAATACACTAGGAGAAAAAGCAGCAGGCTCAGTAGAATCTCATTTGCTCATGTCACACACATCCTATTACTACGCATTGAAGCAGCAAGAGGTAGATTATTTTATTTCTGAAGAAAATTGTAATTCTCCTTAGGGAAGTCTCCGGAAACATCTAGTATGCATAGCCATAACACACTCTGCATGACAGAATATGGTGGCACGGTTTAATGATTTTATCACTAGGTGTTTTTATCATTTAATAAGACAACTTGTTCATAATGTATTATAATATAGCATGGATGCTGGGGGGAGGTCAAAGGGTAGAAGTATAATCTGTTGTGTTTTCTGAAGCTGACTCTGGCTGGTTTGTGTGTCTTTGTTTCTGCGTGGAGGTATAGAAGCTTGTTTTCCATTCTGCCAAAACAAATTACTTAGGAGATGGAAATATATCAATTGCCTTATCTCTCCTCAAGTAGCTCATGGTTGCCCAAAGGAATCCATGTAGTTACACAAATACAAACAAAAGGGAGAATAAGAAAGGAAAACACCATATGGGCCAGATCACTTCCAAAAATGCTGGGAAACGAATGTGGAATGCTTGTACGGAGGAAATATTTGAACTAAGTCTTAAAGAGTTCTTGACAGACTTGGGGACATAGAGAGCAGAATATCCCAAGTAGATGAAAGAAACTGCCTTGAAGTACATGGGCAAGCAAACTCAGACTGGATGAGGAACATTAAGTAAATGAGGTTACTAGAATTGAGTGTCTAACGCCTTTAATACTTGAAATCTTTGCCTTGAAATATTTCTATCCACAGATTTTTTTGTAATATCAAGTATAAACTTCTACACTGAAAAATCAATTTTTTCTGCAAAAAAATATGGTAAATTTTATTTTTAAAATAAAATTTTTTATTTTAAAAATAAAAATCTATTTTATTGCCAATTAATATTGTTTATATCAGGCTATATTTAAATAGAAAATCCTAGAGTTGTTTTTATTATTTTTAAAGATCCTACTCTTAAAATATTGGACACACACATATTTTATTATGCGACTATACAATAAGTTTTAATAAAAGAAGAGTCCTCAAACATAAAATCTATAAAAAATTCCTAAATGAATTCAGTGATTCTCCAAAGAGTTATATATATTGAAATTATTCAATATTGACCTTACTTTATAATGAATATTTATGAATAAAGTGAAGTATTGACTACGAATAAAGCAAGTGAAGTCAATAATAGAATAATTTTTATTTATTTCTCACGAAGAATTGGGTGATTTGACTCCCCTTTTCAAAGAAGCAATCTGGTGCTCAATATTTCTCATAAAGCAAGACAGAAAGGAAATCTATATAGAAAAATTTTTAAACCCACTTAGAAACAAATTACTGTGATTTTAACCAAATTATGTCTTTCATAAAAAAAATGCATTCTCTTTTTTTTTTTTTTTTTTGCGTTACGCGGGCCTCTCACTGCTGTGGCCTCTCCCATTGCGGAGCACAGGCTCCGGACGCGCAGGCTCAGCGGCCATGCCTCACGGGCCCAGCTGCTCCGCGGCATGTGGGATCTTCCCGGGCCTGGGCACGAACCCGCGTCCGCTGCATCGGCAGGCGGACTCTCAACCACTACGCCACCAGGGAAGCCCAAAAAATACATTCTCTTGACTGATGTCTTTAATTACTTCAAAAAAAAAAATTAAACTTCAAGAAACCTGTATGAAGGAGACAGTGAGCTTTGGATATAATTAATGAAGAAAATAATCATACATTACATTGAGTTCACATGCTGCCAATCCTAACTTGTAATTACGTTGCCTTAAACAAAATGAGCAAAAGTACCAAAAATAAACCACCAGAGTAGAGAGTTAATCAACTGGCTTCTCCCAAGAATAAAAAGCAACTCAGTGGATCTAGAGGTCTGAGTATTTTTTCTTGAGGTAAGTTCTTAACTAAATGCAGCAAATGTGGCTGCTTGACAAGGAGAACAGATTTCAGCACATTTTAATATTGGGCAATACTGATAGGCACAAGTAACTAACTTGCTAATCAAACTAAAGTCAACCTTACTGTATTCTAGAGCCCTTATTAAGCACTACAGAGGCAGAGATGAAAGAAAGAGTCGTTGGTCAGAGCTAAGAGGCATACGGTGTTTCCAATTGCACCTATAGTTACCAGCATACATGTAATATTTAACAAACTTTGGTTGAGTATCTACTTTGAACCAGGAACTTTGTTGGGCATTATAAATTTTAAAAAAAAGTAGAAGATAACCCCTATCCTCCAGGAGCTAGAAAATCTACAAGTTGTGGATTTATAACCTGAAGTGTTTTGGGGGCTAGCCTAGACTGGGTAGCACTCTGGCTTCTTTCCAGGGCCCAGTCAAGTCTAGAGCAGGCTCACCCATATGTAAGTAAATCACAGCTGGGGCTCCGACCTTCACGTTGTTCCTGTGAAATGCCTTGTGTAAAGTAGGGCTCTATATTGACTGTATTCAAAACTATTCAAAAAAAAAAAAAAAGTAAACCTTCTAAAATGGTTCCATCCATCAAAGGGTTGCCATGAGTATCTTGCTCTAGACTGGTAAAGCCAATAAATGCTTTGGGGGCACTTTGACCCCCCTTTCTATACAACTCTTTTTTTTGCCTGATATATTTATATCATATGTTATGCCAGGCTGCTCTACTAGGATGAAATCTCCAAAAAAATATTTTTTATTCTTCAATTTCTAATAGTTCCTACCATACCATAGGTGTCTAATAATTGCTCAGTGAGTACCAGAGTAAATGCATGAATGAATGACTTAGACTTCATCTAATACATTGAATGGTAAGATCTCATTTGCCTCTTCAAGCATCCTCCAAAAGGAGTATGTTATAAATCCATTGGGGCTCCACTTTGCAGGAGGGATGGAAGGAATATGCTTTTGGTTATGTAGTTCCTGTAACTATCATGTAGAAAGCACAGATCCAGAAGGTGAATGGAGATTATGATTCTCTGGGCAAACAGGGATCTCTTCAGGTACCAGAAACCTACAGGATTCCTGGCTCCTGGAGCTAAAGGGGCCTGGATTAGGGAGCAGAGTGGGGAAGGAGAAGAAACCAGAACCAAGATAAAGGATGACGTGTAGTAATTTATAAAAGCCACAGAAAGTGAGGGTAAATGGGCTGAATGTGAGTGAACACAGTTGCATTGACAGGAAAAAGGGTTTAAGCAGGGAAGTTAGCATAATTAGCAGTGTTATGGATTGAATTGCACCCCTGAAACGTATATATTGAAGTCCTAATTTCCAATACCAGAAAACATGACCTGATTTGGAAATAGGATGTTTGCAGGTATAATCAAATTAAGAAAAATCATTAAGATGGCTCTCATCCAAGTTGACTGGTGTCCTTATAAGAAGAGAGAAACACCATGTGAAGACTAACACACAGGGAAAAGGCATACAGTGACAGAGGCATACACTGGAGTGATGCAGCTGCAGGCTGAGAAACACCCAGGATGGACAGACACCCCTAGGAGTTAGGAAAATGGAAGGAAGGATTGTCCTCTACAGGTTTCAGAGAGAGCATGGCCCTGTTTATACCATGATATTGGGCTTTTAACCTCTAGAACTGAAAAAATAAATGTCTGGTTTTTATTTTTTTTAATTTATTTTTGGCTGTGTCGGGTTTTTGCTGCGGGCGAGCGGGGGCTACTCTTCATTGTGGTGTGTGGGCTTCTCATTGCGGTGGCTTCTCTTGTTGCAGAGCACCGGCTCTAGGTGCACGGGCTTCAGTAGTTGTGGCACGTGGGCTCAGTAGTTGTGGCTCGTGGGCTCTAGAGTGCAGGCTCAGTAGTTGTGGCACACAGGCTTAGTTGCTCCGTGGCATGTGGGATCTTCCTGGACCAAGGCCCGAACCCGTGTCCTCTGCATTGGCAGGTGGACTCCCAACCACTGTGTCACCAGGGAAGCCCCTGTCTGTTGTTTTAAGCCAACGAGTTTGTGGCACTTTGCACAGTGACCTTAAGAAACTAATGCAAGTAGCAGTAACAGCAGGGAAACAAGTGGAGGAAACAATGGCATGTCTCCTTAGATTGCTTATGCAAACTAAGTCAGCCATGTGAACTGCCCCAAGCTCTTGTCAGAAGGGTGTTATCAGGCCCTACACAAAATAATTGCTTGTACTTTCTAGTTAAACTTGGCTGTACTGCAACCTGTTGACATGAGGAAGAAGGGATAGCTGTTTTAAGCTCTCATATGCATTAATTAGTGGTCCATCATTTATTAGTATTTATATTTGAAAGCCTTTAAACATGCTAGGCTCTGGAGTTTTAAAGATTAGCTCAGAAAGACCATCTGCAAAGTTGTAATGCATTTTATTAATTGCTATATGAAAAGATACAAGATAGATGGTGGAGGCAGATATACACTGTGGGAAAGCTTTTGTTTGGAATCACACAGACCTTGGCTCCAATCTTTGTTCTGAAACTTACTAGTTCTGTGTTGCAAGAGTGAGTTATTTACTTAATTCTTTAATTCTCCATGTCCTCATTTACAAAAGAGTGATAATATTTATCTTGTAGAATTCTGGGTGGAATTAAATGAATTAAATGTGCATATATATAGAATTATATATATATATAATAATTCTCTCTCTATATATATATGTATACATATATATATATAGTTCTAGAATGCCATGAAGTGTTCAATAAACAGGAGCTCTTATCATTGATATTCATAATATAAAATATAAAATAAATGTTTAAAATATAGGGAAAGGAGCAATTACATTTGACTGAAAGTATATTTGGATAGGTTTCAAGAAGAAAGTAGCTTCCAAATCTCTATCTCTTAGCAAAAGAGCTACAGAAGAACTCCTCAGAAAAGCAAGAAGTCCAGGTATTCCAGGAAGAAAAAGCTTGATGTGCAGTTTTGTCTCCCGATGCCCATTCCCACGTGCTATAGACATAGCAGACATAGTAAGCATCCACCTAATATGTGAATGTGCTCTCTGAGCTTGTGTTGCAATTAGATTAAGTCAATGATATCAGGTGCTGATCAGTAAATCTGGCAGAGGTGATGTAAGCTACTTCCGGTTCTGCTCCTTGAAAACAGCCTATGTGAAACTCCAGCTCTCTTTTCACTTGCCAGGATGATCTGGAAGTCTACATGCTGAGATGGCTGGATTACAAGTTTGATGGAGCCTGTATCCGTGTGTCTCAGAATGGAGGAGACACTTCACTAGCATGCATTAGGGCGCACATGAACCATTAAAAAACAACTTGTGTGTGTGCTAAGCCACTGAGATCTCAAGAGTGTGTTGCAGCAGTTAACATTACTTCTTCTGACGAACGAAAACAGCCTCGCTATAATCCCTCTTCCTTACCCTCAATGCTGAACATGTAACTTTCCCATTCAACAGCTGCACAGAGTTGGACAAAACTGTCTCCAAGTTAAGAGTGATTATATACCCAGCCATTATACTCTGGGATAAGATGAAACTAAATAATCATCTATGTAAATACCTACACTCTATCTTTTCATGAGTGGCAAATAATTCAGTCCTTCAATGGCCAACATCAGAGGATTTTTCCCCCTAGTAATTCATTAACTCCTAAGCGTTAATTGCAAGGTTTTCAATAACACAGATGGATCATGAATAGAAAACAGGCACACATCACAATATATTCAAAATAATTAAACTGTTATAATGGCTTTTGAGGGCATTGAAGCTATTAAAATATAATTTTTTAAAAAATTAGAATGAAATGAGAATGTGATTTCCATGGACATAATTTGAAACAGTCCAAGTATTTATTCACTATGTGCAATTACTTGTAAATACAAATTAGAGGGAGATGTGGCACAGCTAAAGAATAGTAAAATTAGATTTATGAAACTTTTCCTAATGTGCAGACAAAAAAATTAAAGTGTCTAATCACTTTGTTCATTACAATTCTTACAAATCTATACTAACCAGGGAAATGTGAATAACTCAGGATAGCCATGATTAACTCAGAAAGTAAAACCAAGTAAAAATAAAAGTTTGTGCTAATAATGCTTCACGAGAAGATTAAATGACTGAACTAGACATCATCCATCTGGGAAAATAGAAGCCATCATTCATACAGAGATAATTTAACACTGGTACCAGTTAGCAGGAGCAGGTCATGGGTGATGATAAATCTGAGAATAAACAAGCAATTGACCAACACAACTTTTATGAACTGTTGAGGGGAGTGGAATCCAATGTTGCTGACCACTATGTAGATGTGTACCTTTTAAAACACTTTCAGCAGTTCTGAGAATTATATATACATTATTTTAACATCTTTCAGATGAATAAACTATGAACCAAAGAACTAAGTGATATGCCCAAGTGACAGCTGGGTTTGAACTGTCTGACTCCACATAGAAAATCCCATCTACTTTTTTGCAATAAGTAGGGTAGTGGGAGGGGCTAGAACAAATTTGGAGACTCTCCCTAACTCTGAGTTTCCATGATAGTATCAACAATAGCCTTCATTAAATAATCAATTAGTAGCACTATCCTAGGCTGTAATATTATATCCTTAGCAACACAAAGTCTGTAGTAAAATGAATTTCTGCTACGGGTGATAGAGCGCATTCTGTAAATGGAGGAGGCAACTTGCTTAAATAACAAAGGAAAACCCCATGTCCTTTTTTATGATAAGTCTGCGCTGTCAGTCCCAGAAAGTACAAAATGTTGTGTTCTCTCAATTAAGTTTTTGACATTTTATACTCTGCTTGTCTCTTTTCTCAACTCAAAGTTGTAAATAAATATCTTCTATAAGAAGATCTGAAGATAGATTATATTAATTGTCTGAAATTAAATTTATTGTTAAGGGATTTTTAAGAAAGATTATTTGCTCAGCATTCCTGACAAGAGGTCTGTGTCAAAGAGATCAGTAGATCTGCAAACTAGGGCTTACCCATAAGACACTGAATTAATACTAGGGTTCAATAACCTCCTAAATCCACAGAAATTCTAAAAGCGTCTCTGAGTAATGGTCAACTTCCAAGGAGTAATGATAGGCTTCAGTGAAATTTTACAGAATTGGACTCTAAGTCAAAATCTCTTTTATTCCTGAAACATTTTTCTACAACAGAGGGTATAGACTGCTCTTTCTTTTGAGTTATCTGGTGGGATTTTTTTCTGCACAAAAAGAAAGCTAGTTTTATAGTTTAACATATCTCTGACTCCATGCCCCTTTTTCTTTCTTAATTTGCTACTTCTATCAGTTGACTGGAGCTCTCAGGCATCAGGTTCCATATGTACATAAGTTATTCGAGAATAGTGGGGCCAATGACCTGTAAGGAACCAGCTCCCTCATTACAGAAATGAAAAATGGGTTAACAATAGTTAACTTTCTTTGTACACAATAACTGGATATTTAGGGATATGCTTCCCAACATCTACTTCTGGGTGTTCTATTAACTATACCACAATCCCCTCTTTAAGCATTTTGGTCAAAAATAAATTCTAATTAAATGTAATATTAGAAAAAATAAATTTTGTTGCCAGGTAAACTTCTCTATTGATCTATAATCATTCTTTAACCTAAGTTTCTGTTGTGTCTTTCTGTAACATCTCTACTGTTGGGTTTTCTTCTTTCATTTTTATTATCCTCTCTTTTACACTTCCTTAATCTCTTTGGCTGTGTTATAATTAGTTCTATAAATTGTTTTTAAAGGGTTTTCTTTAGTGGCTATAACACAAAACATATCCTATACTAATTCACAGTGCATCCTTCAATGTCTGCAATGGAGATGCTTATTAGTATAAGTAAACATATTTTAAACTGCTGTGTTTTGGATTTGGGGGGTACTGGCCAAAAAATTTTTTTTTTTACTTTTTAATATATTTATTGTTACATGTCTCACTAAAGAAATTAGTTTAAATTTGAAGACAGAAACATATTTACAAAAGCTATAAAATTACATACAACTGCAACTTGTATCTTTTCAAAATAAGTAACTTTATTTTAAGGAGCTTTAAGGAGTTCAAAAGTAGTGTGGCTATGTTTTATTCATTTTTAAAATGGCTGCTTTGATAAATTATAGATGCCAGTTTTCCCAAATACACTGAAATATTTTCTTACAAGCATCTTTCAGCCAAGACATATGCACACACACCCTCGCCAGCGAACCTGCTCAGAAATCTAGTGGAATGATACCTTTACCTCATGCCTTTGAAGTCAACTCCACTTGGGCAGAATAATAAGCTAAGACTACAATTTTGGATCCCCAAAGAACAAAACATTATATATTGGATAATTTAAAGTCTGACCTTTTAACAAAATGGGTTTTAAGGCAACCAAGCTGTAAAGGACTCAAATGACATGTCTCACTATTCTCCAACTGCTAAGTAATCCCCGAGTAAGTGGTACTCCTGGGACACACTCATATACAAGACTTTAACTTACTTTAACTTACTTACCCATCCAATGAAAGTGAGAAAAATGCTCCTTCTTGAACTTTTCAACACTCCTTATTCTAATGGACTATTAATGCAATGTTGTAGAAACTGGTTTAATTAACAGGCAAGAGCAGCAACAACTAGTAGTTCTCCAGCTTGCTTACGGTGACTGAAAAAGTTCCATAGCAAACAGATTTCTTCCCCGAGTCTGAGAAACGCTCATGAATGCAGTGCCAATACATTCGGAACAACTGCTCACAAGGACTTGCACTGAAATGTAAGGTTTATGAGCCTAGGCTGGACTAAATGAAGTAGTTACCACTGGCAGCTAAATTACAATGTTTGATCATTGCTGAGGTAGGAAATGAAAGACTAAGCTAGAGAATGAGGGTTGAGTATAAAGCCTGAAGGATAAGACAATAAATGGTAAGAAAAGCCAAGAAGGTCACAAGTCAAGAACTTGAAGAACTGAGTGGGGAGGAATAGAAGTGGGGTTTCGGCATGACTTTGGAGGCTATATATATGGGGTTTTGTGGTATGAGTGAGTCTGCATGCCTAAAGAGTTCAGGACCAAGGCAGACGATCGCTTAGAATCACTAAAGTACTCAAGGGTTCTTCCCATTAGCAAGTCCCTGTGGTCTCTGACACAGTCCTTCTTAGTGCCATCTCTCCTAGCTGCTGTCAAACCTTGTCATTGCATATGAAACTAATGACACTAGAAATGTTCCCAGAAAACCAGAGAGAAGAACAATATCCTATTAAGAGAATGTTCTACTACTGCTATTACTCTTTAGTTCTGGATGCTCCATTTATCCAGGTGAAACTCCTTCATCATTATCTAGCTGCAGGACATGCTCCATAACTTCTCTTGAGTCTCCTCATTTGAAAAATGGAAATAATACAATCTACTACCAAAAAAAAAAAAAAAGCTCAGTGTAAGGAGTGGTGTATAAAAGATTCTAAAAACATGAATTATTTTTTCCTCTGTCCATGAGGCTAATTCATATGGAACTAAAAATTAGACAGAGGGTGAAAATAAATTGTAAAGGAAAATACAGAGAAAGGAATACTGAAGATGCTAAATGATGATGCATGATTAAAAAGAAACAGAATGGAAGAATAAAGGAATGTGACATCATAACAAAGAAAACATAGAAATACATAGGAAAACAGAATGATAAAGAAATAATTAAATGGAAAAACGAGAAGCAGACACGACAGAGTAAAGGAAATGCAAAATTAAAGGCTCTCTCTTGTATAAGGGGCCTCTGTAGGGATGATTTGATTTATTGTATACCTTAATTTGTTGGATAAAATTCATCTAAAAATGCATACTTCTAGAACACAGAAATGAGGTATCTGAAACGTGGAATTAGAAGGGAAAAGGAGCAAGAAAACGGAGCAAAAAATTGACCAAAAAGTTACTTAGAAACTAACTCCATGATGAAAGTAAATTCTAAAGTGCATGAGGTTTGCAGCTGCAGGGAATTCCAAGGTGACTCAGAAAATGCACTGTAGATTTGTTCAAGTTATAGAATCTTTGTAACAATTCTCAAATAGTTACAAGTATCCAGAGGGAAGATACACCATAGAGTTTTCAGATGTTCAATTTTAGGATCTTATCCCCAGGACAGTGCTCCATTCTATTCCATTTTTAATTGAAAATCAACAACCCAGAGCTGTATCAAAATCTTTCCATCATTGATGTTTCCACTTTCCTTCAGTAGTGCATGAAAAATGAACTTGAAATAGGTACTGCTTACTTCAGCACAGCTCAGCAACTTGCAAACTACCAAAGTATTTCAGAAAGAGCAAACTTCTAGAAACAAAACTGTAAGGTATTTAGATAGGGAATATTTATATGTGAGATGGTGAATATAGAGAAAATGATTGTTCAGGACATTCAATAAAATAATAGTAGCTCTCACTAAATAAGCTATTATTATGTGCCAAGTTTTTTTTTTTTTCAAAAGAACTTTATATTCATTTCTTAATTTCATACAGTAATTCCACAAGAAGCCACAACAATATGAACAAGGGAGGATTAACTCACTTTGGAGAATTAAGAATAAAGAACAGACTATTATGGTTAGGAAAAATATGCTGCAAAGCAAAATGCCATGAGAGAGGACGCTAATCTTACATGTTGTAAGCAGTTTTGAATGCTATGTGGACTTAGAGCTCTGCTGCTAAAAAATTAGATCCAATCTTTAATATTTCAATACAACAGATGTCTATTTTTTACTCATACAGTTCAAACAAGTGTGACTCAGATGAATAAGGTTGTTCTTCACGTGGTTATTCAATGATTTATGACTCCATCAATACTCAGCCTTGTCACTCCCACTCAATTCTATCAGTCAGAACTAAGGCATATGGTCCACCTAATTAAAAGGAAAGTTGGAAATGCAATCTAGCTGTGCACCAGAGTGCTAGGGAGAATGCATTTATTATGTTAAAGTGCATGTATGTGACTCAATAAGCAACATGGAACTCTTGAAGTTTGTTTTCAAACTGGAAGTGACAGGAGCAATGTAAAGTCAGAGACGACATCTGTGTTCTGTAGAGTGAACGAAGAGCTGATTGTGTTCTATGAAGATCTTTTTCTCTGTCGATCTCAGTGTAGAAAATATTGACCAAATGCCAGTTGGGTTCTCCCTCTTTTCCCTGAACCAATTAGCCTATAGTGACTATCATAAAACTGGCATCAAATAATTAAATATTTTTGTAAAACTTCCACTGTCACTGCTCCTGAGAAGCTAATTTTGAGTCCTTTTTCAACACAAGCACAACTGCTCTGGCTTTATTTTAGATTCTAAGTTTCATGTTGAAATGGAAAGCAAAGGAATTAGCTCTTCCCTGTGACATGCTAAAGGATACAAGAGCAGAAAAGAATTCAATCCTACTGATTAGTGATTGGATTTTTTAACCTGTATGACATTTTGACAATTGCTTTTTCTGTAACTTCTTTTAAAAAATGGGTTAAACTTACTATGTTTTTCAAGATATGATTTACCCATCTGTAAATATTTGGATACATCTCCAATCTGGCTCTTAAAAAGCCTTCAGTATCCTTCAAAGATATTCAAGAAATGAATGTATTTGTCCATAAGAATATAGATAAATTGTAGGGGATCATAGAATAATAAACCTAATTATATAATAAACTTCAGCTCTCCCCTCAATGCAAAATGAGAAACTTTGGTACCATTGCTGACAAGCAGATGTGTCAGAAGGCTTAATGTGAGGGAATCTAGTGACCCTTGAACTCAAAATGTCAAGGATGGTTAGGTTACAATACTATTCATGATATAAGGTATAATTCTAAAGTAGCAGCAGTAGTGAAAGAGGAACAGGTAGAATTTAAAAATGGGCATCCCCTCCTCCATTCTGTTCACTGTTTGAGCCATCATAAAGCCTGGATGGATCAAATGAAAATACATGTTTAATTGCTTCCTTTGTTTTAAATAATTGAAAATATATTTAGCAGGTATATCCTCAGACCTTGATGTACTCTATTAATGGAGGACAGCCATGGGAAACAAAAAGAACTACAGTTCCTCTAACTGGTATTTAACACTGTAGAACTGATGGTTTTTGAAGGAGGCAATACACATGGGGCACCATGATTTCCGGTAAAGTCCAGCTTCTCAGTTAATGGTGACTCCATTCTTTCAGTTAGTCAAGCAAAAAATGTTGAAATCATACTTGACTCCTCTTGTTTTCTGACACCTCAAATCTAATCCACAGGTGCACAATAAATGTGTTAACTGAATGACATGAATCTCAGTTACATAATGTATTAGCTTTGTAACACTGGAGAAAATTAATTAGAACTGCTTTCCTTATATAATGGAAGGAATAAAAATGATGATAATAGTAATAATAAGCACACAGGGCTGTTGGGATCATAAACTAAGCTAATTATACAAGATCATATCGAGCTGGCAAATAGTGGCTATTATTTTTTTAATTAGTTTTAAGTTTTGTCATTTTCTTTAAACTTTTCTCTTGGAAAAGTTCCACCTCCAACATGATCAGTTTAAATTTTAATAAACTTCAGTTACTGAAAAACCTTACCTTGCCCATTCTTGAGTGCTACAATATATCTTAGGCCAAATCCCACCATCAAAACATTTGACCATAAGAGCATAATTCAAACCAGATTATTTTTTGCATTAATTATCCTTCCAGGGCCTTTTATTTTTCCTTCTAAAATACGTTCTTCAGCTGAACTAAGAAAAAACTACTTAATTAGCTCAAATGTATTTGTCTGCTGTCCCAACTTCAGATGCTTTATGAGTTCCTTTAGATATGACCATCTCAGTTTCTAAGAATGAGTAGAAACAGGACACAGCAAGCTGAGAAATCTCAGGAGACTCTTCATCCTACTCTGGTTGCTTTGCCCTCCCACTTAAGTGAATAAATGGGGAAGTATATTAGTTTATTTACTCAAGCTTCATATTAATTTAACCTTTAAGAGACAAAGTAACTGTGGCGGTTGATTATGATTGATGATTTGTTTAAATGCTAAAATGCTTCAGAAAATTCACAACTATCAGGTATACTAGTCTGGATAGCCTAAGATATTCTATAGTAATAAAAGAATGTCCCCCCAAAACTTAATAACTTAATAAAATAAGGCTTATTTCTTACTCAGTCTATATGCCCATTTCAAGTCATTCCCCTATCATTGTTACTCAGGGACCCAGGCTGATGAAGGGTCAGGGATTGGGATTCAACCAGAATCCCAGAAGGGTAAGATCTAGAAATATTTTACCAAAACAACAAGCAGACATAAAAAACAAACAAACAAATGAAAAACCACATACATAAAATATTAGATTGATTGGTTTTCTAAGTAATCATTTTATAATGTAGAAAGTTGTTTATATCAACCCATTTGTAAATAGAAAGCATGAAAATAATTCAGGCCAAAAAAGAAATGTTTGCCTCTGGTGTCTGGATATTTATAATAAAACTAAGATTTAGCCCCTACTAGAAAATCTCTTTTATATAGGTAAAAAGAAAGTGAGTTTGTCTTCTATGTACCTTAGCGTACCTAAGCAGGTTCTTTTTAGCTATGTTATGTGTATGGTTCAGTAAATATTTATACATTTATTTATAGAAGAGAGAAATATGAAAATATTATAAAGGTAACAATTAAAATATTATTAAATTTTATAGAAGATCAAGGTAGATTAAAAGAGAAGTCATCACGGTTTTTCTCTAAAGGGCTAAAATATTTCAGGCTTTGTGGACTATGAAGCAAAATAGAGAATAATATACGGGCAGGGACACATAAAAAGAGAGAAAATAACAATTTGTACTGATGAAATTCAAAACATGTTAATAAATGAATACAATTTTTAATGCAGATCTACTAATTAGAAGAATGGGATTCTGTCTGGGGGATGATATTTTGCTTAAAGGTGGTTTACTCAGTGTTTCCTTTAATCAAAATCAATTACAGGTTGATTTTCATCTATTAATGGCGATCTTTAATGAAACTGTATATCTCTCATATTAAAGACATCTTTTTACATATACAGATACTACAAATACTGATATCAATCCACACATATGATTTTAATTGCGCATATTCATTACTGTGAAGACATTTATAGAATTATAATAGATCCTTCTTTTGATATGTAACTTTTAGTGTACCATTACTTTGATATAATTACTTCTAACTGAAGATTTGGTTAGAAGTTATCTCAATTTCCATGTTAAACAGATTTTAAAACATGAAATTTCCTTGACATTTGCTCTGAAGAAAAAAAAAATTCCTGGAACTGTAGTTTGCGCTTAGAAAAATATATCTAATGTAAATCTGTATGAGAATGAAGACCTCTCTTTTCGTTTTAACTTTTGACAACATGGCAAGTACACAAAGCAACTTGAGGTTACTTGTGATTCAAATACCAGTTCTTGGTATTTTTCACAGAAGACACAATTTTCTTTGTAATTGTAAATTTGCAAAATTAGCACTATTTTATGTTGTAATCTTAGTTTGAAATTAAGAAACTTTATCAAGTCTGCAGCAAAAGCTAATTTCCAAAGCTACTTAGTGTTCAATAACAGTGTTAGAAGGTAATTCTTCTCATGCAGAAAAATTTCAGCCTGGCCCTTGAGCTGAAAATATCACAATAAAACTTTACCACTGTAAAGCTGTTGCACACTGTGTTGTAGTTCAACTCAGGACACTCAGACTCTATTTCGGACAAAAATTCATGTTTCACAATGAATGAGAGCATGAGAAGATGCATGAGAGCAAATGCAATTCACTAGTGATACTATTAGTTCAATAGCACATGGTTATAACATGATTCAGTGTTTTCCACAAAATGCTTGCAGAAGATTTGTACAGTGAGTAACCAGAGGCTTTTATACTTTCCAAAAACATTGTTAATCTGCTTGACTGAACATTTTTCTGCTCAGACATATTTTTACCAGGGCAATTTTAGTATGTCTTACAAGATTCCATGTGAGGTTACGCTCAGTGTTTTTTCTCAACTTCTAAGAAAATATTCTCTCCCATAGGTTTTCCATGCAGACTACTCACAAAGGCTAATTCTCAAGGACTTCTTGGTGCCAACTCCTCGAATAAACAGTTAAGCAGCATCAGTAATCTGTTGACTAATTATAAAACAAAGAAAGCCACCAAAAATCCTTGCTCTTTTTTAATTGATTATGGATGTCAAACTCTTCAGTCCACTGCTCTCGTCAAAGGCCTACCTTTTAAAAATCTGTTTTCTGTGGTGACATTTCTTTAGCTGCTGCTATCCAACACGATGTTATTAACTTGCTATCAGTAAAGTTTTTTTCTTGCTCAGCTTACAAATGAGCTACACAGAAACTTACTTTGCTGGCAGGCACTTTTTAATTTTTCTATTTTTATGAAGAAATTCTACTGCAATGAAATATTTTAAATTTCCTAAATGTTTCTGACCATTGCTTTCTTGTGAATTAGGAAGATCTGATGAGTGTTTGGTAATATCAACGTATGTTGCACTCTTTTAATACATCTTTAGTATCATATAGCAAACTCAATGCTTTGTTATCAAACTCAATATCAAAATAAGCTGCAGTCAACTAAGATTTATAAGCACATCATACAAAGTCCACTTCTCTCTTCTACTCTTATTTTGTCATGGTTGGTATGCACTGATAAAATAAGATAAACTAAACTGAAATAAAGTAAAATAAAAACTGAAAAGTTACAGTAAGGCAATACTGGAAATGCTGTTATCACCGCATCATTGTGATTTGCAGTACATGGAGTGACATGCAAAGCCCCATATATTGTTTCTGTTGCAACTATTCAACTCCACCATTGAAGTGTGAAAGCAAATATAGACAATTCATAAATGAATTGTAGCATTTTCCAGTAAAATTTACTTATTGACACTGAAATTGAATTTCATATAATCATTATAAAAGATTATTCTTTTAATATTTTCAACCACTTAAACCTGTCAAAACAACACTTAACTCACAAGGCCATTATGAAACCAGGCAGATGGCCTGATTTGGCCTGCAGGCCATATTATGCCAACCTCTGGATTAAAGGAAAGACTTATATTCAAGAAATTAATAAGAGAATTTAGGATATGAAAGTGGTTGGATGGTTCTTCCACTTTACAAAAGATAGCAGAAAATGCAATTCAACATTCTGAGGAACCAGACTACTTCAAATTCCAAGAATGATAAAAGATGAGAAGTCCAAAGCAGTTCTGGTTCTTGAATCTTTTTTCTTTCACTCTGTGGAAAGATTTGATTTTTCTCATTATCCTCAAAGTTTCAGACTTTCACAGTGATATTCCTTGATTGGAATATATAATATACAATCTCATTTTTTTCTTGTCATTTTGTGGGCCCTTTAAATCTAGAAAGTTAAGTTCCTTAGCATGAAATTGTTTCTTGAATCATTTTGTTAATGATTTTTTGTTTGCTTTATTTCAGGAACACATAGTTTCTGTCTTATTTTCTGTATCTTTGTTCTCCAAAATTTTGTTTCTGTTTTTCCTTTTGCATTCTCTATGTCCTGGAACATGCCCTTGCTGTAAATTAATGGATATGAAGAAACATGTTCAAGTTGGAAGAATTCTTAGAATTCAAGAAATTCAACTTTCTTTTTCAATGTCTGTTCCTTTCACTCAAGCCCAGGTAAATGGCTTCCCAACCACTTAAAGCACACCTCCAAATCTACAATTGATGAACAATTATTAAACCAAACATAACCCCCAAAACAGTCACCATTTGATTGATTCCCTCTGGCTGATTGATTGTCAAAGTCTCAATGAAAGACAGATGTTCTAAGTTGTGCCAGATAAAATCTAAACATCCATATTTCCTTTGACTCTTTTCACATGTCATGCCCTCACTATTCTCTAAACAAGCACCTGACTGGCAACTTCCACTTATTGCTTGTTGACAAGTATCATTATCAGTCCTCCAGATGTGTGCTGGCCTTGGTGTAGGAGCACAGGACTTTGCATTAGACATATTTAAAAGGATTCAACCCAAGTGATATTAGATATTGATATAAATTCATTGCATTGTGGACTCATTTTGAAAATTGTTTTCATATATACTCCTCCCATCATCCCAGCAACTCTTGACAAAATGGTATATCACCCACTTTATAAGTGAGACAACTAACTGTTGATGATGTTAAACACTTTCCCCCCATGTGCCATAACTACTAAGATCCAAGATTTGAAACCAGTTTCTATCTGTGTACTGGAAACTATTTTTTACAATTATTTCCTTACTCTCTCCCTTCTTTATTCTTTCATTCATCTAGAAGAAATGTGAGCATAATTTCGATGATGACTAGAGTTCAGTCAAGTAAAACATAAAGTGCCTGTCCAAGGTTCTGAAACAACAATTAGGCCATTTTCTTCTACATATATCTCTATAGATATGAGAATTGGTGTCGATAGTTCAAAAATAGTTTAACAAATTACATGACATTAAGTTATGTCTCTCGTTTCTTTAATTATAATATCCTTATTGGATAAACAGTTTAATTATAAGCAGTGTAGAAAATGCTACTTATGTTTAATTCCCCAATTTTAAGCATGAATTACTTCATATTTTCAAATATTGTCTGATAATAACATAATTTGTTCTCATTAGGTAGAATGTTGCTTTGCATCCTCAAATTTCAGAAGGGATTCAAAGTCTTTAAATGATACAAAAGGTTTCTGCATTTTACAGTCAACATAAAGTGATCAACTGTTATATATATATTTTTATGGATAATATATAATGTATATTATATATATATTTTATGAATAATGTCATAAAAGAATGAACTGCATTTGAAAGGCATTGGATAATCTTTTGCATTAAAAAGATTTTTTAATGGACTATTCCTGGTTAATACACTTCCTTTGCTGGAGTTCTGCTCTCATACTGGATATCCAAAGAGAAAAGAATAGCCATATAAATTACTTCCAAATAAAATAGATTCCAATCTTGCATAAATCTATGTAAATTTCAGTCACTTTCTATGAAACACTCATTAATCTCAAGGTAGTGCTATGGAACTGATTTATAATCTGACAAAGAAGCCCACCATGACTGCTATCCATGGCCACAAAATAAACTTGTGCTGTATGTCATTCTTGATGCTTATGTTGGCTCACAGGTGCACCAAATAAGATGTTCAGAGACTGATTATCCTTATTTATCAGTGACATTATTCTTCAGGCAATATCCTGTACCTTCCTATTTATCTATATTATCTTGACTGGTCATCTAGGTACTCTTGCAAAATCTAGTGAATGTTTATTCACTGGCAAAAGTCATAAATAACTGAATATCATGAAATCCAGTTGTTTACCTTCTTAACAGAGAAACAGCTCAGTTTTGCTCTTTATTGGCATTACCTGATTGTCACTGAATTTCTGTATATGTAACTCTCCCACTTCCCTATTTCTTGTTTTTCTTAAAATCCCCTATTCTGTTTGGAATCTATCTGCTGCTGAGAACAATAATGAGCTAGGAAAATATATTGGACTTGCAATTTCACCTCCATATCTGATCACTCTTTAAAATACCTCTGGACATACTTGAACTGTCCCTACCCTGTGAGCAGGGGCCACATGAAGCTGTAGGGAATGAGTAGGGTGATCACATATTTCATCTTCCAAACCAGGACACTTTGGAAGGTAACAGGACATTCTATTCGAAACTACAACAGAGCAGTAAATGTAAACTGCAAGCTTGGTTACATGGTCACAGTTACAATGAGGGAAAGAGTTCAGATGTTGGGTTCAGACATAGATTTGAATCCTAGTTCTTTCTCTTATTGGCAAAGTGACCTCGTGCAATTTACTTGAACTCTCTGGACCTCAGATTATTTACCTAAAATGAGAATAGTAGTCAGGTTTATCATAATATATGAGAATTAAATTAGAGAAAAGTTTTAAAATAATGTCTAAAACAAAAAATATACATTTATTAAATGTACTTATGATAGTTTCTGTTACCATTTATAACAGTAACCATCATTTTTGTGATTAATAGCTCAGTTTATTAGCTGATTTAATAAAGTAAATCCTTATATAGAAAACAACATACTATATGGACACCGAAGAGGGGAAAGCCGGGGGGTGGGGAGGATGAATTGGGAGACTAGGATTGACATATATACACTAATATGTATAAAATAGATAACTAATAAGAATCTGCTGTATAAAAATAAATAAAATTAAAAGAAAGAAAATAACATACTAGAAGTAGCTTTTTAAAAGCTTTTTTTATGCTATGCTTACAAAATGTCATACATAAGTGAAAACATCCACCACTGTGGTAATACAATAAACAAATTTCCTGTGAGTAAAGCAGAACACTGCACAGATAGGTGGACTGATTAAAGCCAGATTAGCTTCCTGACACCATGAAGATCATATTTTGAATTTGTATGAGGGTAGCTTCTAAATATCACTGCTCTTAATTTAATAATGCAAAAATTCCATTTTCTCAGCTATTTTGAAGAATTTAGTACTTACAACAGTGTCTGACACATGGAAGGTTTTCCATTAAGGTATGTTAAATACATTAACAAAAAAATAAATGAATGAACAAATACATTAAGAACTGAATTTCAGTTAGAATTAGATGAAACTGTGGTTGCCTTTTATGACAATCCTAGAAGTCACCGAAGGGCTAGTAAAAAGAGAACATGTGAGGGAGCAATCACGAAATTGCCTGCTGCTTGGCATGAGCAAGTTGATTACTAGTTTGTGTGGTTTTTGAGATGCCACGTGTACTGTTTTGTCTCAGGAACATCTGTCCATGCAGTGAAAGAGATAATTTATCCACCAGCTTCCACCTTCCATCAGGCAAGGTTTACTACTTACAGGAGAGCAAGCAAGTCTCGGAGTGTGGACAGGCAGATCCCAGAGATACCGTGCGTTCGGTGCCAGACTACCACAGTAAAGTGAATATTGCAATAAATCAAGTCACATGAACTTTTGGTTTCCCAGTACATATAAAAGTTATATTTATACTATACTTCAGTCTTAAGTGTGCAATAGCATTATGTCTTATAAAACAATATACAAACCTTAATTTAAAAACAATGCTGTTAGCTCAAAAAAAAAATAATAATAATTTAAAAATGGGCAGAAGACCTAAATAGACATTTCTCCAAAGAAGACATACAGATGGGCAGCAGGCACATGAAAAGATGCTCAATATCACTAATTATTAGAGAAATGCAAATCAAAACTACAATGACATATAACCTCACACCAGTCAGAAAGGCCATCCCCAAAAATCCCACAAATAATAAATGCTGCAGAGGGTGTGGAGAAAAGAGAACGCTCCTACACTGATGATGGGAGTGTAAATTGGTGCAGCCACTGTGGAAAACAGTACGGAGGTTCCTTACAAAACTAAAAATAGAACTACCATATGATCCAGCAATCCCACTCCTGGGCATACACTGAAAAAGATGAAAACTCTAATTCAAAAAGATACATGCACCCCTATGTTCATAGCAGCACTATTTACAACAGCCAAGACATGGAAGCAACCTAAATGCTAAATGTCCCTCAACAGGTGAATGGATAAGGAGATATTCAGCCAATATTTTTAATGGCTGAAATATTACTCAGCCATATAAAAGAATGAAATAATGCCATTTGCAGCAACATGGATGGACCCAGAGATTGTCATACTAAGTGAAGTCTGTCAGACAAATATATCATAAGGCATCACTTATATGTGGAATCTAAAAAACAAAAAGATACAAATGAACTTGTTTACAAAACAGAAATAGATTCACAGACACGGAAAACAAACTTATGATTACCAAAGGGGAAAGGGGGAGGGAGAGATAAATTAGGAATTTGGGTTTAATGGATAACACACTACTATGTAACAGATAGATAAATAACAAAGATCTACTGTATAGCACAGGGAACTGTATTCAATATTTTGTTATAATCTATAATGGGAAAAATCTGAAAAAGAATATATATATATACATATATATATATGTATGTATTCTGAACCACTGAACCACTTTGCTGTATACCTGAAACACTGTAAATCAACTATACTTCAATAAATAAATAAATAAATAAATAAAAACAATGCTGTTAGAAAAATGGTGCCAATAAACTTACTAGACACAGGCTTGCCACAAACTTTTAATTTGTAAACAACGTAATTATCTGTGAAGCACAATAAATTGAAGAGCAATTAGACGAGGTATGCCTGTCATGATTCCGTGGCAAAGGTAAAGGGCAGAAGGGAAGGGGCACAGGACAAAAGCAAACTGTGAGTTGCTGTAGGCTTGTGTGTCCATGGAGTTGGTCACTAATGTGGCCGAGGCAAAACAAGTGGACCAGGGCCTCAAATATCGGTGCAACTTAGAGGATCAGAGTTGGCACGTAATAGAAGACTGACACAAATACCCGCCCTAGTTGACAAATAAATGCTATTTCTGGCTAATGTCTCTTTCTTCTCCCCTCACCCTCTCATTCTCTCTCTATCCCCACATAGTCTTATAGACTATTGGATTTGTATATAGACATACGATTAACTGCAATTTAAAAAAAATTCTCAGATCATCACAATGTCAGTCAGCGGGGATGGCTTCAAGCCGGATCTGGTGTCATTTTTGACACCACCTCACAAAGTTTTTGAAAATTTTCTTTCACCAAAAAATATCGCAGGCATCTTTATACTGTTTTTGCCTAAGACTTGAAATCAGTTGTTCTTCTAAGGAATTTGAGTTCCTTTTAGTGCAGAATGACATCAGGGGGGCAAACCCTAAGGTTAGAGATTCTCACTATTGGAATAATACTGCTTTCAGCCTATTTGGAGAGACAAAGAAGATGTTTAGAAGATACTGGGTTGGCCAAAAAGTTCATTTGGGTTTTTCTGTAACTTCATCTTATGGAAACACCCAAAAGAACTTTTTGGCCAACCCAAAACATTTTATTTTTATTTATTTATTTATTTGATGTTGACCATCTTTAAAGTCTTTACTAAATTTGTTACAATATTGTTTCTGTTTTATGTTTTGGTTTTTTGGTCCCAGGCCAAATGTGGGATCTTAGCTCCCCGACCAGGAATCAAACCCACACCCCCTGCATTGGAAGGCGAAATCCCAACCACTGGACTGCAAGGCAAGTCCCAACCCAATACGTTAAAAAAAAAATGAATTAACATTACTAAATCCAGTTCAATTTTAACATAACAGTGGACTTACTTAAATTCTTTGAGTTGTATCCATCTTCAAATTATATCTACCTTCTGTAGCACTAATAATCTTAACTCAAAATAATTAATGTACTTACTTGCTTTATCTCTTTATATAATAGAAATAGTTTCAAAATATTATTATTAGCGTTGCTATTGTTAATTAAGTTTCTGAATGGAATAAAATAATTATTTCCATTTGGTTCTGTGCTTATTGTACATTTTGCTAAGGTTACACAGTCAAATTATATGCTATGAAGTCCCATTCTTTGTGTGGCTACTGTTAAGATTAATATACAGTTGGGTTTACTTGTTTCAGTTTGTTTTTCATCTCAAGGAATTATCTTGCTTGTTTTTGAGTAGTAATTCATTTATAGGATTCAAGAGTAAACTATATAGATAGGTATACAGAGATTTCTTTGTTCTTGTTTACATCCCTGCAGTAGCCACCCTGTTCTCCGAGTCCCTCCTTCATTAGTAAACTTCCCTATGGACCAGCTATTAACAGGTGACAAGTGACAGGTAAGAGTTATTTGCAGGTGAGAGGAAGCGTTTAGAGTAGCTGTCTGGGTTTCTCAGCTCAAGGGTTCCCTCTTCTGTTAAGTGTCAAACAGTTTATTTAATAAAGGCTTGTACTTTGTTCTTCAAATTTCAAAAGCTTTTTTTTAATGCTTTCCCTGTTTTCCTGTCTTGATCATTTCATTCTCAGACTTTTTCATAGCAGTTATCCTAAGGACGGTGCTCTCCCCTCCCTGGGGATGGGGGGAGCATTGTATCTGCAGGGTTTTACTGGGCTCTGCCACTGCTCTTCCCGATACTGTAGCTCTCCCACCAACCAAACCAGCCATTCTGATGCCCACTGGCCTGCCTCACTGTTGTTAGCTTCCCCTCTGACTCTGCTGCCTCAAGCAGACTTCTGTCCCTCTGCATGCACACTTTTTTAGTGTGAGGGAAGATGAATCTATAGTTTTTCTCTACCTAAAGGTACTGATTGGTCTGTTATTATTAGTACTAGTCCTATAGGACTGCTTAAAGAATTTTCTTGTTCTGTAGGATTTTTAAAGAGAAAAAGTGAGGGAATTGGAGTCAAGGCTGTAGCCATACTCCTACAGGAATACAAAACCTTTGAGGCTTTCTCAAGGCATCTGCCATTAGAACAATCTTTATCCTACCCCTCAGTGTAAACTTTGCCAGAAAACGGAGAAGCCACCTGAAGGAGGACTTGAGGATCAACAACTAGAGTAAAATCACACACAGAGTCAAGACAAGACACTGAAAGCACTCTGCTTTTGTTTCAGATATTTCCTACAGAGAGACCCATCTAAAGCAAAGTGCCCTCAACTCTGTTAAGTATCCTTAAATGCCTACATAGTAGAAAAAAAATGCTGGCCGTCAAAGCAGTCTCCAAGAGCAACAGATATTTCTAACATCTGGAACAAGGTTTTAAACTCGGTCCCTTAATTCAGTGATCTAAATTAACACATACAATTCTCAGAAAATGTTTTCATATTTTTAAAGAAAACGTACATACTAAGAAACTATGGAAACCTGTTTGTTCTTGGAATGATTCCATCACAATTAAAAAAAGGATTCTAGTCCTTACACATACTTTTTAAAATGTTTGTTTCTGGTGCTGATTTCCTAAATTATTAAAAGTAGTAGAGGGGAGGAAAAATAATTTCCCTTCTACTCTTGGCTAAGACACCCCCATAACAAAAGACAGATTAACAGTAGAAAAATAGAAGTTTAATAACATGTAAACCTGCTGTATACATGAGAAATACCCAGGAAAACTAAGTAACTCCTCCAAATGGTCCAAGTCACCGCCTTAAATATTATATCCAGCTAAAGACAAAGAAAGATGTCGGGTGGAGAAGTCCAGTCACAGGAAGTTATCAGAAAAAGTACAGTAAACACCGGTAGAGTTATTATGCCTTCTCTGTTGACAAGAGATTCTGGAGATTTGATCATCTTTCTCTGCCTGGTGCAGAGAGGGAAACAGCCTTACAAGTGGAGGTTTATCTTATAAACGTAAATGTCTCTTATAAAAGGTGACTTTTACTTTTATTCAGTTTTCAGACCTTCTCCTTTGTCTGCAGTTTCTTAAAAAAAATAAATAAAAAAAAATAAAAACTCTAAAATAATTCTTATGCCAAAGAGGCATGTTTTGGGGTGGCAAATTCTGCTTGCCTAGAGTAGCAATGGTCCAGCTCTAGCTCAGAAAAGCAAAACATGTTGATATGCGTAGCACATCAAGACAATTACTGTACCAAGTAGTTTTGTTTTGGTTTTGGTTTTTTGGTTTTATTCATTTCTTATTTTAATTTCAAAAGCTTAATGTGGTTTTACCTGGTCATAGTCTGATAATTTGCAATCCAGTAGGGGAAGTGAAAGAAAGAAAAATTCGACAAAAGTTAGGAAGTGGTAGAAAGAAAAAATAACAACAAAAAGAAATCAGAAAATGTAAAATGGGATTAATAAATCAGTCAGTTTGGTCAGTCAATTTGTTAGACAATGAATAATTTATTGAGTAGCTACTATCAGCTCCAAGCATGACATAGCACCGTACAATTTCCCAAGCACTGATAAGAGCCATGAAAAAAAATAAGGGGGTTAATGGAGACTAGGCAACTGATTTCATTAGGATGAGCAGAAAAGCCTCAAAGAACCTGATTTTTTTTTTTTTTTTTTTTTTTTGTGGTACACTGGCCTCTCACTGTTGTGGCCTCTCCCGTTGCGGAGCACAGGCTCCAGACATGCAGGCTCAGCGGCCATGGCTCACGGGCCTAGTCGCTCCGCGGCATGTGGGATCCTCCCAGACCGGGGCACGAACCCGTGTCCCCCACATCGGCAAGAGGACTCTCAACCACTGAGCCACCAGGGAAGCCCAGAACCTGATATTTGATTTGAAATTTGAATAAAGAAAATTGTTCCAGGCTGGTGGATATTCACCTCACATTTCAATGTCTCAGGACATTACAATTGATTCCACTTTTATTCTACTTCTCTTCTTCTAGAGAGAGCACATTTTGTCATGTGTATTTCCCAAAAATGAATTAGGTTAAATTGCCTGTAGTAGTTTATTAGAATTGTTTCAATCTTCTTGGTGTCTATATTTATTTCATTTTTTTTCTAGAGAAAGAGCATTTCTTTTTTATGACTTTTTTTTTTTAATTTTTATTTATTTATTTATTTATTTGTCTGCGTCGGGTCTTCATCTCAGCACTCGGGATCTTCGTTGCAGCATGTGGGATCTTTTGCTGCGGTGCGCGGGCTTCTCTCCAGTTGTGATGTGCAGGTTTTCTCTTTTCTAGTTGTGGCGTGGGCTCTGTAGTTTGCAGCACATGGGTTCTAGCTGAGGTGCATGAGCTCAGTAGTTGTGGCGTGTGGGCTTAGTTGCCCCACAGCATGTGGAATCTTAGTTCCCCAACCAGGAATCGAACCCGTGTCCCCTGCATTGGAAGGTGGATTCTTTACCTCTGAACCACCAGGGAAGTCCTCATACTTTGATTTCTAAAATTATTTGTTCCTTATCTCTTTTTTCATACTTCCAAAGTTTGTATACGTTATTATCATTTTTAAAGTTTCTGTTTTTATTAACTCTATTCCTTCATTTTTATTACATAAATTTCTACTTTTCCTCTTTTAATTCCTTCTTATACTTTGCATGAGCTTATTCTGGTTGTTTCCTAACTTAATATGGAAGTATAGTTCACTAATGTTTAATCTTTTAATTTTTAGTACATTAATTTAAGGCTGTCGATTTTCTCCCTTCTTGTCTCAGGGCCTTTGCAGTCCTGCTTGAAGATGTTCTGTTGCCATCTTGCCTCCAGTGGCCCTATCTACATATTTTTCTGGAAACTTAATATTATATTTCTAATGTAATTACTCTTTGTCACTATGCCTAAATGTTCTAGTTTATTGTTTTTAAATTTATCCTTCTCAATACAGGGCAGATTCTTTTCATCAAAGAACTCTTTCTTCAATTCTACAGATTATCTCTTTTATTGTCTATTTATGTATTACCTGTACTCCTTCTGGACCTCCAGTTAGATGTTGGAACTATTGGATGTATCCTCCATGTTTCACAACTTTTCTCTCATATTTCCCAGCTCTCTCTCCATCTGTGGTGATTTCTTGTTTAATTCTTTAACAAGATCTTCCAGAAACTAATTAATCTTCTTTTCAGTCCATTCTCATCTTTTATTTTTAATTTCAACAACAGTTTTTATTTTTGAGATCTCTAGCTTTTATTCCCTTACTTAATAGTTCTTATTTTATGACTACGGTTTACTCTTCTACATACTCCAGATGAAGTTAAAACATATAAAGTCTTAGAAAGGTGCTGGTCACATGGAAATAATCAATGCTAGTTATTGTGATTAATGTTATTATCCTTATTTGAAGGTACACTTCTGCCTCCTCTGTTACCATTTTCCTCATGTTTCAGTTCTTCCATATGTTAAACTTTTTTTTCTGTCTTGGATATTTTGCTCTGTTAGATGTGTTGATTGCGTGCTCATCTTTGGGGCTAAGTTTTCATTTAGACTATCTTCTGTATCTATTTGTGCAGACAGTTTAAAGAGAGTAAAACATATGTTGGATTCTAGCACAGTTGCCAAAAATGGTAGTCTTTTAATGGTATTCTCAGTGCTAGGCTTCCACATATTTCCAGGGGGACACTAATACGGTTTCATGTATTTATCAGATCTGTTAAGAATGAGTAGAAGTTCAGTATTCAGGAATGTTTTGAAAAGTCTGGATTAATAGAATTAATTTTACTATCAAGTTAAGTGAAGCTGTAGAATTAGAAAAATAAGTGTAATGAGAAAATTTATCATACAAACTGAAGTCAAACGTGATTTACAGTTGAAATATTTTAGTTTCAACTCTTTATTACTGGATATTCCTTTGGTGACTGCATTTAACTTCAGTAAACTAAGATGAGAGAAAGTTGCTAGGTGCATTATTATCATTTGCTCTTTTGTTTTGCCTCAGTTTTGATATTTCTTAATGTCACTCTCTTGTTATATGTGTTTCTTTTCTCCCAATCTTTATTTTTAGAATATTCTTACTTAGTAATAAATTTTAGAGCTCCATTTTTATAATCCATGAGGAATTGCATATAAAGTTAGTAAGAATACTACTATTGAATCCCTCTTAATTGTAGTGTCTTCAATGTACAACAGATGGAAGATGTCTTGATATGCATCCAAAAGAACTACATACATATCTACTACTGTTCAAGGAAGTAAGGCTCATTTTCTTTAAAAAATAATTTTAAGTTTAAGCGACTACAAATTAAATTGTTATTCATTTCCTAAATATTCTGGTTATCTTTATAAATTCTTTAATCTGGATGTAGTCAAAAAGAAATTTAGAAGAGTAGGTTTGATGATTGCATTAAATATGTGACATCACTGACTCAATACCTAATGCATGACCCAGTACTTTGCAGTTGAATCCATATATGATATATTTGGAAGTGCAGATAACTGCAAAATGATTGTCATTTTGAAAAGATTACTATCTTAAAGAGGTTATATAACTCTAATAAAGAATCAGATGATTACTCTCATTCCTTGGCTATGTTATGATAGTCTTGCAAACTGAAAGAGAACATAATTTTCAATGAATGAACGAACAAACATTAGAATCTAAATCTGAGTCTTAGTCTCTCAAATTTTTAATTAGTACAACTATTAAATTGTTGCCCGTTTAGGCACATGACAAAAGATAAATTTCTAAAACATATAAAGGCATGTTCTCTGATGTAAAATATTCTTTGATACATAAACATGACTTCTGTACACTGTCACAATGCCATATATAATTGTATTTTTCATTTTCTTCTTTCATAAAATGTGGCATTATAATTATCTTCTGGGCCTTTACCCTGTATTTTAACATGATTTTATCAGAATTGTATATCTCCCATATAACAACAGCACCACTGACAAGTGGACAGAGTTCATATATTGCCCAAGAATTTCAAATTAAAATATTCATGAATTCATTGTGCTATATAAGATAATAAGTGCAATAGCAGACCATTTATTGGCCGACTGTCCATCTGTTCCCACTGTAATTCAAATCTGGAAGGGAATATAATCTTGAGCTGGAAGAGACAACTGCTGTCAGTTGCCAAACCCATATTTTTCCTTTGGTGCATTAATCTGCTCAGTAACAGCACTGTTACCCAGGGGGACGTATTTAGAGAGGAGAAAATAAATCAAAATGTTGAAAAAGTTTTGTAATAAGAATGAACAGAGTCAGAATAGAATTCTGCAGACCTATTTGTTCTTCACAATAAAAGACCAATTATGAACGGAAACAGAGCCTAAACTTTCAGAAGCATTTAAAGGTTAAGGTAAGTTTTGAAATTAGAAACAATTTTAAAACAGTAGAATTAATGAGTCATAGAATATTTATAAAATATTTTTGAAAATGGTGAGAGAAGGCTTATGGTTTTTTAATGAAATGAAGTAATTGGCTTTGTCAATTCTAGTTAAAATGTATTTGCCACAGCTGTGCAAGTGTCATATTTGGCTGAATAATGACAATATTCAAAGTATTTTGTTGCCTTAAAGATTGGTAAAATATAGTGGGTAGGGAATAACCACATAGTGTGTGAGAATAATGTTGATATACACATATAGACATTTAACTTCAGTTTTCCAAGATTGCAAAAGAACAATATGCTAAAAACAAGAAAGTGTTCTCCTACTGGCTCTAAACTTTCTCACTAATTTTATCAGTCAGAGTTCAACCACAGAAGCAGAACTACTGTAATACACACATACAACAGGTTACTGGGATTCGACCTTACAGAATTTAGGAAGCTGGTTAAACAGACTTTGGGAGGTTGTTTATTCTCTGTCTGGTGCTACAGCCTAAAGTCAGCTAGGCAGGCAATAAGGAAGGGAAGATGGACATCCAATGGGGACAGCAAGACTAAGAAAATTTCAAGGGTAAGTGAAATCTATGTGGACTGAAACCTGCAGATAAGTGAACCAGCAGATAAGTGATAATACATGTAAACCTGCCTTGTGCCTGGTGACCTGCTTCTACCTCACGAGTGTAAAAAGAATACAGCTGCTATTTCACTACTCTCTTCCAATTTTCACAAAGAAATCTGGCTCAAACTAACCAAGAATGACATAGGGGAGAAATTTCTGCAAAATGTTATTTCTAGCTTTGACAAGATGACACAATACAACTCCACTACAATTTACCCCTTGTCAACTTGACATTTCTATACACCTTTATTAACTATAGTTATCATAATTTCTAAATAAAATAATAGCAAAATTCTGTTTCCATACAACATAATACAACTGTCTTGTGTACAACCTTCTCCTCAAAATAAGATACAAAACCCCTTTATCTGTCCTTAATATTCATTTCTTTTCTATATAAGTCACATTTCCTCTTTGATATCTTATAAATCAAATAGTATGACTACTACTAATACTTCTTACATTACATGTTAGGCAAATTTAAGAGGAAAAGATTTTAAAAGTTAAGACATACACAAGTATGTACATATCAAAGTAAGGAAAACTATCCATAACAATTACAGTTCTCAGTTTTGCCGTTGGTCATGTGATCATAATTGATATCTATAACTACGTTGTTCTACCACCTTCTGCCTTCAGCAAGAACCCTGGCTAGTTATGACTTTAGTTGAGGTCATGAGACTCCCTCCTCTGTTCAACTGTTTTCATTTTTCCAGTGACTTAAATCACTGGGTAGGGAATACTAAGAGGTATCCCAGAGGATCTTCTGCAATTTTTACCCCATTGTGTCTTAACAACCCAACTGCTTTTTGTCTGACAATCAAGATCAATCGCCTCAGCCAGAACACCAATGATCTCTGTCTATTGATTCACTAATATGAGGAGCCCAAAGAAACTAAGTTCTGGTTTAAACTTTGAGCTTAATGGAACTATTGATGTAGGCCTTAATTAAAATATTTCTCCCTTGGTAACTAAGACAAGCAGAGCCCAGAGGTGTTGAGAACAGGCAGAAATAATGATGTCAGTGGATCTCTCAGGGAAATAGTGAGAAAAGTGACTTCTTTTTCTTCCCTTGTTTCCTGAAGGTAAGGGATTCATGAATCCCGGTTATGAAGGAAATAGAACCATATGTTAGTTGCTCATATAGACCATATTTCACATCCTGGAGGACATTACCCCAGCCCCAAAAGATTTAGGCATCCAGCTGGCATTTCAGAAGGCCACAGCTCCATCATATCAGGCCAGTTGCTCCGAGTGGTAGGTATCACAAGAACAATAAATTTCTTGAGCAGTTCTGCACTTTATGATCTATAAAACAAATTTCTTGGTCCCGAGCTATGCTGTATGGAATTTCAGGATGGGGAATGAAACATTCCTTAATATCGCAGATGATGGGCTTGGCAGAAGCACTGCAGGCAAGGAAGACAAATCCACATCTAGAGTAAGTATCTGTTCCTTTGAGAACAAAGTCCTGCTCCTCTCTTGATGGAAGAATGTAGATGGGTGTCCTGGAGAAACCCTGCTGGAGAGTAGTTTCTTGGAGATGTATTTCATAGACACCACACCACCCTCACTCCTCATGAAAAGGCATTTGCAATAAAATTGGCTTCTTATCTGCTGCAGGCATTGATGCTTTTGTAAAGTCCTGATTGTTTTTGTTTATGACATCTCGGTTGGGAGCTGCAGAAATGATTATGACAGCAGACACAATGAGAGGGGAAAGCTGTAAAAAATTAAATTTTCATGTCCTTATCTTCAGCAGCACATTTTTACTATTTTAAGCAAATATTATTATTTGCTTAAAAATTAAATATCTGTCCATTCTAGGTTGGAGAGTCTGAAAGTCTGAGACATCTGTCCCATTTAGGTGGGCCATATCCTATATCCTACCTATTGTTGAGAGAGGCCTCAAGGGAAATCAAACTTGCCAACACCTTAATCTTGGACATATAGGCTCCAGAATTGTGAAAATATACATTTCTGTTATAAAAGCCACCCACTCTGTTGTATTTTGTTATGGAAGCCCTAGGCAACTAATATGCCACCTAACTGGTATCGAAAAGTTTATGTACATGTTTTTCTCTTTGCAAGGTTATAAACGCTTGAGAATAGTAACTATGCCTTTTCACTTTGCATCATCATCACAGCAACATGTGGGACAAACTAATTTGTCAATAAATATTTGTTAAATTAATAACCAAAGAAAAAGAACATTTAGATTTTGATGTGATTAAGTGGTAAGAAGATATTTTAAGTTTGGAATGGCACAGCCATTAAATCTTGGAAGTTATTATATTTTTGGAGCAAATTTCTTTTATTTAAAAATAATGACAAAAATGTCTTATGAAAATAATTTTTTTAAAAAACTGTAAAACCTTTACCAGTGACACTTGGGAAAAATAATGAGACTCAAGCATATGGCACTTCTTTACACATGTTTGTGCTAGAATCACAAAGCACTTACACGTCCTTCCTTCTTCACTCTTCATTCAACTTTCTATTTGCCTTTCAACCATTCATTCATTCAGCAAACATTTATTAATGGATTGCTTACTGTGTGCCAGTTACTAGGACTAGAGAGATAAAGGGATGGTCATTCTTTCAAGAATAATTTACTTTTACAAAAAATAATTTGGTGAGTTACATACATTAATAAAAAGGTCTACTGAGACTATTTCAAGGCAAAACTCTCTATAGAGTAATGGCATCTTAATTACTCCATAAATTGATAATAAAGACAGTTGAATTCACCTGAAAGCACTAGTGTCAAACTGAATTTTCCTCACCACTTTTCCCCAAAAGATAGGATCCAGATGTTGGAGAGTGGTGACTGGTGGTGGAGGACAATTACTACAGTTTTTCTCTTGATATGTGCTGTCCAGTCAGGCACATAGCCCTGTCCAACAATAGAATCTCATTATTGGACTGAAAATTGTAGTAGACATTGCTCAGTATAGGACAACATGCCATCTGACTACATACTACATTAAGAAGACTGCATTGAAAATAATTTCTAAGCAACATATCCTCTTCAGATCTTGTGAATTCCACCTTCAAAGCATCTGCTTAATTAATTTGCTCCTCTTCAACAAAAATACCACTTTGAATCAGCCTTTCTAATTCCGTTGTCTTATAGATAAAAGTTCATCATCATACCACCAACCAATTCTCTCTTCAAAACACTGACCTGATCATCTCATTTTCTGGCTTAAGTCTTTCCAGGTCTCCTCTTTGTCTACAAGAAGCCACCAAACTCTCTGGCAAAGTAAATAAGGCCCTTCACAATCTAGAGCCCCATCTTCCCTTTTAAGCCTCTGCCCTTCTGTATTCTTGTTCCATACACATTGGATAAGTCACCATTGCAAAGATTCATGTGCTCTCTTGAGTTCCTTTGCCAATGCAGACACTACTCCCATGCCTGGAACTCTGCATGCCCTGCATCATCTGCCTTGTACTCAACTACTTATCCTCACTTCATTCTGCAAGCATGTATTGAACACCAACTAAGTTTTAATTACCTCACTAGAAATGAAGGATAAAAAGATGATTAGAATGTGTTTCCTTTATTCCAAGGTAGCACTGGGGAAAATGTGCATGTAAATAAATGTCACGATTTTACAGAAAAAGTTATATTATAACAAACGAGATAAAATGATATATGAGAAGAGGAAAAATAACGAAAAGTCTAAAGGAAGTGATTTTTGAGCTAAAATTTAAAACAATGTAAGAGGCACAAGTGTGAGGAAAAGCAGAGATTGAAAAGGGCACTCCAGGCAAAGTGAGCAGAATATACAAAAGCACAGAGATGAAGAAGAGCAGGAAGTGGGTAATTTGGCATTGATTGTTCTGCAGGATAAATGTGCAGAAACAGAGGTAGAAAGAAAAGTATACAGATTCAGTTCTGTGGTTTAAATGTGTCAAGACCTGCCTTCAAAACCACATTTCTGTGAACATTTCATTAAACTAACTTATATGTCAGAGCCTTCCCATCTCAAATCACATACCAAGACATTTGTTCTTTTCATATCTGATATTTAAACCTTTATTTACAACATGTCTGTATGTATATAAACAGGTATGTACTTTTAATATAGAATTTTCTTCTCATTATAGATTGTTCTAAAATACTATTCAAACATGAACACAAAAGCTTCGGAAAATATTGGGTACATTAATATTTTGTAAATATTTTAGCACATCTCTATTTTTTGTTTAATCACACTTACTTGCATGTGCTTCAAAAATAAAGAAAATATAATTATTGTATAATGGCTCATCTGAATTTCTATTTATAAACTATTTTATTCCCAGAGGGGCTTATTTTTAAGAGAATTTTATAAAGGCAAATGAGCAAGTAGTTTCACTCATTAATTAGAGTTCTTGTGAGATTTGTCCAAAAAAAGATAATTGATGTTCTTTTAGAAGGACAAAATGAGTGTTCTATAATATAGAAACTATAATTATCCCTAAACAGGTTGACAGGTCATAAAATAATACATTCAAGGGCTTCCCTGGTGGCACATTGGTTGAGAGTCCGCCTGCCAATGCAGGGGACACGGGTTCGTGCCCCGGTCCGGGAAGATCCCACATGCCGCGGAGCGGCTGGGCCCGTGAGCCATGGCCGCTGAGCCTGCGCATCCGGAGCCTGTGCTCCGCAACGGGAGAGGCCACAACAGTGAGAGGCACGCGTACCGCAAAAAATAATAATAATACTTTCATTGCATAAAGTTACAATAAAATATCAATTTCAAGTTCAGCAATCTGTCTTTATGTGTAATATATTTGCTTACTTATCAAGTGTTCCTGTCAGATGAACACACCTCTTTTTTTTTTCCAGTTCACTAATTAACATTGGTTAAAGTCTTTCACTGAAACCTCTAAACACACCAATATAGCTTCCTTACAGTTACTGAGTAGAAATAGTAGATGTCTCCTTTACCAGTTTCCTAACTTTTCTCACACTTAAAGTTGAAAGAGAATCTCAAAAATTATGAAAAATAAGAAGTGAAGTTAAAAGAATTACTAGAAAAATACAACAGTGGTTAGAAATTAGAAACTGAGGTATGACCTTGATCTGACTCTTTAAAACTGATGATTAACTTTCCCCTGTGTGTGTTTGTGTGTGTGTGTGTTTGTGTGTGTGTGTGTGCATGTTTTAAATCTTTAATCATTTTTCTTCTTCCCCCATCTATTAAGTACCACTACACGGCTCACCTACCTCAACCTCAGTGTCCCTTCCTGATAAACACTTTCTCTTTATACTTCTCATGGCACCAAAACTGCTCGTTCTGTTTCTTGTTCACATGTTGACAGCATGGCAGAGTGGTTCAGAGTATAGGTTCTGAAGTCAGAACACAGGGGTTTGAATTCTAGCCATGTTGCTTATAAATTGTGTAAGGATGGTGGGAACAATTAACTTAGAAGTTGTGGGCATATTAAGCTTCTAGAGGCAATATATCTAGGATCAAAACTTTATTCTTCAATTTACTTTCTCTGTAAAATCTTGTGTAAGTTGCAAATGTCCATGGGCTTTGGTTTCAGCAACCGTAAAACACATGTATCAATAGTACCTACTGTTTTAAGTATTAAAGTAGTGACTGTCAGATAAATGTCAGCTATCATTTAAGATGCTGTATAAGATTCTTACATAGGTAAGAATGTATCTTGGTACCTGGCATATGTTAAGCAGTCAATAACTTATTTGATGCATTGATTTTATTAGTAATAATAGATACCATGATGTAAATATATTGTCAGTTATATGATTGTTTAATGTTTTTCCCCCCATTATACGGAAAGATCTGTGAAGATAACAATGGTATCCATCTGTTGGATATTGTATCCCCAAGACCTAATTCAATGTCTGGCATATAGAAAACGCTCAATAAATATAGCCAGCAATGAATGAATTGATCTTTCCCCCTTCAAGTGAAAATTATGCAATCAACTAACTTGCAGTAACTTCTTGGAGCTTTTGTGAGATTTCAATTAAATACATACATTAAAATTACCTAGCACACTGCCAGAAACATGGTGATTACTCAGTAAAAGTACAGTGTTTCCTCTTCTTCCGGATCACTAAGAAAACCCGTATGTCTCTTCAATGCGTCACATTTGTGATCTGTGTCTATAATATGCATCTCTATTCTCCTATTAGGATAATTTCCAGGACATTAAATGGTTGTTCTTTTATAATTTTTATCCATTATTGTAGTTTCACTGAGAAAATCATTTATGGAGCTTCTTACATCACAATTCCAGAAGTTTTCCTTAAACTGATTTTTAACATTTGTTCCTCCTGTAGTTTTTTGTGCCATTTTGAAAAATCACACTGAAAATGAGGTTAGACCAGGTGATCTCTAAATGGTATTCCAACACATATTTGTTTGTACTCTCTGTTAAGAGAATAGTGAATTCTGAGCAACCATAGGAAGAACATGCGTGTCCCTGAACAGCACTGTGCAAGCATGCAATCACTCACACACACACACACACACACACACACACACACACACACAGTCCTAACTGAACTGAAATTTATCTAATCTTCTGTCCTTCATTCCACTGAGGTTTTCCAGTAGCTGGTGCTCTAACCAAGACTTCTAACATTTTAAGCCATAGACACTAAATGTGGACAGCTACATTTGTCTCCTCTCACAATTGAAATTCAAAGACTATAGAGCTTTGCTAAGAAGCACAGGGAAAGCTTTTATCTCTAGCATGTTTAAGGGACAGGTCAGAAGAGGCACTTGCATCATTAGGAATCTATAGGAGGCCCTGAGTGGCTGTCTCATCTTTCACCTCTGCTGTGGAATAATTCTGGTATTGAGCCCCTTTGTCCATGGGTATGCTGCCAATTTAGCTAGCTCCTTAGATTTCATGTTTTACTGAACATTATTTGAGGCAGGTCAACAACTCTGCTCCAGGTTTAATGACTGTGATAGTCAGAGGTTCAGATCACTGTCAGGACAGTTCACAGACTTTCTCTCTGTCACATAATTTACTTGAATAACAATGTGTGGCTGACATTTATGAAGCAATATTTAATAGGAGACAGATGCTTTATTGAGTGATTTGTATAGCTGTTGTTTAATTATAATCTTGAGACATTGGTTATGACTAAATAACGTAAGAATTGTTTGTGGTGTAGGTTACACAATTATGTGAATATACTGAAACTGCTGAACTGTACAATTTAATTGAATGAATTGTATGCATGTGAATTATATCTTAATAAAACTGCTATAAAATCAGTTTGAGTTGTTTTTCCTTTTCTACTTCTGCTGGACAGAGAATCCATAAACATTCCAGTGCAATGCGGTTCTCTCTGGATCTTCATTCTTACCATACTCCAAACCCTTCACTCTCCTACTTGACACAGAGAGACAATTCTCCCCCCTCCCTGCCCCATTTGTTTCTGCTTCTGAGATTGTTTTTACTTATTTCTCTCTGAATGAATACTCTTTTTGCATATATCCATATCCCTAAATCATTCAGTCATGTCATAAAAATTGAGAATCTATTGATTCTATGTGCTCAGCACTGAGCAAGGCACTGGAGACTTTAAAACAATATATGAGTAATAAAATATATTAAAAATTCCTTTTGTACTTCCCTGATGGCGCAGTGGTTAAGAATCTGCCTGCCAATGCAGGGGACACAGGTTAGATCCCTGGTCTGGGAAGATCCCACATACCGTGGAGCAACTAAGCCCGTGTGCCACAACTACTGAGCCCATGTGCCGCAACTACTGAAGCCCGCATGCCTGGAGCTGCAGCTTCGCAACAAAGAAGGCACCATGATGAGAAGCCTGTGCACCGCAACAAAGAGTAGCTCCCGCTCGCCGCAACTAGAGAAAGCCTGTGCGCAGCAAGGAAGACCCAACGCAGCCAAAAATAAATTAATAAAATAAAATAAATAAAATAATTTTTTAAAAAAATTCCTTTTATGCTGAAAGGAAACTCTCTTTCCTTAAAATTCTCTAATGCTTCATTAGAGCATCTCTTGGTATCCTCTAGTGCTTCATTAGAGCATCTCATGGTATCCTCTACCATGCCTTATGATGTTTGCATTCCTTATGAAACTTCCTAGCTATTCTGTGGACTTCTGGTACAGAGACTCACAGTTAATTGTCCATCTCCCGAACCACATGATTCTTTAAGTTGAGCATTACAAAGCCTTCATAAGTAGTTTGTTTAAAGATCGAAAAATATGTAAATGGTAGAATAAACATCTTTCAGCATCAATTCAAGAATGTTTACACCCCCCAAAATCTCAAATCTTTATGGATTTATGTTATAAATTCTTGGCATTTTCATTCATTCACCTTTTTTGTTCATTCATGTAATGTGTTACTTTTGAGTAAACACCATGTGCCTGACGCTGAATTAAGAAATGGGATCATGGAGACATATAAAAAGACCTAATCTTTAATTAATATCAATTTGGAGAAATTGATATATGAACAAATAATTCCATGCTTAGTGAAAATATCGCCAAAAATTATGTAAAGGGAAAAATTATCTGTAAAGGAAGGATTGATTCTACTTGTGAGGGAAAAGATTAATGAAAGAGGTGCTTTTGGTGTGAAGGTGGGGAGAAGTGATTCAACTCAAAAGAAATAAACAGAATCAGGGTCAGGAAGAAAGCCTGGTTTAATTGGAAATTTTCAGATATGTGAGAGTACTGGAATACAACTGCAGATGGGAGATGTTTAAAGAAATGATGAATGGTGAGGACAGACAGTGGCTATATTATGGACAGCCTAGTATATCATGCTGAGGATATTTAAACCTGGAAATCCACAGAAATCTGTCCTCTAAATCACATGACACTCTACTTTGATCATTATAAATGTTTCCATATAGAATTTACTGAAAGCATTCTGGTGACATTACCATTTTGTCCTATAGTGTATTGAAGGTTTTTTAAATATTGTGTTGATTTTCTATTTTGTATTAACTTTCATGCTAGACTACTAGGTTTGGATTTAGGCTCTGCCATCTACTAGGTGAGCTGCTTTGGGCAAGTTATCTAAATTCTCTGATTTCAATTTTGACATTTGTAAACTTACAATAAAGATAATGCTCACCAAGTAGGCTTTTTTAATGGAGACTGAATTAGTATATATATATGTTAAGCACATAGAACAGTGCCAAACATGTAGGAAGCATTTCCTGACTACAAGGAAAGTGATTCTTCACCTCTGCACGTTGCAAAAAGGGTAAGATACATTTTTTATACCATGCTATAGTAATGCATCATTTAAGCACTATTATATGTGATAGTTGTCACAGTGGTTTCTTTTTTGAAATATGGTGTAGAGAGCTTGAAACTCTGCAAAGCAAATATACCACATTTATTGTTAATTTAAATAGATACATACAGTCATGGGTGAGGATCAGACCCTAGACAAGACTGTATTATATTACTTTCTGTTTGAAATCTGATCAGATTTTGATTTATATCATTTTGATTTTATTTTACATCACTTTGATTTTAATCCCCATTTTGAAAACTAGTACCTATTTAAATGAGGAGACTAGTCTGTTCCCTTAACTTATCTCTCTCTACTCACCGTCATGAATTCCTATCAGAGCCAACTTGAATTACTCCTGGCCCTTCATATGTAATATGCCTGCTTCCATCTAAAATAAAATAGTAACAATAAAATAACTCAAAATATAGAATTTATTGGAAGATTACTTTGTGCAAGTCACTTTATATACTTGTCCAGTTTTAATCCTTCTAACATTCCTACTGAGAAACTACTACTATAATTCCAAAATATTAGATAAGGAACGTGAAGTACAGAGAGACTAAACCACTTTCCCAAAGTTACATTGTTCTTCTCATTAGAAAAACATTTCATCATCTGTCTTTACGCTTCCCATGTACACACCAGCTGATGTGGTCAGGGAGTTCTCCTGGAAGGTAGGACATGAATTGGTGCCCAAAGAAGATTCAGTTAGTTACAGAGGCAAAGTAGGTACTAGCTTTAGAAATAGAGATAGTAAGCCAAAACAATGTCAATACAGGTGTTAAAATGTACTGTAAAATTATAGAAACCATTAAAAATTATACCGCTAGAATAGAAAATCCTGAAATAGGTTCACACATACATAGCTTTCTTACATGTACAGCTTATAGCAACAAAGATGTCCCTGGAATGCAGAGAGAAAAGGATGAATTTTTGATTAAAAAAAATGCTGAGAAAATTGGATAATGTTATATCCTTCACCTCATATTATACATAAAAATATAATGTATCAAGTACTTTAAATTTAAACATGAAAGATTAAAAATTAATGCTTCATAAGGAAATATAGAAAACATGCTTTAAATGATTTCTTCTGACATAGCAGTAAATGCTTGTCACTAAGTGTTTTTCTTGGATGGAGATCTTGTTTACTGAGAATATAGTAAGCCCTCATATACAACTGCTGGATATGGCATGAAACAGAGGCAGAAACAGTGTTTTGTTTTATTCAAATCAAAAAATTCCCTGTTTTTTAAATGAAAATAAGAACCTTATATACATCAGTCATTCAAAATTGGGATCAGGACAGAGTAGCTGTTCTAGTTTTAACTTTGATTAAAACAAGATTCGAATAAATCAATGATTGACAATCAATTAAAAAGTATGATTTCTATAATTAAATATACTATAGATCTGTTAACTCACCTCCTTTTAATTAACTACTCTAATATCTGGCAATCAGTTCCTGTAGGCTTTTTCTTTTCCTTCATGTTTTTTTAATCTATTCTTGAGTCTTGGTATTTCTAAATATATTTTTAAATCAACTTATTAGTTTACATATAAAATGTTTAAAATATGCTAAAATGTGGAGTGATAGTGTATTAAAAATAAAAATAATATGGTGGAGAATTAACACTTTTACAATATTGACTCTTTCAGTCCATTAACATGATGTATGACTGTATTCATTTAAATCTTGAGGTTCTCTCAATAATCTTTTGCAGTTTTCAGGGTTGAGTTCCTGCGAAATTTTCAGTATTTATTCCTTGTTAATGTTTCATTTTATTTTTCATTTTTGTGTTGATATATTAAATATAAACTTTTTTAATCCAGAAAAAGAAAAATTCACGTATTAATTCTAACAGTTTCTCTGCATATTCATTCAGAGATTTTAGGTACACAATCCTGTCATCAATGAATTATGGTAACTTATTTTTCCTTTCTAAAACTTATATATTTATTTTCTTATTTTATCCTCCTATAAATTACCCACAATAAAATGTTAAACAGAAATATTATTAATCAACAGACTTGTCTCATCTCTGATTTCAAGAATAAAAATTTTAATGTATTGTCAGTAAGTATGAAATTGCTTTAGGTTTTCTGTAAGCACTCTTTATCAGCTTAAGGAAGAACTCTACTAGTTTGCTGATAATTTTTTAATTATAAATAAGTATTGAATTTTTATATTATTTTCTTCATTTAGTAGGATAATTATATATTTCTCTCTGTGCTTGCCCTATCAATTACTGATAGTGGTCTCAGTTTCTCTCACTAGGTTTGTGGATTTGTCTATTATTACTTTCATTTTTGACAATTTTTCCAAATTTACTTAAGGTAATACTACTGAGCATAAAAATTTAGAATTATGACATATTCCTACTGGATTGACTTCCTTATAACTATGAAATATCGTTCTATCTCTACTAGTATTTCTTACCTCAAAGACTGCTTTGTCTGATATTACAATATTTTTATCAGCTTTCTTTGAGTTTGATTATGGATGGTCTACCATTTTCCATTTTGGGTCCTTATGGTTAAGATGTGTCCTTTACCCTGAATAGCCAAAGCAATCTTGAGAAAGAAAAATGGAGCTGGAGGAATCAGACTCCTAGACTTCAGATTATACTACAAAGCTACAGTAATCAAGACAGTATGGTACTGGCACAAAAACAGAAATATAGATCAATGGAACAGAAATAGAAAGCCCAGAGATAAACCCATACACATATGGTCACCTTATCTTTGATAAAGGAGGCAAGAATATACAATGGAAAAAAGACAGCCTCTTCAATAAGTGGTGCTGGGAAAACTGGACAGCTACATGTAAAAGAATGAAATTAGAACATTCCCTAACACCATACACAAAAATGAACTCAAAATGGATTAAAGACCTAAATGTAAGGCCAGGCACTGTCAAACTCTTAGAGGAAAACGTAGGCAGAACACTCTATGACATAAATCACAGCAAGATCCTTTTTAACCCACCTCCTAGAGGAAGGGAAATAAAAACAAAAATAAACAAATGGTACCTAATGAAACTTAAAAGCTTTTGCACAGCAAAGGAAACCATAAACAAGACGAAAAGACAACCTTCAGAATGGGAAAAAATATTTGCAAATGAAGCAAGGGACAAAGGATTAATCTCCAAAATTTACAAGCAGCTCAATATCAAAAAAACAAACAACCCAATCCAAAACTGGGCAGAAGACCTAAATAGACATTTCTCTGAAGAAGATATACGGACTGCCAACAAACGCATGAAAGAATGCTCAACATCATTAATCATTAGAGAAATGCAAATCAAAACTACAATGAGGTATCACCTCACACCACTCAGAATGGCCATCATCAAAAAATCTGCAAACAATAAATGCTGGAGAGGGTGTGGAGAAAAGGGAACCCTCTTGCACTGTTGGTGGGAATGTAAATTGATACAGCCACTATGGAGAACAGTATGGAGGTTCCTTAAAAAACTAAAAATAGAACTACCATACGACCCAGCAATCCCACTACTGGGCATATATCCTGAGAAAACCATAATTCAAAGAGCCATGTACTGCAATGTTCATTGCAGCTCTATTTGCAATAGCCAGGACATGGAAGCAACCTAAGTGTCCATCAACAGATGAATGTATAAAGATGTGGCACATATATACAATGGAATATTACTCAGTCATAAAAAGAAATGAAATTGAGTTATTTGTAGTGAGGTGGATGGACCTAGAGTCTGTCATACAGAGTGAAGTAGGTCAGAAAGAGAAAAACAAATACCGTATGCTAACACATATGTATGGAATCTAAAAAAAAAAAAGAAAAAAGGTTCTAAAGAACCTACAGGCAGGACAGGAATAAAGACGCAGGCGTAGAGAATGGACTTGAGGACACAGGGAGGGGGATGGGTAAGCTGGGACGAAGTGAGAGCGTGGCATAGACATACATACACTTCCAAATGTAAAACAGACAGCTAGAGGGAAGCAGCCGCATAGCACTGGGAGATAAGCTCGGTGTTTTGTGACCGTGTAGAGGGGTGGGATAGGGATGGTGGGAGGGAGACGCAAGAGGGAGGAGATGAATATATGTATATGTATAGCTGATTCACTTTGTTATAAAGCAGAAACTAACACGCCATTGTAAAGCAATTATACTCCAATAAAGATGTTTAAAAAAAAAAAAGATGTGTCTTTTATAAGCAGCATATACTTGTGTATACTAACTCTCTTTTAATTGGCATATTTAGTACATTTACATGTAATATAGTTAGGATATAAAGCTGAGCTCATAACTACAATCTTTTTGCTTTTTTTATACCAAAGTTATTTTATGTCAATTTTTATTACCTTTGGCCTTCTTTTGAATAATCAAAAGTTTCCCCTTCTATTACTTTGTTAGCTTCCAATTTCTTATTAGTAGCCCTAGAGATTATTATTATTAGTGACCCTAAAGATTATGTCAACATGAATCTCTGGTACATTAAAATCTAATAGAAATTTTTGATATTTTTCTGGTAATGCTAAAAAATTAGAACACTAATTTCATTTATCCTTCCTACATTTAAAAAATTATTGTTAACATACATAATAGACATACATGCATTTTAAAACACAAGACATTACTATCTGAGTAGGAAAATAACTCACTTCTTCCTCTTGTGTTTCTCCTTATTCTCACACTACTATACTCAAAGCACTTCTGAAACCAGATGTGCGGGGTTTACTCCCACACCAGGCAATCTCTGTGATATTGGCTGGGTGCCCTACAATTTAACTTAATTCTAACACTATCTACCTGGAGATAGCATCACTCCCACAAGTATCCGGCTCAATTCCACAAGACTACGTCTCCCCACTTCACATGCCAATTTCAAGTCCAGGTTGTTACCTGTGCTTTTTACTGATAGGTATAAATCAGAGATTCCAAGAACCCCCTCCTCAGGCTCAATCAATTTGCTAGAGTGGCTCACAGAACTCAAGAAAACACTTTACTTACAGCTACCAGTTTATTATAAAAAGATATGATAAAGGATAAAAACGAACATCCAGATGGAGGAGATGCTTAGGGCAAGGTATGTGGGAAGGGGCTTGAAGCTTCCATGCTCTCTCTAGGAGTAACACTCTACCAGCACCTCCACACGCTCAGCAACGTGGAAGCTCTCTGACCCCTGTACTTTGGGATTTTTGTAGAGACTTCATCATGTAGGCATGATCAGTCATTAACTCTTTTCAGGCCATCTCTAGAGAATGACGGATGGGGTGAGGCTAAAAATTTCAAACTTCTAATCATGGCTTGATCGTTCCAGTGACCAGTCCCCATCCAGGAGCCCACCAAGAGTCATCCCATTAGAAGAAAAGAAACTGCTATTATCAAAGAATTTCCGAAGGGATTAAGGAGTTCAGTGGCAGGAACCAGGATCACAAAACAAGTATTAGAACAAAAGATGCTCTTGGTGCCCTTGTCACTTAGAAAAATTTATAAGGGTTTTGGAAGCTCTGTGCCAGGAACCAGGGACAGAGGCCAATTACATAGTTCCTATTATTAAATTCTATTTTTTTTGTTTGTTGATAATTTTTGAATTTAATTTTATTGATTTTTTATACAGCAGGTTCTTATTAGTCATCAATATTATACACATCAGTTTATACATGCCAATCCCAATCACCCAGTTCATCACACCACCATTCCCACTCCCCCGTGGCTTTCCCCCCTAGGTGTCCATACATTTGTTCTCTACATCTGTGTCTCAAACTCTGCACTGCAAACCGGTTCATCTGTACCATTTTTCTAGGTTCCACATACATGCGTTAATATACGATATTTGTTTTTCTCTTTCTGACCTACCTCACCCTGTATGACAGTCTCTAGATCCACCCACATCTCAACAAATGACCCAATTTCGTTCTATTTTATGCCTGAGTAATATTCCATTGTATATATGTGCCACATCTTCTTTATCCATTCATCTGTCGATGGGCAGTTAGGTTGCTTCCATGACCTGGCTATTGTAAATAGTGCTACAATGAACACTGGGGTGCCTGTGTCTTTTTGAATTATGGTTTTCTGTGGGTATATGCCCAGTAGTGGGATTGTTGGATCATATGGTAATTCTATTTTTAGCTTTTTGTTTGTTTGTTTGTTTTTGCTGTATGCGGGCCTCTCACTGTTGTGGCCTCTACTGTTGTGGAGCACAGGCTCCAGACGCGCACGCTCAGCAGCCATGGCTCACGAGACTAGCCGCTCCGCAGCATGTGGGATCTTCCCGGACCAGGGCACGAACCCGTGTCCCCTGCATCGGCAGGCGGACTCGCAACCACTGCGCCACCAGGGAAGCCCTATTTTTAGTTTTTTAAGGAACATCCATACTGTTCTCCATAGTGGCTGTATCAATTTACATTCCCAACAACAGTGCAAGAGGGTTCCCTTTTCTCCACACCCTCTCCAGCATTTGTTGTTTGTAGATTTTCTGATGATGCCCATTCTAACTGTTGTGAGGTAATACTCACTGTAGTTTGGATTTGCATTTCTCTAATAATTAGTGATGTTGAGCAGCTTTTCATGTGCTTCTTGGCCAACTGTATGTCTTCTTTGGAGAAATGTCTATTTAGCTCTTCTGCCAATTTTAGGATTGGGTTGTTTGTTTCTTTAATATTGAGCTGCATGAGTTGTTTATATATTTTGGAGATTAATCCTTTGTCCGTTGATTTGTTTGCAAATATTTTCTCCCATTCTGAGGGTTGTCTTTTCGTCTTGTTTATGGTTTCCTTTGCTGTGCAAAAGCTTTTAAGTTTTATTAGGTCCCATTTGTTTATTTTTGTTTTTATTTCCCTTCCTCTAGGAGGTGGATCAAAAAAGATCTTGCTGTGATTTATGTCAAAGAGTGTTCTTTAGATGTTTTCCTCTAAGAGTTTTATAGTGTTCAGGCTTACATTTAGATCTCTAATCCATTTTGAGTTTATTTTTGTGTATAGCGCTAGGGAGTGTTCTAATTTCATTCTTTTACATGAGGCTGTCCAGTTTTCCCAGCACCACTTACTGAAGAGACTGTCTTTTCTCCATTGTATATCCTTGCCTACTTTGTCATAGATTAGTTGCCCTTAAGTGGGTAGGTTTACCTCTGGGCTTTCTATCTTCTTTCATTGTTCTATGTTTCTGTTTTTGTGCCACTACCATATTGTCTCGATTACTGTAGCTTTGTAGTATAGTCTGAAGTCAGGGGGGTCTCATTCCTCCAGCTCCGTTTTTTTCCCTCAAGAGTGCTTCGGCTATTTGGGGTCTTTTGTGTCTCCATACAAATTTTAAGATTTTTTGTTCTACTTCCATAAAAAATTCCATTGGCAATTTGATAGGAATTGCATTGAATCTGTAGATTGCTTTGGGTAGTATAGTCATTGTCACAATATTGATTCTTCCAATCCAAGAACATGGTATATCTCTCCATCTGCTGGTATCATCTTTAATTGCTTTCATCAGTGTTTTATAGTTTTCTGCATACAGGTCTTTTGTCTCCCTAGGTAGATTTATTCCCAGGTATTTTATTCTTTTTGCTGCAATGGTAAATGGGATTGTTCCCTTAAATTCTCTTTCGGAGTTTTTGTTGTTAGTGTATAGGAATGTCAGAGACTTCTGTGCATTAATTTTGTATCCTGCAACCTTACCAAATTCATTGATTAATTCTAGTAGTTTTCTGGTGGCATCTTTAGGATTCTCTATGTATAGTATCATGTCATCTGCAAACAGTGAAAGTTTTACTTCTTCTTTTCCAATTTGTATTCCTTTTATTTCTTTTCCTTCTCTGATTGCCGTGGCTAGGACTTCCAAAACTACGTTGAAAAGTAGTGGTGAGAGTGGACATCCTTGTCTTGTTCATGATCTTACAGGAAATGCTTTCAGTTTTTCACCATTGAGAATGATGTTTGCTGTGGGTTAGTTGTATATTACCTTTATTATGTTGAGGTAGGTTCCCTCTATGCCCACTTTCTGGAGAGTTTTTATCATAAATGAGTTTTGAATTTTGTCAAAAGTTTTTTCTGCATCTATTGAGATGATCATATGGTTTTTCTTCTTCAGTTTAATGTGCTGTATCACATTGACTGATTTGTGTATATTGAAGAATCCTTGCATCCCTGGGATAAATCCCACTTGATCATGGTGTATGATCCTTTTAATGTGTTGTTGGATTCTGTTTGCTAGTATTTTGTTGAGGATTTTTTTTTTTTTTTTTTTTTTCTGTACGTGGGCCTCTCTCACTTTTGCGGCCTCTCCCATTGCAGAGCACAGGCTCCGGACGTGCAGGCTCAGCAGCCATGGCTCACGGGCCCAGCCGCTCCGCGGCATGTGGCATCTTCCCAGACCAGGGCATGAACCCATGTCCCCTGCATCGGCAGGCGGACTCAACCACTGCGCCACCAGGGAAGCCCTTGTTGAGTATTTTTGCATGTATATTCATCAGTGATATCGTTCTGTAATTTTCTTTTTTTGTAGTATCTCTGTCTGGTTTTGGTATCAGGGTGATGGTGGCCTCATAGAATGAGTTTGGGAGTGTTCCTTACTCTGCAATTTTTTGGAAGAGTTTGAGAAGGATGGGTGTTAGCTCTTCTCTAAATGTTTGATAGAATTCACCTGTGAAGCCATATGGTCCTGGACTTTTGTTTGTTGGAAGATTTTTAATCAGTTTCAATTTCATTACTTGTGATTGGTCTGTTCATATTTTCTATTTCTCCTGGTTCAGTCGTGGAAGGTTATACCTTTCTAAGAATTTGTCCATTTCTTCCAGGTTGTCCTTTTTATTGGCATAGAGTTGCTTGTAGTAGTCTCTTAGGATGCTTTGTGTTTCTGTGGTGTGTGTTGTAACTTCTCCTTTTTCATTTCTAATTTATTGATTTGAGTCCTCTCCCTCTTTTTCTTGATGAGTCTGGCTAATGGTTGATCAATTTTGTTTATCTTCTCAAAGAATGAGCTTTTAGTTTTATTGATCTTTGTTATTGTTTTCTTTGTTTCTATTTATTTCTGCTCTGATCTTGATGATCTCTTTCCTTCTGCTAACTTTGGGTTTTGTTTGTTCTTCTTTCTCTAGTTCCTTCAGGTGTAAGGTTAGATTATTTGAGATTTTTCCTGTTTCTTGAGGTAGGCTAGTATAGCTATAAACTTCCCTCTTAGAACTGCTTTTGCTGCATCCCATAGGTTTTGGATTGTCGTGTTTTCATTGTCATTTGCCTCTAGGTATTTTTTGATTTCCTCTTTGATTTCTTCAGTGATCTCTTGGTTATTTAGTGATGTATTGTTTAGCCTCCATGTGTTTGTGTTGTTTTTTTTTTCCCCTGTGATTCATTTCTAATCTCTTACCATTGTTGTCAGAAAGATGCTTGATATGATTTCAATTTTCTTAAATTTACTGAGGCTTGATTTGTGACCTTAGGATATGATCTATCCTGGAGAATGTTCCATGCACACTTGAGAAGAAAGTGTAATCTGCTGTTTTTGGATGGAATGTCCTATAATATCAATTAAATCTATCTGGTCTACTGTGTCATTTAAAGCTTCTGTTTCCTTATTTATTTTCATTTTGGAATTATCTGTCTATTGGTGTAAGTGAGGTGTTGAAGTCCCCCACTATTATTGTGTTACTGTTGATTTCCTCTTTTATAGCTGTTAGCAGTTGCCTTATGTATTGAGGTGCTCCTAAGCTGGATGCATATATATTTATAATTGTTGTATCTTCTTGGATTGATCCCTTGATCATTATGTAGTGTCCTTCCTTGTCTCTTGTAACATGCTTTATTTTAAAGTCTATTTTATCTGATATGAATACTGCTACTCCAGCTTTCTTTTGACTTCCATTTGCATGGAATATCTTTTTCCATCCTCTCACTTTCAGTCTGTATGTGTCCCTAGGTCTGAAGTGGGTCTTTTGTAGACAGCACATATATGGGTCTTTTTTTGGTATCCATTCAGCAAGCCTGTGTCTTTTGGTGGGAGCATTTAATCCAATCACATTTAAGGTAATGATCGATATGTATATTCCTATGACCCTTTTCTTAATTGTTCTGGGTTTGTAGAGTAATCTTCGTTGTAGGTTCTTCCCTTTCATCACTTGATGTATATCATGCTACTCCCTTCTTCCTTGTAGAGTTTCTGCTGAGAAATCAGCTGTTAACCTTATGGGAGTTCCCTAGTATGTTATTTGTCATTTTTCCCTTGCTGCTTTCAATAATTTTTCTTTGTCTCTAATTTTTGCCAATTTGATTACTATGTGTCTCGGCGTGTTTCTCCTTGGGTTTATCCTGTATGGGACTTGCTGGGCTTGCTGGACTTGGGTGGCTATTTCCTTTCCCATGTTAGGAAAGTTTTTGACTATAATCTCTTAAAATATTTTCTAAGGTCCTTTCTCTCCCTCTCTTCTCTTTCTGGGACCCGTATAATGCAAATGTTGTTGTGTTTAATGTTTTCCCAGAGGTCTCTTAGGCTGTCTTCATTTCTTTTCATTCTTTTTTCTTTATTCTGTTCCACAGCAGTGAACTCCACCATTCTGTCTTCTAGGTCACTTATCCGTTGTTCTGCCTCAGTTATTCTGCTATTGATTCCTTCTAATGTAGTTTTCATTTCAGTTATTGTATTGTTCATCTCTGTTTGTTAGTTCTTTAATTCTTCTAGGTCTTTGTTAAACATTTCTTGCATCTTCTCAACCTTTGCCTCCATTCTTTTTTTCGAGGTCTTGTATCATCTTCACTATCATTATTCTGAATTCTTTTTCTGGAAGGTTGCCTATCTCCACTTCCTTTAGTTGTTTTTCTGGGGGTTTATCTTGTTCCTTCATCTGGTACATAGCCCTCTGCCTTTTCATCTTGTCTAGCTTTCTGTGAATGTGGTTTTTGTTCCACAGGCTGCAGGACTGTAGGTCTTCTTGCTTCTGCTGTCTGCCCTGTGGTGGATGAGGCTATCTAAGAGGCTTGTGTAAGTTTCCTGATGGGAGGGACTGGTGGTGGGTAGAGTTGACTGTTGTTCTCCAGCTTTTCTTTAATTAAGTATTTCAGGCAATTTCCAACTGAATCTATGTAAAATGATCATGTTTGTTGAGATCCCCCTTGTATAATTACAATTAGTTACTTTAGTGAAGTATTATCCTGGATTATTATATTCATTTAATTTGACTGATATAAATTTTAAATATTAATGATGTACTGTTAAAAAACGAGTAATTTAATGAAATAAAGTTTTTCTTTATTAGTTTAATTTCTCAAACGTTTTGAGAAAAATAAAACCCTTTAAAATCACTTTCCTCCAATACCTTCACACACTTAGCAAAACGTTACAGCCCAATAAACCAATTTATGTGTTTATAGGTATTCTGTATTTATATAAAGACTGTGGCATATACTTGATCTCAATCTTTTTTCATTCTCATCCTGAAACTATGTACAGTAGGCCTTTGGCTCTGTCCAAAGTACTAAATCAAGTCTGGATGAACTTTTACCATTTAGAAGACAAGACTTAATGCTAAGAATCCCTTTCTGTTGACACTAATAGACATTCTCAGGGCTGAATATGATCCTGAGTTAAAAAATAATAAAAGGTAGAACTCTTGGGAAAGAGCAAGGACTACTTTGAACCTTTGAAGTAGTATTTCGTATTTTAAAATATCTTCCATTTGTATTTTAATTGGCTTATTACAATTATGCAAGGCATCTGAATAGGTAAATTTTATTTTTTCTTTTACTTTTGTATTTTAACTGTTATCATTCAAATATTTTGTCATCACCTAAATAAGCTAATATTCAACATCATTTAACAAAATCTTTATTTTTTTCCTTTCTTACAAGGGGAAATATATGACCCATATAAAAATACTTTGGTCTTTAAAATTCAACAGAAAATTTAAATGGCTTTAATTATACAATCATACAGGAAGGATGACTGAAAAATCTTCCCCCAGACCAGTCAACTTTATTCAAATGTTTAATAACATATTCCAGCCATATCAAATATATATGTTTTATTTAATCTTAAAAAGTATTTGACTTTATATATTCATAAAGGTAGATTGCTCTACTATTTAAGAGTATATTTCAACTGCATATTTTTATTCATATTCCTTTAATTTCTCTGCAATACCAATTTTTAAGGCCCAGTACAGAAGTGCCTTACAGCTAATGCATATTGAGAAAATCATATACATTATAATCTTGCTCTGCATAAAAACTATTTTTTGAGTAGTAATATTTCTGATATGTGATCCAGGCAAAGATATCAAGTAATTTATTCCGTAGGACTAAACTAGCACATCTTGAAAACTGTGGTAGCATTAGAAAAAAGTGTGTTCCTTAAAAGGAACTGTCTGTTAATATATTGATAACATTCCTATGTCTACCTTAAATTCTTGTCCTCAAGAATACTTAGGGCCAGTCTCTGCAACTTAGGAAAATACTGGAAAAAACATTGGCCATCTGCTGCCTTGGGGCTGTTGTCCCTTAAACACTTTCCCATCTATATTTAAACCACATAAATATAATCTCAATAAGGTTGCATAGCTTCATAATTATACAGAAACATGATGAGTCTTTAGAGGATGCTATAAAAGTGAAAGAGACCCAAGATATATTATGATACATTCCATGATAGATGTATATCATACAGTGCACAGAATAAATACTCATCAGAGCTGGGAAAAAACAAAGGGCAAGACCAGATATGAGGATATAGCCCTGGAATTCTGTTAATTTTTTTTTTTTTTTTTAGGAAACCCATGTGGGCCACATAACCATCATGGATAACCTAAGGTCATTATTGAAAACGGTTTAGCAATGCAAAGTTGAGATTTTTATGCAGTTCAGTATAAAGTAAAAAAACTAATAATTTTTAAAAGTTACATCTATTCATCACACATTATCTGGAAATCACTGTGCTAGGCATTGTATCTGTATTATATTTTGTTTCTTGTTTAATCAACTCAATAGCCATTAGAGATAGACACTATCATCCTTGTTCCCTTGTTATGAATCAGATTCCTGAGAAAAGAGAAAGTTAAGTGAATAGCTTGAGATCACAACTTAGTAAATGTGAGAAGCCTGAATGGTCTACTTCCAAGCCCATAAGCACCATTAGGGTATATCGCCATCCAAAAAGCTTTCTAAGATAAAGTTTCAAAATCGCAGACTCACAGAGTCTTAAACTTATTAAAGTTTTCAAGGTTATCTAATGCAACCTTCCATTCAAATATACAACAGCCAAGTCCATCACTTCCAGTAACAGTTTACTCATTATTTATACTTTTGCTTTTAGGCAGTTTTTCTCTTTCAGTATAACTGAATATTACTAGGTGCCAGATATTCTTCCAAGTCCTAGAGATTCAATAGTAACATGGAAGACTCAGTCCCATTCTCATGGAACTTACTTTCTAACAAAGGAGGCAAACCAATCAAGGTGCTGTGATAATGATTGGGAGCTACTTTAGATTGGGAGGTCAGGGGCTTCCTTAAGGATATATATGCTGAAACAATTAGGACAAGAAGTTAAGCACGTGAAGATAAGGAAAAACAGCACTCAACAACTCCCCTAAAATGTCCTAAGTCAAGTAACCTAAATTTGCAGATTTCAGGAACGGAAAAATGTCTCTGTGTCTGGAGCAAGGTGATAAAAGAGAAAGTCAACAAAAAAGAACTTTGGAGAGGTAAAAAAGAAGTAGAAACATATATGGCCTTACAGATTCACATGAAAATTTATATTTTTATTCTAAGAAGTGGTATTTTTAATCAGAAGAAAGACATTATCTGTTCCGTGTTTTTTTAAAGTATGTTGTAAAAGGGACAAAATGGAAGCAGGGAGAACAGTTAGACCTAGTGAGAGATGGCGGTGACTCGGACTAGGTTTGTACCAGTGAAGACAGAAAAAAGGATATATTTGTGGGTTAACTCTCAAGGACTTGGCTATGGATTAAGTACAGAGAAGAAAGGGGAAAAAGCAATCAAAAAGTAATCTTAGAATTTGGCTTAATCAGAGAGTAATGTCATTTACTGAGACTGGGACAACATAGGAGGAATAAATTTGATAGGGGAAAGAATCAAAGGTTATATTTTGGCAGAATAAAATTGAGATCAATGAACCTCATAGTTTTTTTAAACTTAGAAATAGTCTTAACAATCATTTTATGTGTTCTGTCCACAGAATAGACTTGTGAGGGGACATGACTGCTGTCTTCAAAAACTGGAAGACATGCTCAGTAGAAAGGAAATGAGACTTGTTTTGTGTGAACCCAGAAGGCAGAACCATTTGGTGGGAGCTATAGGAAAATCAGTTTTGTTGAATATAAAGAGTGGTCTAGGGGACTTCCCTTGTGGCGCAATGGTTAAGAATCTGCCTGCCAATGCAGGGGACATGGGTTCAAGCCCTGGTCCAGGAAAATCCCACATGCCACGGAGCAACTAAGCCTGTGCGCCACAACTACTGAGTCTGCGCTCTAGATCCCACGAGCCCCAACTACTGAGCCCACATGCCACAACTACTGAGCCCACATGCCACAACTACTGAAACCCACATGCCACAACTACTGAAGCCCATGCGCCCTAGAGCCCACACTACACAAGAGAAGCTCCCACTCGCTGCAACTAGAGAAAGCCCAAATGCAGTAACAAAGACACAATGCAGCCAAAAATGAATAAATTTTTTTTTAAAAAGAGTGGTCTAATAATTACAGTTATCCAATCAGTTAATGTGCTATATTATATGAATGGAAACTTCATCTCTACAGAGGATTATACAAATTAGACAGCCTTTTGGAGAAATGGACATGGGTAAAACAAATATTGAATATTCAGACTAGATGGCCTTTAAAGTTATTTTTAATGTAGAAATGTAACATTTCAGGAGAATAATCATTGTATAAGCTGAATAAATAAGGAGTCAGTTTAAGTTGACAACTAGGCTTCATGTTGAAACTTAGATTTTAGTCTAAGGAGGGCATATTTAATGTGATATAATTAGATAATAGGAATTCAACGCTTCTTGACTTGAACTAAAGAATTAACTTACATACAAAATCTTTCCTGAGATCAATGAAATATTTTATTTCATTTATATATAATTATATATATAATTATATATATAATTTTATATATATATATACACACACACACATATATAAGGCTTTATATATATATATATAAGGCTTTATATATATAAGGCTTAACTTACATCCAAAATATTTCCTGAAATGAATGAAATACTTTTACATGCATAAGGAATTTCATGGCAGCCATTACTGAGTTTACTCCATTAAGTTTTTTGTTTTTTAAAGTATATTTTTAAATTTGGGGCTATGTTTAGATTTACACAAACACTGCAAAGATCTTACAGTTAGTTCACATACACCCCTCATCTTGTTTCAGTTCCTCCTATTGTTAACATCTTACATTATATACATTTTATAGGTAAAAACTAAGAAACCAACATTGGTATATTATTATAAATTAACTGCAAACTTTATTTGGATTTGACCAGTTTTCCTGTCAACATCCTTTCTTGTATTAGACCCAATCTAGGATAACACAGTATATTTAGTCATCATGCCTCCTTAGTGGCCCTAGCATTTGTCCGTATCATTGTTTTTTCTTGTTTCTTGTGACCTTGACTATTTTGAGGAAGACTGGTCAAGGATGTTTGTAGAATGTCCTTTAAATTAGAAATGTCTGATGTTTTTCTCATGATTACACCAGGGTTATAAGGTTTTGGAAAGAACATGAGAAGTGCCCTTCTTATAACGTCATATCAGGGGTTACTTGATATTACTAATGATGTTGACCACGATCACTTGGTTAAAGTATTGCTTACTAGGTTTGTCCACTACAATGTTAGTATTTTTCTTTATCGTATTCTATTACTTGGAAGTGAGTCACTAAGTCTAGCCCATACGAAAGTGGGAGAGTGGAGACCAAGTTACACCTTGGTCTTTCTACATATATTATTTGGATCCAATAACTTTTAAAGGCTTTATTTTTGTTGTTTTAGTTTGTTTGAGAAAGGCAACATTTCCTAAAAAAGAACTAAGTATTCTAGATTACCTTTTTCTCTAACATTTAAAACATTAGCCCAAAGGTTATACAATATTAAATATTCTCATGAAATTGCAAAAGAGCATAACTATACACTTTAAATAAATTTGTGTATAGATATTAGAGGATGTATAGTTAATATTAAAAGTACAACTTGTCCTATCTGTGTATCCAGAATACCAATTTTTTTTTAATTTAAGCAGAAATACACATTAGATGCATTCTCATATAATTAAAGAAAATAAACTTAAGAATGATTTTACACTGGAAAGAGAAACACAAGTTATCTCCAGGATAAACACCACATAACCTTTCAGTTTAATATATAACCTTTGTCAGGGAAATAATTTAACAATGTAAATATGAGCCAAATTTTGTGTTTAGTTTAGCTTTTAAAACACTTTTAGTTTTTATGCAGAATAAGGATTTTTTTTCTTTTTTCATTCATGAATATCCATTAAAACAATTTATTCTTTCTATTACTTCCAGAGTAAAGCTATAAGAATGTAAAATTGAAGAAAAATCATTTATAGACCTTTGTTTAAGTCTTCTAAAATATGAAGACTGAATACATGAATGATATAATCAAACAAATAAGATTTGAAGGAGCCTAGTAGAAATTTTGTTCATAGTAAAATCGATATTCAAGTGGAAGTAAAATAAAGCAGAATTAACTAAGACCCTGAAAGGGAAGGAACTACTGCACTAGCGGCCGCCTGGGCTGCTCGACCCGGTGCCACTCCAGCCTAACCGCGACCCCCACCGAGGGCGGGGACAGCCTGTTCGCTCTCTGCCAGACGCTGAGCCCAGGGCTGAAGCCCCGTCAGGGGCCACCGCGGAGGCTCCGTCCTCTTCCCTGGGCGGCTGTTTTTAAAGGCAGCAAGCTCAGGCGGATGCAGGCCGCGTGCACAGCCGAGCGGGAAAAGGCACGCTCTTCCCTGAGAGGATGGTACGGCCCCAAACGGGTCACTGATAAAACGTAACATATTTATCAATATGTTAACTCATGAACATTATCCATAAATAGACATCCATCCCAGAAGTAAACACTTTCTATGTAAGGCAGTTGATGAAGCTAATGAAATCATTTGGACCTTATACACAACGTCTATATTTATGTTTATTGGCCCATATTTCAGTTTCCTTCATCCTTGCTCATTAACAATATTTATTAAAAGTCTCACAAAGCCTCCCTACTTTGAAAAGTTCTTATAGATATCACGGAAAGATGGTGGATTTACTGCTTTCATTCTCAGTTGATTTCCAATTACAATTTTACTTAATTGGCTTCTGTGTAAATATTAACATTTGCTACAGCACAATAACTAGAGAGTTGTAGTGTGTGGCAAAGAGAGCTGTATATTTAAGATAAGAAAAATTGGGTCAAAGATTGTTGCCTTCAATGACATTGATCCAAGACATTTATCTTATAGTTAACATCCAACCACATGGACAATAAAATCACCCTGACAGTGACAGAATTTGAGGTACAGAAATAATCTATGATTCAACTGCCAAAATCTTCCAAGGTCTTCTGTGACAATAACACAGAGGCTTATATAAAAAATTATACAAAAAGAGGCAATAACACGGAAGTATGGGGAAAGGTCAAGAGGGCTAATGAAGAGAGGTTTTTAAAATTTGTTTGTTTCAAGAAAGTGATAAGTAATAGCCTCAGCCTCTAGTTTAAGTTCCTCCATGTAAAGAACTTGCAAGTTGTCATCCCCATGCTTACAACAGAAAAAACAGAACAAAATGAAAATAAATAGATTTTCCTGAATCTATAAGAGAACTGAGGTTGCAAGACAAAGAACAAGCCTGATATCTGGAGAGACAAACATGCAGAGAATCAGAGTCATGTTCTAATTATTTTAACACACGTCCCTGGGGCAATAAACTGATATGAATACTCAAATGTTAATTTAGACTGGTTGATGGCGGCTAAGTGCAGACCAGAATGAGAGTGAGAAACTCCGAGGGGCCATAATTTTAGGGGTAATCCCATACTTTGTGGACTCTACACTCAGTCCACTGGATTCTCTAAGCAAAGATATAAGAAAGCCTTTCATGACTCTGGTTGGGAAAGATGAAGAGCACTTATTGATATTTATGATATACACCCAGAACCTTCTGCATGACAAAAGCCTACTCTGTACCACACCAACAAGGCTTACGTAATAACAGTGGATTACAGCTAGAAGAGCTATAAGACACAAAGTTTCTTTGAGGAGGAGTACTTAGGGAAGCTCAAAGTCAATATAGAAGACAAAAACAAGGACACCTGAAAACTCTGAAACCTAAGTGACCTATAGCTATGTTAAATATTAAGCATAGTTCAATTCCCAGCTTAATTAACATAAATCCTCACACTGAAGACCTATATACTCAATTACTGATACTCAATGCAATATGTCTGCACTTCAACAAAAAATTACCAGGCATGTGAAAACGCAAGAAAAAACAATCTGAAGAGACAAAGAAAGCATCAGAACTAGTATCAGATATGAAACAGATGTTCGAATTATCTGACAAGCATTTAACTATGATTAATATGTTAAGAGCTCTAATGGAAAAGTAGATAATATAAAAGAATAGATGAGTTATGTAAGCAGATATGTGGAAACTCTAAGAAAGTAACAAAGATAAAATCTAGCAATTAAAAACATTGTAACAGAAATTAAGAATGCCTTTGATGAGCGCTTTAGTAGACTAGATATTGCTGAGGAAAGAATTACTGAGCTTGAAAATAGTTCAGTCAGTACAAACTTCTCAATGGAAATACAAAGAGAAAAAGAATAAAAAAAAACTAGAACAGAACATCCAAGAACTGTGGGACAATTTCAAATAGTATAACATACAATTAATTAGGATACCAGGAGAAGAAAAAAGAGAGTGTGGAGCAAAAAATATCTGTATGTCAAGTATTAACAGCTAAGAATTTTCCAAAATAATTATGAAAACCAACCCACAGGCACAGGAAGCTCAAAGAAAGCCAAGGGAAAAAATTACACCACCATTACTGTCCTCTCCACACACATACACATATATCATCTTCAAACTTATGAAAGACAACGTGAAAATGTTGAAAGAAGCCAGAGAAGGGAGAAATAGCACCTAAAAAGCATAATTATAAAAATTACAGTTGACTTCTTCTAAGAAATCATGAAATTAAAAAGAGAGAATGACATACATAAGGGACTGAATGAGGGAAAGAAAGTCCATCTAGAATTCCACTCAGTGAAATGATCCTTCAAAAGTGAAAGAGAAATACTTTCTCAGAAAAACAAAAACTGAGGGAATTCATTGCCAGCAGATCTACCCCAAAAGAAATTTTAAAAGCAGTTCTGACGTAAGTCAAAAAATTAGATCTACATGAAGAAAGAGTGCTGAGAAATGAATAAATGAGGTAAAAAATATTTCATTTTTCTTACCCTTAATTGATTGAAAATAGAACCATTTTTTAAAGCAATAAGAGTAGCAATGCATTAGGTCCGGGGTCTCCAACCCCCGGGCCCAATCCACAGCCTGTTAGGAATTGGGCCTCACAGCAGGAGGTGAGCAGTGGGCAAGCAAGTGAAGCTTCATCTGCCGCTCTCCATCGATCCCCATTGCTTGCATTTTCACCTGTACCATCCGCCCACCGTCCGTGGAAAAACTGTCTTCCATGAAACCGGTCCCTGGTGCCAAAAATGTTGGCGACCCCTGCATTAGGTCATTATATTATATGAATAAAAGAAATGAATGACAGTAATATCATAAGGGACCAGAGAAAGGAACTGGGGACACTGTTATAAGGTACCTTCACTACACATGAAGTGGTACAATACTATTGGAAAATGGACTTAGAGTAATTTAAAATGAATATTGTAAACTCCAGCACAACAATGCAAAAAAAAAAAAAAAAAACTTCTGAAAAGAAGTATAATTGATATGCTAAAAGAATAGATAAAATGAATCATAAAATTCTCAATAAAGCCAGAGAAACCAGTAAAGAGCTTCTATGTAAAAGAGATATATGGGAAGTTACCATCTTAGAAGATGGTTTTGGTTAAGGCAAGCAAGTAGAGATGATGTTGTGCTGACAGAAGAAAATATAGAAAGTGTTACTTTAAAATGTTAAACATATATTGAGTGGTAGGTAAGGAGGGCCTAGTGGGAAGTATTGGGAAGAAGACTGGGCTAAATAAACGTAAAAAATTAAATTACAACAAAACAAAACACTGAACTAGTTGAGCAGCATCAGTGAATTTTAAGGAAATTTTATTCAACACTTTTGAATAATTTTTATATCAAAAATTCTAAGTTGAATCAAAATTCGTTTATCAAAAGAAATGTGAGGGCTTCCCTGGTGGCGCAGTGGTTGAGAGTCCGCCTGCCGATGCAGGGGACACGGGTTCGTGCCCCCGGTCCGGGAAGATCCCACATGCCGCGGAGCAGCTGGGCCCGTGAGCCATGGCTGCTGAGCCTGCGCGTCCAGAGCCTGTGCTCCGCAACGGGAGAGACCACAACAGTGAGAGGCCCGTGTACCGCAAATAAAAAAAAAAAAAAAAGAAATTTCAATATAATATTTGTCATTTAAAGAAAAGAGGCCTTTCAGTTTAAAAAAAATAATTGCACCCTTGGAAATACAATTTAAAGAATTTAAATTATCTGAATTTTTGTTAGTGGCAAGAAAGATGTTCCAGCCAATAAATAACAAAGTGATAAATATTCTTCTGCCATTTCTTACCACCTACTCATACCACGTTCATCACAGATGGCAACTATCAAAAATTAAGGATTATAAATAACCATTTTGAGCATAATATCTGATTTATAAAAGAAGCCACAGAAGCAAGCTCATTTTCAAAAATGGAAAAAGTTCTTTTCCTTATAATTTTAGAATCTAAATAAAATGTGGTGGCTTATTTTAACAGACTCCATGTAGACTCACCCAAACCTTCTTTTGGCCTAAGTTTAAATGCAAATATAATTTTCTATATAGACTATGACATGGAAATCAAAGATTGTTCTTGGATTGTCTGGAAAACAGAAGCAGATCTGATTCCACAGATGACTAGGTAACACAGGAAAGCTAAAACCTCAGTCAAATAAATAAACTGCAGGCAATAACATTAAGAAACCATGCTAAAAATACTATTTTACAGAGGTGAATAAAATAAGAATATAAATCATTGGAAAAACTAACACGAAACAACAATGAAAGGAAGTCTTTGTGCTTCTTCAGAACTAAAGCGAAGACCTTCTTTTCAAAAAAGAAATTGATCTTTTCAGCCAAGTAGATTATCTGAGTCTGCTGGAATAGACTTTGAGATTTGAATAGATCATGAAAGCTCAAAAGATATACTAACAAGATTTACCTAAACAGCCATGAATACAGCGACCATACAATTTATTGTTCAAATGAGAACACTTCCAGGATAGAAAAGTGGCACCAATAACGCAAGGATGACAGACAGAAACCAGTATTGTTCCGAGTGAACCACGACATCTAGTCCTCCTGGCATGAATCACAATAATATAAAAGCTATACTTTCCTCAAGCTTACCAACACTTGTGTGGAACACAACTGCAAAGGGCACGTTACCCATATTATGTTGTGTTCCAGAGGGCACCAATCACATAGAAATCATTGTGAATAGCGCCCCTGGAGCTGTGTAGTGTGGTGGTCCTTGGTCCTTATTCCAAGCCAGGCAATTTTCTTAGGACTTAATCCATATTAATTTACTTATTACTTGAAAACTCTGAAATGCTTGTTATCTCCATTTTACAGATGAAGAAACAGAGATTGATTGAATAACCTGCCCAGAGTCACACAGCTAAAATTGGTTGAGCAAAGATATGAATCCAGAAGGTCTGGCATTCCAATTCCTATTTTAATCACTTCCTATACACCTCCCCATTAATTCCTTTTCTCCAGTATAAATTTTCTTTATTCAGGACAATAAGAGGATAAAGCTTTTAGGATGCATAAATTTCCCAAAAGGTATTCTATTCAAATAATTTCCATTACATTAACAGCGGAGCCGCATGTAAAATAATAACGTGTGAGTTGGGAATACTTCACAAAGAATAGGTTAAAGTGATAGACTGTAAGTCAGAGCTTTACCTCTGGCAATTTTGTTTTGAATTGTAAAAATTAAATGAAGAAACCACATGTTTTTTAGAATTGTATTCAAGTATTCAATATTCTTGTTTCATACTTCCAGGCTCAATGAAAAGGGGAAATCATGGGAAAAAATTCATACTTATCCTCCTCCTGACAGTCAGATGACAATTTTTTGAACTAGTATCACAATATGAATGTTCTCCCAATAAATTATTTTCCTAATGAAGGAATTCTAAAGCCTGCTTAAAATCAGATCAAATGTGATGTAAAATACATACACAGTATTCCCACACATCTGTATACCACGTTTGTCCTCAGTCCCAAACATAACTATGCAAATCACCCAAGAGAAAAGTGGGTGCAGAATGGGAAGAGAACTAATCTAGAATGTGTGTTGGGAGGAGACTATTCAGAAAATAGCAAGAAAAAAAGTGAATGAATGATCAAAGATAAAATATTTAGCATAGGGATAGTTCTTTTCATCTTTATTTAGCTTCTAGCTTTTCAACAGTCTAGGGAAAAATTTACATCATAACAAACAATGAATATTATTAATGTGTTCCATTTTTCTGTCCGACAAGAATCAACTTCTTGTTAACTGTTACAGAGACCCCTTTCTATAGAGGTTGCTACAGAGGTTATTTGACTCCCTGGACTAGTTGCTACAAATAGTGGGTTGGCTTCTTGGGCTGACTGTTGCAGACTGTTGGTCATTATTCTAACGTTATGTATGGTGTAGCTATTGCCATTTGCATATTCAGTGTTTCAAGTGTATAAAGGTCCAGCCCCCTCCATCCAATTTTGGACAAATATGAAAGATTTTCTAGCTCTAAATCTACCTTTAAGGTCAGCTGAGGACTTTACTGGAATTCTCCATCTTCTCAATCCTGTTTCCTTTCCACCCCATGCATAGATATTGGCGCCAAGATCACTCCCTAATAAAGAACTGATCTTCAATTTCCATTTTAGAATCTTTTTCCTTGGGAACGCAACCAGCACCAAGTCATAAGAGCCCTGGCTGCCCCAGGTCCTGCTTGCTCAATCCAAAGACTGAAGAGCTCAATATATGGCGCACCCCTAGCACATGTGTATCACACCAGTCTACTGAGGTACATTAGTGCCCAAGAACTACTAGTTCAACCTACTAGGGTGTAGTTCAAGCTGCTCAGAAATAACTTGGGGAAAACTCCTTCAGAGTTACTTAGGAATCAGTTATTACAAACAGCAGTAAGCAACTAGCTACCTTGGCCCCATCTGCTGTTCAAAGAGCCTGGAGAGACAATGGGAAAACCACCGTGAATGTAGAAATCCCACTGATTCAAATTACATTTAGTGATTTATCATAAGAATTATCCTCCTACATGGATTATTGTGAAAAAAAATCATATATATATTCATGTAAGCAAGCATTAATTAATGAGAGTAAATAACAACTGCTTAAATGTGAGTGAATGTTTTGTATTTTCTAATATGAAAAGGTAAAGATATATTTTGACCAAAGGTTTACCACACTCTCAGAGGCTTGAGACCCCTGCTGTTGATAATTGTTTTTTCTAGGGTACTATTTATATCATGGGTTCTCCTTTCTCCTAAGAATTGCAGAGCAAATGAGTAAACTCAATGAGTGAAATAAGGTAATACATTAGAAAACAGAGAAGTTGGTGTGAGAACACTATGGTTCTGCAATCTTGCTTTTATTGTTGTTATCCTTCTCATGTGCATCAGCAGGGGTCCCTAGGAAAATCCTCTATGTGCAAGATTTGAACCCTTCAAGCCAATGCTAGTCTTTGACAGAGTTTTCCCTTTTTTATCACTAGGTTTTAAATTATAACCACAACAATGCCACTTTTATAATACAGTAGTTCAAATATAGGTGTAAATGCTGTGTTTGAATTGTAAACATGTAACAGACTTTTGGTGATATAATTTGAAAGAAATAAAGTTTCACTTGTACATGGGAAGCCAAGCCTATAAATGCTTGGCCACTTCTAGTATAAAAGTCTTGGCTACAAATAAACAACATAAAGGGTGGTCTTCTCTCCAAGGCAGTAATTGTTAATGCACTTAAAGAGCTAAGAAAATTGCAGAGTATTTTCTTTTAGCAACCCATTAAATTTCAGGACTATGTCTCAGATATAATCTAACTTATTACATTTAAAGTTAATCTGTAGTACTTGCAATTCTTATTACCCAGGAGACCTCAGCCTGCCAAAGTAGAACTTTTGTTCCCCATGTTTATCGTTGCTCTTCTTCAGAGGGTTTTGTAGGAACATAACATTTAAAAGAAAGGTTGGTCTCAAATGGGTAGCCAATACCATATCCTTCCAACTGGCCTTGATTGCATACACACATTCACTAATTAGACCTCTTTTACCAAATAGAAAACTCATATTCAGGCATATTCTTAGGTTATTTTCCAAACTAGTTCGTCATTTCTTCATGGCAATTATTCATTCTAAAGTCATAACATAACCATTCCACAATGGGCAAAGCATTTGTCATTCATCTGCAATCATAAATACCTAAGAACAAAAGTGATTAACTGAGGATGAAAATATATGAAAGCCCAACAAAACATGTACCTTAAGATTTTTTAAATTATCTGTTCCAAATGGCTCTGCAAAAAGAAAAAAGAAATTGAAGCATAATGTTTGACAACAGTTTCTGGTTATTTTTCTATTTTGTACATGTCTGCCTTTCATTACCTCCTCAGGTTTCAGGAAGACACAAGCTAATGAACAGAATTACTAAACAGCATGCTAATTGCCCTTGAGTGCAGACCACAGTTAACAAAATGTGTCATGTTTCTGATCTATTTCTGCCCCCATGTTCAGTGAGATGACAAAATACGGGTTGAAAATGCCTTCGTATTCCCTAGAGAAAACACCTTTGATTTAAAGGACATAAGGCAGAGATTTAACTGCTAACCAAGAATATAATCTACTATCTTCATGAATCCAAAACTTAATGGCAAGCTTTCATCATCTTCCCGTGGCTTAAAAATGATCAATACTTATCTAATGGTTACAGCTTGCTATAAAGAAAACAACAGTAACTATAATGCTATTTATGTGAAATAAATAACCACTGTGTTTTAAATCTTAATAAAACACTGATCTGATGCTTAAAATTTGTCAACCAAGTCTTTTTTTTTAATTAAATTACCTAAAGCCTAAGAATAAAACACAGATATTCTCTGCAGTTTTCTTACTTTTTTATAGTGCTCTTTAAGTAACTTAAAAGTTTGTTCCCATAATCTATGTTTTCTTTGGCTTAAAGACACAAAAGTTAGAAGTAGCTTTGCCTCGGGTCCTCCCCAAGACAGGTCAAAGGCCCAGCCACCAACCATCATTATAGGTAAGGCTGCCCAGCAACAAATCCTCCTCACCAATCTGGAGCTGCCTGAGTACATCTTCCAAAAGCAACTAAACACAGGTCAATTACTAAGAGAGCAAATAAGAAAAAAAGAGAACACGTTAGTGGAGTGCCCCATGGATAAATGGTTTGAGAGTTTTAAAGAGAAAAATTTCTGCAAGATCTCTCTCCCTCTCTTTCTTTGTGTAAACACGTACAAAAAAAGATCTTAAGAGAAAGAACTTCATTAATGATCTACTTCACAAGTATTTCTTGTGCTATAGCAAGACTTTGTGGTGTATTTATACTTTATATCACATCTTGGTAACTTTGGGGGTGATAAGTTTTGTTCTTTTTAATATAGTTTTTCTTTATTTTGGATACCTTGAGCTCCTGAACATCTCACTCAGACTCTACTCATTGAGGAATGGTTTTAATCAATTATTATATGTCCAGAGAGAATTTATTCAGTTTAAGAATTAATCACTGGATTCCTTTCTTTCATAGACTTTCTAGTGTCTCATTGGTACCACTTCTAAAAAGGTGAACAGATTGAATGGGAGAAAGTAAAATGAAAATCAATCGCAGTTCAATTCCCAATATATGATAGAGAAAAACTTCATTCATAAAATGAAAAATTTGAAATGGATGCTATTGCAGTATGGCTACTTTAGGAAGCAAACCTTAAATGGAGTTTAGGGTTCACTATATTTATTAGGGATTGTCTTTGGGATCAATATATATGGAAGGGAGTAGAAGGAAGCAGCACCAGGTAGAGGGTACAGTTGAGATACAGGCTTGACTATTTCAGTGGACTCCACAGGGAATCTGGAGCCGCAATGGCCCCATCAACGTTGCCCCATGGGTGGCAGAAACAGCCAGGTTAATATACTTCCATCTTGATCAGTCATTGGATGTTAGCCATGCATGAAAGGTCATGAGCTTGGACAAGGCAGCAATCCCTGGAGAGGCTGCGAGCTGAATGCTGTCCACTGACAGCACTCCCAGAAGCAGAGGCAACAAGAATTCTCTTGAAGGAGGATCTAGGTGGTGAATCTCCATGCCCACAACAGACGCTCCCCAAAGTACTTTGCAGTCATCCTCCATTCCTACACTTCTTGATGATGCCTCATTTCCCTTTCCTTATATTTGCCGTCAATGCCAGTGTTTCTCAAACTCAACTATGGATTTCATTTAATAACAATAAAAAAGTATATCAGAGATATTCAGTGTTGATTTAAAGTGCCATAAGCATGAAGTCTTTTAAATATCTGCAAATTTAAATTCTTTAAATTTATACCTCTTAAAATTTTATGAAAAATTAAGTTTAAAATATAAATGTAAGCAAATAACAAGAACTTCCAATGTAATATTAATATGTTAGATAATCTTCTCTTGGTTTAATAGCTGAAAGAGTAAACCTCAAAATAGATATATTTCTCTGGTTTGACAATAATAATAATAGTAGTAGTAATAAATAATGCAAAGTAAGCTAGCTGTAATAAGTTTGGAGAAATGGTATCATACTTAAAATTCTTCTACAGAACAGTCCCTGAATGCTCGTTTCAATAAGATGACATTTAGCCACTCTCTAAAGTTCTGCTTTTCCTTGTAGATATGTTTGTCATTGAGGCATATTGTACGCCACACTGAGAATCAGGAGAGAAAAACCCACATGATAATAATAAATAATGTTTCCTCACTATATGTTATTCACTCTTTAAAGCATTTTACTTGCATTCCTTCATTTAACTCACAAGAGAGAAGTATGTGGTAGGTTCTACTAATAACACATTTTATAAAGAGTAAGATTGAGGCACAGAGAATTTAAAAAACTAGCACAAGATCTCAAAGCTTGACTGTGTTTGTGTGTGAATATATACTCACATGTATTTTGAATTTTAAAATTATATTATTAATTTTTTAGTTGATGTAAATATACTATTTTGTTATACAATCCAACTGTCTCAAAATCATTATTAATTTTGTTATATTTTAGCATGAATCATAAGCACAAAGTATTCACGTTTTCTACAATTACAGTATTTCAAATTACCTAGTGATTTCAAACATATTTTATAAGATATTATGTAAATAAGGTTCAAAGTTAAAATATATATGTTATAGTTAATGAAAGAAAGAATAATCTGACTAATTTGGAATACGGAACATCTTACTACCAGGAAACGGAGAGGAGAAGCAAAATCCTCTAATTTTATGTATGAGTAAAAGTGGTTCTTATAAAGGTTAGTAACCTCTGTAGTAAGTGACCAAAAAAAAAAAACAAAAAACTGACTTCAGGGTTTAACTCTTGATAATGTTTCCAAAATTTACTGAGGAAAAATATTTCAGACAGAAGATAATAAGAGTCTGAATTAATGAAGTTGAGATAGAGAAACAGAGTTTATATTTCAAATGCCAGAGAAAGTCAAAAAAGCATAAACACTGAGTATTTGTCATTGACTAATCTAGTAAATGGTAAACTTAGCTGTACAAAAACCACAGTGTTAAAAAAAAAAGGAGATGCAGTTATATAATGATTTCTTTGCATAAAGAAACATTTTAGGCCAAAATGAGATGCATGATACACAGTTTGTTGGTATTAAAGCAATAACTTTGAATAACTGCTTCTCTCAGAGAAGACACTTTATCAGTTACTCATGACTGTAGAATAAGAAAACATTTTCATGTTTCATTTTCATTGTCTATCAAGTCCGTCCTTTGACATAAGGATAAGAGCAAAATTTGGAGTAATGAAAGAAGATTTGTATGAGATTTTATTAAAAGAAAAAATACCACGTTTTTCTCTTTTTATTATTTCATTTTCAGCAGATGTCATTCTTATCTCAACAACAGGTATCGTTTATGAAAATAGGTAAACAGAGTCCAGTTCTCTCTCCTTCATAGGACATATGTGCTTGAAAAGTCATGACGGTTTTTGTAGGGGCAGATTACCATGCACGGGTTGCCAATCCCAGGGGAGGACTCCAACTACATGGAGGAGAGGAAAGATCATCACAATGCCAGCCACCAGGGATAGAAGTCCAAATGCTTCTACCCACTGCATCTTGCTATCGGAGTGGCCAAGAAGAAAACAATACAGTCAAGCACTGGATGGAATAATGATTTACTTACATGGAGAAGAGACAAAACAAGGTCAGCTTCAATAGCTGGTGGTGTTCTCCAGTGGCCAAAAGGTTCTGTCTCCGCCCCATTCCCGCCCTGCAGTGGGATTGTGCCCTATGACTCACATGCTTCAAGAAAAGACTAGGTGGTAAGCTTGGCACAGGATGTGGAGGATCTTTATCTCTAGGTAGGATAGTGCTCCAAGCCCAATAACCATTTTCATGTGTCTGAGTCGGGGTGAAAAGACTACAGGCACAAGGACTGCCTTTCCCAACAATTTTCGTCTCTGGATTAATTCTGCAGTATCTCTAAGACATCCCAACATCTCTTAAGAGATTTACAGGACAAAAGTCCAACTTTTTTCGTGGTATTAAAGAGCACTGAAGGATTTCACAAAAGAATTCATCCCACTGAGAATTTCTTATAATTACAGCTGACACCTTATTTATTGTGGGAGCAATATGCTGAGTAATATAATAGAGATCAAGATAATATGCTTTCAGACAATATAGACCAAGATAGTTTAATATTGCCTGACAATACAATTTTTTTTCTTTTAATTTGGTAGAACTTATTTTTTCTCCAGAAGTATTTTGTCTTGATTCATTCTCTACAAGACCTCTGAAGCAACACTATCACTTGATAAAACTGTCAGTGACAGTTTTAGTTCTCTCTGCTCTGCTCCGTAGTATAGATTTCATAAATGTAGTTAGATTTTGCTTTCATCAATTTACCTCTTGATAATCGGTCTCTAAAGACATACACCTTAGAATGCCAAATACTTGGTAATTGCCTCAATATCTGATTTTTGATCCAATTATTAACAATTCTAAAAGGAAAAAATAAAAAGTTGTTTATCCCCTTTTTTCTCAGTGACATCTTGGAGGCAGTGGGAAGAATATATGTGCAGAAATAAAAAGTTTGATGCCAAAATTTGCTGCAGATCTTCAACTTAGCAACTTCTTAGAAGGTTCAGTGAGTGTTGCTTTACAAAAATATATAAATATTGCTAGAGGCCACTGCTTCAACAGCACTTTGTCGGCACTAAAGTAAACATCTGGGACTCCTTTATTGCTATCTCATTGCCTCAGTAAAGTAATCTTAATTTCACTTTGCTAACAGCCTGTATATTAAGGCAATATATTGAATATTCATAACTCACACAAGAACCAGGATATTACAATGGAAGTATGGTTGGGGAAACTTAAAAAGAAGAATTTATTTAATTTGCAAAATCTGCTAAGAATGTAGATCCTAAACCCCAGTGCATTTCTTCTACAGCAGGTGAAACCAACTGAATCAGAGATTCTGCTGAATTATGAAGTCTCATATTCTTCCTGGATATTTGCAGATGCACAGTTGAGATTTAGGCAATGATTACAAGGAGGTGTTTGGGTAATATGACATTGTATGTAAAAATATTATAACATTTAGGTATTAAGTAGGATGATTATTTGAACAATCTGAGACAGAGAAAAAGTAAAAGAGAGCTAGCACCTAGAAGAACAAGGAGGAAGAAAGAGGTGGGGCTTGGAGGCAGTATTAAACAAGAGCCTGGCAGTTGATATCCAACAACTGAGGATAATGACAAGCTTCCCTGGAAAACAGTTCAGACAAGAGCAGTATGAGATTTCAGGTTTCCATGAAAATGGGGTAATGGGAACCAGATAGAGCTATGATCTGTGAAGCACCACAAGTACTCTGTGATATTCAAAAGAGCAAGATGCCTTTGGTCTCAGCGAAAGCTAAGAGAACTTGAAAGGAAACAAGCCTAGCCTGGAGAACTACAATCTACTCTTAACCATCATCCTTTTTAACAATTTATTTCTTATCTCCTCATCATTGCCCAGCTATATATTACATATATATCTGCTTGTGTGATCTGTTTTGGTTTTTTGGTAAATTATATAATAAGCAAGGAAGAAACTAATCTACATTTTATTATTTTTCCCTTATTTTTCTTCCTCTGCCTATTTTTTTTTGGAGCAGTGCTAAAAATAGTAAAATGAAAAATGCACTAATCTTTATAGATTCTAATCGCAACAGTATTTATGTATGCTTAATATCTTTCTCTTCTTAAAATCACAACTATGTCTTCAAGACCTGGACTAGAAAAACTCAGCTTTCTGTAGCTATCACCAGCATATACCCGTTGCCCTGTAAGCATCTCTCCACTGTTCTGATCACTATCGTGTGTAACCATTACACAACTCCCCTTAGCATTACACTGGTGTTACATTGATTAAAAGAAGCAAGTATGAGCAGTAGTATCATTGAATTTCTAAATGTTAAATATATATAAGTTAGAAATGAAGATATGCATTACTAAATTAAGAAACAGACCAGGCAAAGTTGCTCAATGGGGGTGTATGAAGGGAGGAAAAAGTTTGGCATGTGAAATGCTACTCAGAAAGCACAGGACAGAGAGAAATGCCTGAAAAGAAAGAAGAGATCACAGAATCGGTACTTATATTGCTCTTTATGGTTTACATACCATTTTCACAATATTATCTTATTTAATCTCCACAACAGTTCTATAAAGAAGCTGATTTCATTCTTATTTTACAGATGAAGGAACACTAGAGGTTGGTTTGCCCATGTTAGGGATATAAGCAAAATCTGAATGCAGCCTCAACTTTAGATTCCATGGGCAGCGCAGAATGATTCTTTTAGCACGCATGCAGTTAAAACTCACCCTGGCAACACATTCTACAGGTTCCTGTAGTCCATAATGACAAAAATTAAATTGAGCTTCAGGAGCTTACAATTAAATGAATGATCACAGAGAAATAAATGGAGAAAATTTGATTCCAGGCAGATCGTAATAAGTGCTCTGATGGAGTTACAAACATACTGGAGGAGAAAGAAAGGCATATAAAAACCCTGGGTGTATCTGGGAGGCATCTTGGAGAGTGTGAAATCTGAGTGGGCTTCAAAAAAAGTTTTTTATTAGGTTTACATAGTGGCAAAGAATATTCTAGACAGAAGAGAACAGCTTGAGCAAAGAGCTAGAGACAAGAAGAGGAATCAGGGTTGCGGAGGATAGCTTATAAGTCAATAAGACTAAAACACCAGGTGCATGGGGAAAGTAATCAGAGATGATTAGAAAGGTAGAGAAAGAACAAAATCTGAAGAGTTTTTAAAGTAAGGCTGAGGTTTTGAATTTAGCTTTTTTGCGCAGCGCCTGCCATAGGCTAACTTTTCTTTTTTTTTTTTAACCCAGAAGAGACAACATAACTATGGGAAAAAGAGGAAGGAGTTATCGATTCATTAAAGATGTTTGCATCTTCTCAAATGGCTATGTTTTTGAGCGCAGCTTCCCAAGACTTGAAATGTCATGATAAAGGATTTGGACAAGCATGTTCACAATACTGCAAAATCTAAATTACTCCAGTGCAAAATTCTTTGGGAAAATACAATGTGCAGAGAGAGGATTTAAAATACCCTTCAGAGAATGACAAGCTAAAATGAAATCCTAAAAAGAAGCCTTCTCCCAGTTGAAATGGAAGGGAAGGGAAGGGAAGACTCCATCTACAGAAAAAATTAAATGCAGGTACCAGCTACTTAATAAATGATGGTTGAGCAATAAACATTATGAATAATTTACAACCCAAATAATCTGCAGCTGAAGGATGCATTCTCCCACCCTCATCACCCCACCAAACACTGCACTTTAGAATAGCCTTGAAAATGGCAGCTGGGAATATGATAAAGAGAAAATTAAAATAGAAAAAAATTTACTAAATGCTTTCATCCAATTGCATACTTCTTTATTGAAAGAACTTGTCAGTAAATAGGAAAGAAGTAAACATGGGGAAAACATCTTGAATCTTTAAATTATAATTTGAGTCATCTAGTCTGTTGTTATTTGTCCAAAAAACACGTGTAATACCTACTAAATACAAGGTATATACTTTTCTAAGTATTTAACAAGCTGCAACTCATTTAATTGTTATAACAATCTTAAGAGGTAGGTACAGTTATTATCACCATTTCTCTAATGAGAAAACTAAGGTACATCATTAACTTGCAGAAAGTTACATATATTATCAGGCGACAGAAACTGTGAGTCCATAACAGAGCATAACAACTAGACTATGCTCTCTTCTTTTTCTTTGCAGATTGTTTTCCAAGAGGTAGCAAAAATGTTATTACTCACTTATATAAAAAAGATTTATTAGCCTTTATTTTAATAGCAGGCATTTTCTAGCTGCTTGGGATGTAGTGATGAACTAAAGATAGGTAATGACTCTGCCTTTCTGGACCTCACCTTCCGTTAGACAAGGCAGGGAATGCATAATTAAACCATTAAATAAGCAAGACTGTTTCAAAGAATAGGAATCATGAAGAAAATGATGGGTTATTTGAAGGGAGTAGCTGGAGGTGGACCAAAATTTATAAACATATGCAAAACTGGCTTTGTGGATGGGAGACGCAACTGTCCCTTCACCAGATAAAATTTATTTGCATATCTCCAGACAAGAATCATTTCATTGCAAACAGTTATCTACAACTTACATAGTTGCACAACAGCTCAAAGACAATGAAAGACCAATTCCTATAAAGTTAAATCACCCAGAAGGCTGTGCTAAAGATGAGAAATAGTTTTCCATTGATTACACCCAGTAATCTTGGTCTATTTGTTTTCAAAACGTTTCACAATTTTTCCTAACACTATATGTGTCATAGATAGTTGGTGTCATAAAAGTTATATTTTAATGACTTAGAAATCTCAAGTCAACATTTTTTCTGTATTCTGACTCATTTACTACCTACCAGACATCTCTACAATGTCTAAAAGGCATCTCGAACTTAACATACAAGAATTCACTGATTTTCTTCACTGAACCTATTTCTTCTTTACTTTTCACTAACACAGTAAATGACATCACTATCCAACCAATGACTCAAACCCAGAAACCTCAGGCGTCATACTAGGCTCTTTATTCCATCAGACTCCACATGAAATCCACCGTGCTCTTCCTCCAAACTGCATTTTGATTCATTTACTCTTGCCCCTCTCCATTGTCACCATCCGTGTTCAAACCATTTTTATCTCCGAGTTGACAACTTTAATAACCTTGAAAGTCTTCTCCCTTTTTCTATTCTTGTCCCTCTCCCTTCCATTCTCCTGACAGCAAGCAGGCAGAACATCCTTCATAAATGTGAATCAGATAATATTATCATGAGGCTTAGAATCCTTTGGTGCATTTCCACAGAATAAAGAACAAATCACTCACCATGTGTCTATAAGGCTCTTTATGAACTGCCCATCTTTTTCTTCAATGGAATCTAGTACTCTGATGGCATTTAATATATATAGTACAGACACTTGGATTCTCCAGCTCTTCAAATATAACATGGTTCCTATCTAAAGAACTTTTCACTTTCCATTCTCCGTGTCTGTCCTGGTCTTTTCTGGCTCTTCCCAGAGCTGGATTCTTCTTGAACTTCAGATTTCAGCTTTAATATCCCCTTCTCAGTGAGGTCTTCCCCTAACTCCCTGTCAGAAAGAGGTCATCCCTTCTCTTTATTTTGCTATATTACCCTGTTAAATTTCTTCAGAGGATTTACATCAAACTTATTTTACTTGGTTATTGATTTATTTTCTGTGTCCCTAGAAAAGTCTAGGAGGGCAGACGTCATGATTTTCTTATTCTTGCACATATTGATGCTTAATAAACATGTGTTGACTGATTGATAAAAAATAGTTACTTCGGGCGTCCCTGGTGGCGCAGTGGTTGAGAGTCCGCCTGCCAATGCAGGGAACACGGGTTCGTGCCCCGGTCCGGGAAGATCCCACATGCCGCGGAGCGGCTAGGCCCATGAGCCATGGCCACTGAGCCTGCGCGTCCAGAGCCTGTGCTCCGCAACGGGAGAGGCCACAACAGTGAGAGGCCCGCGTACCGCAAAAAAAAAAAAATTTACTTCGATGAGTATTTCCCAAAGCATATTTCATGAAATAATAGAATGTCAATGATTGACACAAAAAAATTATTTCATTAACATCACTAAAATTAGTAAATGTCAAGAAAATACTTTTCCAAAATTTTCCGTGTATTTTTTTCTCACCTGGCACATATATAAATTTAAAAAACTTTTCAATAATATTATTTGATTGTAATACCTTTAAAAAGATACTATATGAACAAAGAATATGAGGTTTTTTCCCCCTTGATATAAAGTAATCTATCATTCTGGATTTGTTGATGGGTCTTTGAACTTTAGAGCAGGGAAGGAAAGAACTGATAAGTTCTTTGCATCCAGATTTACACATCTGTAATGGATTGATTGCCAATGAGAGGGAAGAAAGAGGAAGATTTCTGAAAATTCCAACCATAATCTTTCCTAATTCATTACAATGCAAACACTGTACAAACATATTGACTAGGCCTTTACTGAAAATCTTAACAGAAAGAAACATCTGGGTGGCTATGTATGAATACCCCAGCCTCTTTTAGATCAGTTACTTATTAATTGATTAATTTTATAAATATTCACTGTACATCTCCTCCTGGTACTGGGGATTCATCAGGGGGACAAAAAAACAACAAGGCTTTGCCTCTGTTAGAATTTATAATATCATGAGGAAGACAGACATTAATAAACAGCAATTGAGCAAATAAGCCCATAATTACAGATCTGATCATTGCTATGAAAAAGAACAGTACAGGCTAAACACACAGTAGGGGCAGCTAATTTAGATTTGGAGTTAAGTGTAGGCTTTTCTTAGGAAGGGACATTTGAAAGGTTCAATGAATGTAATTTGATATTAAGTAATTTCTTTTTCTATGAAAGATTGGCCATTATTACCTATAATTTGGTTAAAAGTGACATGTAAATATATAGATATAAATATATAAATGCATTTGCTCCTGAATTTCTCCTTCACATTGTTATTCAAAAGAATGACAACTTAAGAAAGAACGAGAATGAGCTCTGTTCAGTATTATCTTACTATCTTCCACAGAAATATTCCCATTAACACGTTTATTGATTTATCTTTTTTTAAGTAGAAGTCACAGAGCTTTTTTTTTTTTAACATCTTTATTGGAGTATAATTGCTTTACAGTGGTGTGTTAGTTTCTGCTTTATAACAAAGTGAATCAGCTGTACATATACATATATCCCCATATCTCTTCCCTCTTGCGTCTCCCTCCCTCCCACCCTCCCTATCCCACCCCTCTAGGTGGTCACAAAGCACGGAGCTGATCTCCCTGTGCTATGCGGCTGCTTCCCACTAGCTATCAGAGTTTTTTAAAGAACATAAAATTAATATGTTTTGGCATTTGCCATATAAGTTAGTTTCAGTTTTTGCTATCAGATCTTAAATTAATGAGATTTCAAACTTTGTAAACAGGATAAGAGCGTGTCAATGAGGCTGATAATTTATAGTTAATAGGCTTTGCCTTTATGCATTAAAAAAAGGAAGTAAAATTTAGAATGGAAATTAATAACCCTTTGCTTCTAGGGAAGAGAAAAAAAAATCTGTTTGAAGGTTCAAAGATTTTTTGAATCGTAAAATGTGTCACATTCACCTTCATTTTTAAAAACCTTTTGAAAATACGTAATGAATCCTAGACAATCTTTCAGATAAGTGGTGATTATGTAAGCTATTGAAATTTTTAGACAGATGCATTTGTCAGCCTAGCCTTGGTTTTCAACCTTTAATAAAAATCAGAAAATCCCCTTACTGTAAAAATTAATACTGAGTATTTTCTAGTTGTTTTCTTTCTAGTTGAGGAATTACAGGAGTTATTCTAATTCAATTTAGACATGAATTGGCAAATGTGATTGCAGTACCTATACACAAGATCCTTTAAATACTGATACACTTACATCCTAGTCCATACAAGTAATAATAGATGATAAAACTAATACACATGTTTTTGATGTAAGTTTCCAGATTTACTTTAATGACACTTTATGGAGTGTTTACTATGTATCTGTGGCATTGTGAAGCCCACAAATCGGGAAATCACACAGTTCCTAGACTCCGTTTAGTGGCAAATTACTCTCATTTTGAAAATACTGACCACCAACTGTGTGCCATGGCCCTTGACAGGCACAGATGTCAAGGTGAAAACAGCATGGATGGTGGCACCAAAGAGCTTACAATATAGAAAGGAAATTAGGATATTATTATAAAGGTTAGGTGACTATTGTACACATAAAATAACATCCTCTAAGTAAAAGTAAAAATAAAATAAATCCCCTAAGAACAGAACATAGTCAATGGACCTGGTGTGGCTAACAGAGATGCAAAATAAAATGGAGCCAGGCAGTCATGACAGACCTTGGATTCAGTCGCGTAGTCTGTATTCTTAGAAAAAGCACAAACAAAAACTATAGAACTGGGCTTCCCTGGTGGCGCAGTGGTTAAGAATCTGCCTGCCAATGCAGGGGACACGGGTTCAAGCCCTGGTCTGGGAAGATCCCACATGCTGCGGAGCAGCTAAGCCCATACGCCACAACTACTGAGCCTGTGCTCTAGAGCCCGTGTGCCACAGCTACTGAAGCCCACATGCCTAGAGCCCGTGCTCCGCAACAAGAGAAGCCATCGCAATGAGAAGACCGTGCACTGCAACGAAGAGTAGCCCTTGCTCACCACAACTAGAGAAAGCCCGTGCACAGCAAGAAAAGACCCAACACAGCCTAAATAAATAAATAAATAATAAAATAAATAAATTTATAAAAAAAAAAAACTATAGAACTATTGATCCTGCTAAAGGGTCCTGTTTGAAAAACTGCCGTTGAGAAGCTCTGATGACAGCCACTCACCGAAAACTTGTGGTCAGACTGCAAGGGGCCACTTAGTCCCTTGCAGGGACTGAATAATAACTGAAATGATTACTTCTTTCTATTTCTATCTTGCCTCATTTAAATGTGACTGTATACATGATACGTATGATAAAAAAGAAAACAAAGGAATTTATACTGTAGAAAAGTAATATGGAGAGCACAGAGATTTTTAGTATGGTGAAACTATTCTATATAATACCATAATGGTACATACATATCACTATACATTTGTCCAAACACATAGAACGTACAACACCAAGCGTGAACCCTAATGTAAACTATGGACTTTTGCTGATAATGGCATGCTAATGTAGGTTCATTGCTTGTAACAAATGTAGCATTGGGTGAGAGATTTTGGTAATGGGGGAGGTTGTATGTGTGTGGAAGAAGAGAGCACATGGGAAATCTTTTATCTTCTGCTCAATTTTGCTGTGACCCTAAAACTTCTCTTAAAAAATGTGTTTAAAAATTGAAAAAAAAAGTAAGCTGGGCTTCCCTGGTGGCGCAGTGGTTGACAGTCCGCCTGCCGATGCAGCGGATGCGGGTTCGTGCCCAGGTCCGGGAAGATCCCACATGCCGCGAAGCGGCTGGGCCCGTGAGCCATGGCCGCTGAGCCTGCGCGTCCGGAGCCCGTGCTCCGCAACGGGAGAGGCCACAGCAGTCAGAGGCCCGCGTACCGCAAAAAAAAAAAAAAGTAAGCTGAAGAAAAATAAAATTTCAAGTATACTCCTCAAATACATTCCATGAAGCCCCATGTAGTTTCTAGGAGTGAGCCAAAAATGTGACTTTTGACAAGTGCAAAGAGGAAATTGATATCAATGCCTCAGTGTTAGATAAGACCAGGAAGTATTCCGAATAATGAAGCCTGAGAAAAATGCCCCTTTCTCTCTTTAAAAGAAGGCATCATGTTTTGTAGTGGAATACAATACAATAAATATAATAATGCTCCTAAAGTTATTTCTGACTCATGAACAATCCAGCTAGTGTAATTTTAGGAAGCACCAGAATAGTGATTTCTGCATGTGCAGCTTTTTGAAGATCTGAACGCTTCAGAGATAAAATTTAGACCATTTGGAAGGTGTGCTTCTCAAATTGTGTTAAGAAGACACTTGAAGATGTGGAAGTGTGCAGGTGTATTCAAAAATCACATTTTCCTCAATGTTGAACCATTTTAAACATTAATTTTACATTAAAAGAAACATGGCTATAATGGAGCAGCATAACCTTTCCTCCCCACAAAAAAGGGAAGAAAAATCATTAGACTTTAAATAAATTTCACTCCCTCTTCACAGCTGGTTATTTGGCTTTGCTCTTCATTTTCTTATGAATACCAGTTTCCTCTTGTGCCATTGGTATGACTCTGGTAAAAACATTTGAAATCATGATTCGAAAGCAAGGGTATGAGACTATATGCTTGAGATAATGTTTGTGATGTCTTTCGGGGGGCTACAAACTTCAGCCTGGCCACACCCTCCATTTTCCCTCCAAAGTCCATCATCCCCTGCTAGCAGCAAGATTTCCACTGAAGTTAAAAATGAAGAGACTAGAGATAGATAAGGCCGACATAGAGGAGAAAGCTTTGAAAGACAGTATGCAGATTAGGAACATGGGCTTTGGAGCCAGGAAATCCTTATTTGAAACCTGGTGATGCTACATATTTGTTCAATCACGTTACTTTACCTCTGTGAGCCTTAGTATTTTCATTTGCAAATAAGGACAACAATAATATCTACCTCACTGGTTATATTGAGGATTATATGATATGATATTGCACTGTCCCATAGGGCAGCCACTACCCACTTGTGGTTATTGAGAACTTAAAATGTGGCCAGTCCAACTTGAGATGTGCTATAATTGTAAAATACACCCTGGATTTTCAAGATTTAGTTTGAAAAAAGAATACAAAATATTGTGTTAATAATTTTCTATATAGTTTATATATTTTCATGTTGTAATTATATTTTGGATATAATGGTTTAAATAATATTATTAAAATTAATATCACCTATTTCTTTTTACTTTTTAATATTTTTATTTTAATATCCTTTCTAAAAAGTGGCCAGGCTTGCTTTCATTATTCCAATTTACAGGTGAGAAAACTTAAGTTCAGAGAAACTAAGACATTCAAAATTCCACACAAGTAGGGGCAAAACACAGAAACAAATGCCAGTCTTCTGTGCTTTTTATCACTTAACTGTGCTACCTCTAAAAATCAGCATCACTGCATGATAATAGTAATAATAACAACAACAACATCATCTTCATTTACCAAGTGCTCCTCATGAGCCTGATACTGTTTTAAGTACTTTAAATGGATTAGCTAATCTGATACCCCTACTATTGAAATAGATCCAATTATGATCTCACGTTTTACAAATTGGGAAAGCAAGGTGCAACACCTGCCTGTATGTACTGGCTTCCTGTACTCTGATCTCACCCACAGACTTTGACTTAAATTAAGGAGCAAATTAAGGGACCTTGAAATTTGTTTAATCTTCAGTCCTTAAAGTCAGAACGTCTCTGCACCTCCAAAGCACATGCATGCTGAATTTTACTTTATAATCCTGGATTGTTAATCATTACTCATGAGAATCTTTTTGCATTTTATCAATGACTTAAACATTAAATCTGTAGTGTGTATATATCATAGTGGTTCAAAGTGCAAGGTCTCAAGCCGGCCTGCCAGGTTCAATTCCTGGATCTAAAGCTTCTTACTGTGAATTTGGACAAGTTACTAATCTCTTCAAGTCATAGGTGTTTTCATCTTTAAAATATAAAATGATAGAAAGTAAAGGAAGGCAGCTAGCTAAACGGTCTCCCATTTCAAAAATTGCCATGTATCGTTTCACCAAAGGTTTATTTTTCAGAGGTGCCAGGGGAAATATAAAAACTAAAGTCCTTCTGAAATACATGATTTTAATGGATTTTTTAAATCACTGTATGTTTTGTATAGTGAATTGAAAATAGGAGTAATGAACAGCATACCACTGTTTAATCAATATCTATTGCTCGAATCATAGATTGATATGGATATGGTGTGTGTGGTTGGTGATTGTTACTGTGTTGTCCTGTTTCTTAAATTTAAATATAATTGAGAAAACCTTTATATAAGTTATATTTAGGAGATTAAATTATATGTCTATAAAAACTTTGGCATTATACCTTTATTGTATCTTTTTTTTTTTGTATAAGAAACATAATGACACCATTTTTACTGCAAGCATTTTTTTTTTTCCAGGAACATAAACTATTTAAGCATGGGAATCGTCCGTATTGATTGAGAGCACTGTGTACCTACTTTGTAATAGCTAAGTCTGGGGCAATAAGCTTGCAATTTCTCTAAGGAAATGATATAAGGTTGTAGAATAAAGGTAGACAGCATTCTCTAAACATATGAAGTTTTAAGCATTATCTTTGGCAGCCATAAAATAAATATCATTCAATTCCAGTTGGATGGTATCTCCCCCAAACTCTATTTGCAACACTCTCTTAGTACTTTATCCCGCACACTGTTAAAAAAGTAATGAAGATCGTGTATTTTTAAATTAATAAATAACCCTGAACCTCTTAGTTTCTAAGTTCTAGTCACAGAATGAAATAAACACTAACCCTTTCTTTGATTCATTGCTATAAATTTTCTCTCTCTGGATTTGGCAATTTAATTCTCTGTGCCCTGGCAGCTACTCAAGCATATAAATTGTATATATATAATCCAAATACTCTTCAACCTAAGACTATTAAAATAACAGAGAGGACATATTTCACATTCAAACATGATAACACTTGATAACACATGATAACACTTACTTGACCTATTTTTTTCTGATCCTAAAAATGTTAACATCACATTACTGAATAGTTTATATATTTGTTCAATCAGCAGATGTTTTTGAAGTGTTTGTTTACTCTTTTATGAGGTACTGTGATAGACTCTGCTGTTAGAAAGATGTCTAAGAAATAGTACCTGCCCTCAACTAACTGGAATATACTTAAATCAATGTCAATATTTTCCATCGAGAATAGAGAAAAACGAGTATGTAAGTGAACCCAGGTGAGGGTGAACGGAGGACAAGGACTAAGAAAAGATTCACCAAGGAGCAATATTTAAACAGCCTCTTCAATGAAAATTGGCCTGATGGACAAGGCAGAATCGGTTTTGAGGCCAGGGGCAGTCAGTCTATGCAGAGAAAATCACTCACAGAGGGAAATGCAAACATAGAAAGATAAGAAACAATGATTTGTTTGAGAAACTGTCAATAGTTACATAAACTATGTTCTAGGTACATGTTACAAGGGAAGAGACAGGGTTGGAAAAAAGACGGGGCTCAAGAGAAAATTAGGGGTTTATTCATGAAGCAGAAGTAGTCCTCTCTTCAGTATTTGTGAAGCATGAGGGAAGAATATAAATGAAAATTTACAGGTCATATGTTATAAGCCTACCTAGCTCCTGAAAACAGGTCACCATTGGGCAAGAAATTCTAAAGCGAGATCTGAAAGGTGGGAGACGCAGAAGCAAGGACTACATATCTCCCTGGCTCCAAAGACTGGTGTAGCTAGGGAGGGCCATATGGTACTCTCTAAAGCCCAGTGACATGGGCATGGGTGCCGCTTGCTTGAATCTGAGACTGGCAGCCTTATGAGCTCTGCATAAGAGTTTGGACTATAAAGATGTTTAAACAAACAAACAAAAAAGAGTTTGGACTTTTTCTGCAGCCTAAAGAGAAGCACTGAAGTCCTTTCAGTAGTGAATGTCTTAGATAACAGTTTTATTGTTTGCATATCTACAAATTAGTGAAGGTCACAGATAGGAAAATTTTCTTTTCAGGGTAAAGTAATGCTATATAGATATTGTAACCTTCTTTGAAAGGACTCATTTATTAAGACGCTGTACAATAGATATAATTAAAATTGGCAAACTACATAAAGTATACATTGCTATTTATCACGTGTAATGCTTTATTATTTAAAAACCCCTCAGAAACTATGCCACACTGTGGATTTAATCCTGATAATGGTCACTCTGAGCACTGAGAGTAATCGACTTCCCACAAAGGAGGTTCGTAAATGTCTGGGCTGAGCCTCATAGACTGCGGAGTAGGTATGGGAGAAAGGAAAGAGACCCCATTCAAAAGATGCAGACTTGGGAAGTGAATCCAAGTAACCTGGATTTCAAACAGCCCAACCCTATTTTTCTGCATTTATTCTTCAAGTACACAGAGACCGTCCACAAATCCTCTAGTAATTCTTTGCTTTAAAATTGTTCGCCCACACAATGACTCCTTCAATTTAAGAATGGTGTTGAAACATAGTAGAGTTTCAATTTCAAAAAAGAAAATGTCACACACTAGAGTGGGTGTTGTGGTGTGCCACCCAGATCCCCAGGTGGCTGGTGGCTGAGTCCCTCTCTGGGAATCACCCTTTTCAGAAGAGAACTGCCTTTGCCAGGGTTTCACCTCCTTCCCAGGGCAACTCAACATGCTATTAGTCAACGCACATCCCCTTCTAAAGGTCCATCCTCCTTGCCCCAGTGCATGCCCACCACGCAGGGCCTTCTCAGCAACAGAACTGATCATGTCACCGTTCACTCTCTGCCGTTGCTAGGTCTGTTACAGCAGGCAGGTAGCTAGATATGAGCAGAGAAAGGGGGACAGGGGCCACACAGCAGGAAACCACATATCTTGGAAATAGCAGGGGTCCTTGGGCAGACAGAGAAAACCAGGAACCTCCAGACTGACAGGAAACCGCGCATTTTGGGATGATAAGTGTCCTGGAGGCCGACAAAGAAAGTTGGGAGGGCTTCCCTGGTGGTGCAGTGGTTGAGAATCTGCCTGCCAATGCAGGGGACACAGGTTCGAGCCCTGGTCTGGGAAGATCCCACATGCCGCTGAGCAACTAGGCCCGTGCGCCACAACTACTGAGCCTGCCCGTCCAGAGCCTGTGCTCCACAACAAGAGAGGCAGCGACAATGAGAGGCCCGCGCACCGCGATGAACAGCGCCCCCGCTCGCCGCAACCAGAGAAAGCCCTCGCACAGAAACGAAGACCCAACACAGCCAAAAATTAATTAATTAATTAATTTAAAAAAAAAAGAAAGTTGGGAAAAGGCAGGAATCTCAGGCATCCAAATGTAACCTTTTGTTCATTAGGCCATCATTACAATAAAATTAGCCTTGCAGATAAGAAGTTCCCATCCTGCACTGATACCATGACACTTCAGATCAAGACTAAACAAGGACAAAAATCGCTCCTCCCCTCTGGAAGGTGCAGCTGGGGTGAAATCAGGGACTATGACCCCCTACCTCCTCCCTCCCCAGTGAATATTCTGCCCCTTTATTTCTTACACGCCACATAACCAGCTTGCCAAAGAAACTCAGGGCAGCTACTCACCTAAGACTGCCCTCTCCCCCCTTGAGAGCCAACTATCGCTTATATAAATCCTCGCTTTTCTTTCTTGACTTCTTGTCTAGTCTCTGAATTCTTTCTGTGAGGACACAAGGACCTACCCTCCAGGAAGAAACATCTTTGGCGGAGCCACAAGGAGAAGCCTCTCTCCTCCCTCGCGCTTGAGAGGGGCTGCCTTACTTCCCACCATTTCACTCCTGCTTTCAAATCATCTGTCCCATTTTTGGACCTATTGCCTCAGAGATGTGACTGCCAGTTAAGCATTTAAAAGCCGCTGGGTGCTTGCCAAGAGAAATCTCCCACGAGAGAGGAGGAGTGGGTCATGGAACGGACTAGAGAGATGATAGGCTTGTCCGCTCACCTGAAGGCAATTTCCACGCAAAGCTTTTAGAAACACACTTAAAAACATGGGTTTCCCTGGCGGCGCAGTGGTTGAGAGTCCGCCTGCCGATGCGGGGGATGCGGGTTCGTGCGGTCCGGGAAGATCCCACATGCCGCGGAGCGGCTGGGCCCGTGGGCCGTGGCTGCTGGGCCTGCGCGTCCGGGGCCGGTGCTCCGCGGCGGGAGAGGCCGCAGCGGTGCGAGGCCCGCGTACCGCATTAAAAAAAAACCAAAAACAAAAACATAACAGTGCCCCCTCCCCACGGCTACCCTTATAGACTTATTATTGGTCCACCTATTCTGCCAGCATTTTCCAACCTTGCAGCTAGGCCTTCCCCTTTCACTGTTAATATGCGCAGGGCAAGTCAGGAAAGTTTCCCCGCTGTTCTCACAAGCAGCTAGCGTCTGGACCTTTGCCCTCTGGGTTTGCCTTATCCACCATTTAATTAACTGTCATCAGGTCCAACTGTGTGAAAATACAAAATGCAACTTTACTTACACAGAGTTCCAGCCATGGTTGCTGCTGCAGTCCCTTTAGGAGCTCTCTCCGGCCTTGGATGGTCTGTGCCCCGTAACGCCGAGCATTGGGAAAGGGGACGGTCCTGCCCCAAGCAGCTGAGACCCATGGTGGTGGGACTGTGTCCGGGCTGCCATCCTTCGCCGCGCGCCTCCGCTTGCCTTTGGCCTTCGGCCGCCCCGGTCCAGGGTCCGCCACAGGTCCGGGGTCTATCGGCAGCACCGCCCTCTGACCTCACGCTGTGCGTCAGGGCACATATGGCCACGCCCCCTGGATAGATGGAGGGGGCGGGGAGCCACCCGCGTTTGTTGTACTTGCCTACCCGGGTCTAGGGATTGGGAGCGTCTCTGCAGGGCCACAGGGCCCTGCGCCACAGTGCCTCTGCCTTGGGCCGCCATATCCCCCCTGCGCCTGGCCCACCACCAGCTGGACGGAGCTTCTGTAGGAAGGGGTTGGGGCAGGACAGCACCAAGGCCTGAGGTGCACCCACCACAAAAGGGAAGGGAAAAGAGAGACTTTTTCACAGACCACCTCCTTTTATGGCTACTGTCTGTTTTCAGAAACTTACCACCTTGTTAGAAAAAATAAAAATAAAAGCTGGGGCCTTCGGCTCCATGCCAATCTCCCTGCAGTACTCCAATCCTACCTGTCCTCCAACCAAATGGGGAACATAGAATGGTCCAAGATCTCCGAATCATAAATGAAGCTGTAATTCCTCTTCATCCAATTGTTCCCAACCCATACACAATCCTTACTCAGATCCCGAGGACACAGCCTGGTTTAAACACAGTCCTCGATCTTAAAGATGCCTTCTTCTGTTCATCCTGATTCCCAATACCTTTTTGCTGTTGAATGGACTGGCCCAGACACTAATGAAAACCAACAATATATCTGGACTGTCCTTCCTCAGGGATTCCAGGACAGCTCACACCTGTTTGGCAATGCCCTAGCTAAGGAATTAAGGAAACTAAAATTAGAGACAGGGGCATTATTACAATATATAGATGACTTCCTTATCTGCAGCTGCTCAAAGGAAGCTTCAGACTAAAGTACTGTGCAGGTCCTCAATTTCCTGGGCTCCAGGAGGTATAAAGTATCCCCACAGAAAGCCCAAATTGCCTTCCAGAGAGTCACCTAAATGGAACATGTTCTAAGCCCAGGGAAGAGCTCCCTTACAACCCAGCATAAGGAAGCAATCCCACTAACAACCACCACATACAAAGAAAATTGCTCTGAACCTTCTTAGGAATGACTGGGTTTTATAGGATTTGGATCCCCAGGTTTGGTGTCATGGCAAAACCATTGTATGAGGCCTTGAAAGGACTGGACATGGAACCACTAGATTGGACAGGGAATTTACAAAGAGCATTTGACCAGATTAAGACCATCCTGACTAGCGCCCCAGCCCTAGGGATTCCAGATCTTAACAAGCTCTTTACTGTATTTACCTCAGAAAAACAGGGAATAGCCCTGGGAGCTCTCACCCAAAAAGTAGGGCCAATTCCATGACCAGTGACATATCTCTCAAAGTAATTGGACTCAGTGGCCTCAGGATGGCCAGGCTGTCTGAGAGCTGTAGCAGCCACAGCCCTGCTAGTTGAAGAGGCCACAAAAACTCACCATGGGTCAACCCCTGGAAGTATTAACCCTATACACCAGATACAGGGAATATTAGAAATTAAAGTGTATCAATGGCTGACTGGAGGCTGCCTTACAAAATATTAGGCCCTCCTTCTTGACTCTCCTGAATTAACCCTTAAAGTATGTCAGACCTTAAATCCAGCCACCCTTATGCCAGTAGAAAGCCCAGAGGAATTGTCTCATTCTTGTACCGAGATCATCGAACAGGTATATTCTAGCAGATCTGACCTTAGGGACTAGCCCCTTGATGCTGGTTTACTGATGGAAGTGACTACATACATGACAGTGTCCGGAAAGCAAGGTATGCCATAGTAGATTTACATAAGGTCATAGAGGCTGATGCCCTGCCCCCTCAGACGTCAGCACAAAAAGCCAAGATTATAGCCCTAGCTCGAGCTCTAAGGCTAGGAAAAGACAAGAGGATCAATCTGTACAGATTCTAAGTATGCATTTTTGGTGTTACTTGCACATGCAGCCATTTGGAAACATAGGAGACTCCTGACTGCACAGGCTTTTTTTTGTCTGCCTCCAGGACACTTTTCATCCCAAAATGTGTGGTTTCCTGTCAGTCTGGAGGTTCCTGCTTTTCTTTGTCTGCGCAAAGACCCCCACTATCTCCAAGATGTGTGGTTTCCTGCCATCTGGCCTATGGCCTCCTTTCTCTGCTATAATCTAGCTACCTGCCTACTTTAACAGATCCTGTGACCATCACTCTTCCACAGTGTTGATCCTAATAATTCCCCATTACACACCCTGAGCATGAATTTCCAACTCAGAGTCTGCTTTCTGGAGAGCAGGACCAGAAACACATATTAAGTTTGTTTGCCCCTAAAGCTGTTATCTCGATGGATGGGGTAGATGGGGGGAAATTCCATTCTAAAGATCATATGTGAAGCCAATGCCACATCTTTTTCTTAACGTTGTAATTCTAGAAAGGAGCTATTTTACCCTTGGAAGGGTAATTTTTTTATTCAATTTCCCTGATTTCAAAAGTCAAAAACTTTTCTCCACCCGCATTTCCTTGAGAAACCTCTTATTCATAAATCCTTTCTCTGTCACTTTGATATGTATGTAAATCTTTATAAAGGGTAAATAAGGTAGGAAAAACCAGGAAAATTTTTCTTAAAGGCCTGGGAGCCGTGTCTTTGAAATGTAAATATCAAAGAGAATCCATCTGTCTAGGCTCCAGGCAGTCCCTACCTCCTTCTCATCAGAATTTTAGCCCAGAGGCCTTGTTCCAAGCTGTAACCGCTGGCTTATCACAGAGATACAGAAGTTTTATTATTGCTTGAGATAATAGCAATTAGCTAGCCCAGCTGGCTACCCCAATTACCAGGTGAATTTGAAGTAAACTATGAAAGAATACATAGCAAACAGTTCTGCCCAAGTCTTCTTCCAAACAAATTATCATTAATCTTGAGAACATGTAATAGATTATATCTGCTTGTTGGTATTCAAAGGATGGAATTTCTTTGTGTCTTTCTAATATCATTAGAAGATTACCTGTGATGAACAGCCCTGTTTGATTTAATGTTTATTCAATAATAAAACTCTTTTCTTTCTTCTCTATATTTGAGGAAAGGATTTTCTAGTTTGACAGGAATTTTATTTTCATTTTTCCTCAACACATGGAACAAGTTTCTGTCACAATAAAAATGTAAAATAAAACAATGGTCTCATCAGTGCTAACTGTGCTGATGCCGGTGGATTTGCGTCACTTGATCAAATCCGGGGAAGTAGTTGTACAGCTAGACGGATCTTCACAGTGGAAAGAAGTAGAGAGATGGAATCTCTGATATCTTCATTTGTTCAAAAGGGATCTGGGCAAAACTCACACTTTACAACACCATTGAAATTGAAACTCCCATCCCCATGTGGACCCTGGGTATTAATGACCTGGCTTGCATAAAAAGGAACGAAATTGGGTCTTTGGAGAGACATGGATGGATCTAGAGACTGTCATACAGACTGAAATAAGTCAGAAAGAGAAAAACAATATGGTATATTAACGCATACGTGTGGAACCTAGAAAAATGGTACAGATGAACCGGTTTGCAGGGCAGAAATAGAGACACAGATGTAGAGAACAAATGTATGGACACCAAGGGGAGAAAGCGCGGGGAGGGGGTGGTGGTGGGATGAACTGGGAGATTGGGATTGACATGTATACACTAATATGTATAAAATAGATAACTAATAAGAACCTGCTGTATTAAAAAAAAAATGAGCTGTCTTGGAGCATATGTGTTGAGAGGACTTTCCTCACTTAGAACTAAGTGACCAGGTCCAAAACCAGTCTTCTTTAGCCCATTATCCCCAGGACAGTGGTTATTAATATTTTGGAGAATGTCATTAATTCTCGGGAACTCTGATGACAGCTTTGAACACCCTACTCAGAAAAATACACATATCTACCTGAAGTCAAATTTTTGTATGCAAATTTAGGAGAGTTCTGAAACTTCTGAGCCAGCCTCTTTCAGTAATCATGAGATTTAAATATTCTCTAAGACTGTACAATTTTCACCTGGTAGATATTCAGTAAATATTGGTTGGGTAAATTCTAGTCTTCCCAAAAGTAATAAATGATGCCCATGAGTGAAATGACAAACTACTTTTTTCTCGTTGTCCTATGGAAAAGTGGGTCTCCAAAAGAAAAGTGTTTTTAGCTATCCTTGAATTTCAATTTAACTTCACCATGCTTCTAGCAAGAATCCTCTCTGTATATATCACTATGCTATATGCGTGGAGATAAAGTAGTAATTAAGAATATAGACTCTGGAGTCAGATTGCCTGGGTTTCAAATAATAAACCACTGTCCTCAGTTTCTTATAAAAAAGAAGATAATAACAATATCTAGTCCATTTGTTTTCTGTGAGAATTAAAGCAATTCACATATTACATTTAGTCAATATTTGACGTAGTAAATACCCAATAAATGTTAGCTATAATGATTATAAAAAGAAAATGTATATTAAAGAGATGCTATTTAAGGATTCATCTGGCAGAAAGCAACTGTTGGAGAAGTTAAGAAGTACTTCTATTTATATTAATACTTGAAAAGTAAAAATTTTAATAAAGTATTAGAAACATGCACAAACCTCTTTTCTCTGAGCCTAGACAATTAGAATGAATGTAGGAGTAGAGGAGAAGAGAAAAAACAGTAATAATAGCCTGATTCACATAGATGGGTGAAATCAAATATGGGCTGAGGAACAATTCCATATTTAAAGTTTTAACAGTTGGAGAGAAGTCTGAAGAATTTTAATAGGATACACATAAGGTTCTTTACCTTTGAGGTAGATCACTTTTTCTACTTAAGATAGACCTATGACACTTTCAGATAGACCACATTTTCTACATAGACAAATTTGATGAGTGGGGAAATAAAAATGAATCTTCAGGTTGCAGTTCTAAATGATTTGATAGAATTTGAATAATATAATTTGGGAGTGATTGGAAAACAAAGCTCATATTGACACTTTGCTCTTTTTCCCTCTCCCCCCACCAAAATTATTTAGATTTTTGGTTTTCTGGTGGAAAATTATGCTGTGAGAGAATATAATCCCTATAAATTTAAATAGGTGTTATTCTTCTTTTAAACCAACTGTACTGAATGTGAAGATGCATATCATTCAGTGGCTCTGCGTGAACCGCTTGAAAATGCACATAATGAGTTAATAAGGTTCCAGGTTTTTATTTTGCAATTTAATTTCGCTAGGTAGCCAGAGAGCAAAAAACTTGTTTTTTTCTACTTCATTTCCATTGCAGGCCCCAAAAGAGATATGCCAAATTGCCTTTCTTTTGCAGAATGTCCCAGGGGATCAAATTTATAAATCCTACCCACAAAAAATAGTGATAACTTTTCACAGCCAAGATAGTCCAGGTGGATTTAGTACAGGGAAGTCCAATTTTGTACTTCTTTCTTCTCCTTCCATAAACTCAGTCGTTTGGATTGACTATCCAGAAAACAGAATCATTCTCTTTGTGTTTTGACGCGACCTGAAGATGAAAGTTTAATGACCTCTATTTCACATATGACTGTGGGATAGCGGACTACTTCCTGATAAATATTGGCAACATCCACACAGCACTATTTTGTGTGCTTTTATAACTTCCAGAAATTATGTGTACTTACTTCAAATTAACTGTATCACCCTGATTCTTACGTTCACTTCCTTGCTCACATTGTTTCCCATACTTGGAATTATTTTCCCCTACATAAATGTATACAAATTCTATTTGTGGATCTAGATTTTATTCAAGTTCTACCCTCTTCACAAAGCCTTCTGGGTTCACCTAAATTTGAAATAATCTCTCTGTCCTCTCTACAGCATAGATTGTGATATTTATCTAATGTTTATGACTCGCTGCCTGGGCAAAATCACAGCTGGCTATTTTATATGCAAGGGGACATGTTAAACTCTCAGGATGAGTTGTCAGCTCCTCCAAGACAGAATCATGATGTATGATTACACTTTGAGTGTATGTCACAGGACACTGGCACTTTATTTCTCCATGCTCTGGAACCCAAAGGTGTGTTTATGGTGTAGCTGAATATCCTTAAACTGCAGATTTGCTCACTGACAAAGGGCCCCTTCTAAAGCTCTGAGTGTTCCCCACTTGGGACAAAAGGGAAAAATAGAAGGCTGAGTCATGGGTTTGAGGCTGAGAGAGCTGTTGCAGCCTGAGATCACTCTCTGTTTTGTGGTGACCCTGGGGCTGTGGATGATTATAAGAGTTGGCAGGGCAACTTGCCCTGGTGGCCTCCTTGTGCATCTGGACCCCATTTTGTCCCCAAGAAGAACTGAATGAATTACTTCTCCACTTCAACTTAGGTAGCTCTAGAACCCAGGTTTCATGAACACTTTACTCTTCACAAAGAATGTGTTTTGGCTGGCATGGGGGGCTGGGGACATGAGTGACATGGGAGAATGTTGAAGAAGTGACTGAGCAGAATGGGGTCCATGTCAAAGCTGATGTTCCATAAGCAAGAAGCTCTGCTTGTATAAACAACTACAGAGGAAGTTCTAGACATGACATGACCAATAAGGGTGTAAATATGTTAGTCTAAATTATGGTAATAAAAGGACACGGCTCTGCCAGAGGAAAGATGGATTTATGTTTCTATTTCTCTCTATGAAATGTTATTACAAAATGTTGATCATATGAAGTGATAGTCAAGAAATATGAATTTAAAAATCTAAGAACAAAAATATTACAGAGGTATCTCTGACAGTTAACTAAAAGTACTAAAAATGATAATATTTTTGCTGAAAGGACCTGTGATGTTCTGGTGCTTGTAAACCTTTTAAAATTTGTATTTCATGGTAATTTCATTTTTATAAGAATAAGGAAATAAGCATTTATTTTTGTTGTTAATTTTGTATTCTTTTTCTTAATGAAGATGCCCAGTTATTTAAGATGTGAGTCCTAATGTGCATACACCTTGCCGGCCCCTCATGCTCTCTTGAACCTTTCATCTTGATGTCCCACGTGTACTTCACACTCAATATGAACTCATCAGCTTCCCCAGCCACAAACCTCTTCCTCATTCTCTGTTTGTTATTTGATTGAATGGCTCCACCATCACCATCTTGACCCCCAGGACCCAGCTCAAAAGAAAACTCCTCCAAGAGAAATTCTTAAGCTACCCCAATCCCAATTCATCTGATGAAGTAGCCCCTAGTGTCTTCCTCTAAAAGAGCAGTCATACCCTGAGCTCTAAATCCAATACTTTAGCCTCTCTTTATTTATCCATCATCTCTCTAAATTGTTCTCTTTATTTAAGGATAGAGTCTACTAAGTCTTACCTGTTTAGCTTCTCATTATTTAACATATGGCCTGACAATAATTGGTAGTAACAGAATAATTATTAAATCATTGAATAATCGTTCCTGAACTTCCTGCAAAGGTTTATTCCTAATTTCATCCACCCATTGGTACATTTACTCAGTAAACAAATTTTGATCATCTACAAGGCACCAGGAACTATGCTAGTTACTATGTACACACTGTTGAATAAGAATCAGAGTTTGCTTCTAAGGTACTTTCAACTTTCAGAGAAAGAAACATAAATAGACAATTATAAAGAAGTTTGATATTGCCTGGGTAGAGGAAAGCACATAAGATGCTGGAAACACATCAGAGGAGCAGCTAAAGCAATCTGGGATTATCAGAGAATGCTCCCCTAAGAAATGAGACCAAAACCAATTCTTGATGAATGAACAGGGGTTAAATCAGGTTAAGAAAGTAAGAAACAAGAGAGATTTTCCAACAAGAAGCAGCCATGTGCAAAGGCACTGAGGAGTGAAAGCATTCCTCATTAATGCTACTGCAATTCTTGTATATGAGGGGTATGCTGGGAGCATGGACCAGTGAAAAAGACTTGGTTGCAGAGGTGGGTGGGCCCAGAGCTGATACATTTATCCTTTTACCATTACTCTGTCTATGGCATACTTGTTTTTTTAAGTATCATTTTAACTTTATTTATTTATTTACTTATTTATTTTTGGCTGCTTTACGTCTTCGTTGCTGTGCATCGTCTTTCTCTAGTTGTGGCGAGCAGGGGCTACTCTTCGTTGTGATGTGTGGGCTTCTCATTGCAGTGGCTTCTCTTGCTGCAGAGCACAGGCTCTAGGTGCTCAGTCTTCAGTAGTTGTGGCACGCAGGCTCAGTAGTTGTGGTTTGTGGGCTCTAGAGCGCAGCCTCAGTAGTTGTGGTGCACGAGCTTAGTTGCTGTGCAGCATGTGGGATCTTCCTGGACCAGGGCTTGAACCTGTTATCCCATTATCCATGTGATAATACACATGGATCATTTTGGCAACCCAGGGAAGCACGTCTGAGCATCTGTGTCCAGAGTTTTTATTAGGGCTTCATTGCATAAGCATCATTGATTAACTGAGTGCCCAAGAACTTTATCTCAGCCTCCAGGTCAACTGATACTGCATGACCCAAAACTCCCACCCTAAATCACATGGTTGGTGTTTCTCAAATGGCCAGTATCCACCCTATGATATGGCTAGTTCCACTCTAAGATCCAGTGTGATCAGCTTCCACACTAAACAAAGACACTCCTATCAGGTATGACATAGATTATCTACCAGAAGCTGAAGGCAAAGGTAAGAGTAATCTCTCTTTGCTAAGGACAAATTCTTTACTACACAGTGGCAAATTATATGAGTAGGTAGGGAAAAGTAAAATATGAAATGATTCTAAAGTATTTGAGAAGGTATAGAAAAAAAGGAAAAAAATTGTTTGTAATGGGTTTGAGAACTTCTTTTTCTTTCATCATAATTTTAATTTGTACTTTTGCTATGTTGCTCTTACAGTAAATACTTTAATTGCTTTGAATGTTTAAAAATAAAAATATATGAATATCATAAAATAATAAAAGTCTTTTGTATAAAGTGTTTACCTTTACTATTACTAGTTTAAATAACAGTTTTCACTGCTCCACTGTGAGCTCCTTGAGAGCAGGGATGATGTCTAATTCATCTCAGTATCCCTATTACCTAATGTGCCCCCCAAACAAAAGTTGCTTACCACCAATTTTGTTAGATAATAAAGTGGTTAAGAGGATGAACTCTGGGTTCAGACCAGCTGAATTTGATTTAGCTTTTCCAGTTACAAACTGCACAACATTGGGCAAGTTTCTTAATCTCTCTGCACTTTGAGTTTCTCATCTGTGAAATGGGTATAATAACAAAGCCTACATCACAGGGTTGCTGTAAAGGTGAAATATGTGGTATATGTGAAGTACATAGATAGAACAGTGCTATAATATAGTTAGTGTCCAATATACATCAGCTACAAGTAGTGAACAAATGAAAGTTCTTAATCCCTATAAAAATCTCCTTCATATAGATATTCTGTTTGCCCCTCCAGATTTCTTGAATTTTCCTTACTATGCTTTCATGGTAATACAATATTTAAGTAGAATGATCCTCAACACTTGGTGCTCCCAAGCCTTGGGGGAATGTTATATCTCATGAAAAATTTTTAATGGCTGGACTTCCCTGGTGGTCCAGTGGTTAAAACTCCACGCTTCCACTGCAGGTGGCACGAGTTCCATACCTGGTCATGGAACTAAGATCCCACATGCCAAAAATAAAAATGGCAGGAAAGGAGGTGCAAATTTTCAACTGGGAGCCTTTAAGTGAAGCATGACAGGGAAGGGGTTGAGTTCCAAAGGGCACTGGCAAAAAGGTTGCAGAGAGAATCCACCAAAAGGATTTGAGACTTAGCAACAAAAAGAAGGGAATCAAAATCAAAGTGGCCTATTTCACAAAATTACCTGGAATCAGCCCCTGGAATTAATTTTCAAATGAAAAAAATATTGGTGGTGCCTTAATTCTTATGTGGTCTGTAACAAGCTGAGTCTAACAGCTTAATTTTAGATTTGCCATGAAAATTGATATTGATTATTCCTCTCATGTGCCTTGAAATATTGGAATTGTTGACATAAAGACCCCTAACACATGAAAATCCAAAATAATCTGATGTGCAGTTTAATTCAACTAAATGAACATTTGTTGAGACCTCCTGTTGACAGAGCAGTGAACTTAGCTTTCTGGGAGATGTACAGGTGAATAAGTTATGGTTTCTGCCCTCACTCTTACTTTAAATGTACCGTTGTGGTTTATTCAAAGCCATAGAATTTTAGATCGATAAATGTCAGTTGCCACACTGAAAACTTTAGCAATCCTTTGGTTTTCTTCATAGAACAGTAGGTTGATAGTTGGGGTGTGACAGAAGACATTCTTGAAGCTGAGGTGTGGAATATAAAACACAAAGAGTTAGCAGGAGAAAGTATCCAAATAAATATCCTCTTTGTTCCAAGCATAGAATATTATCTTCATTTTCTAATTCTTTATTAATTTTTCATAGTAATATGTTGCATGTAAAGGTAGAAATATGTATAAAGCATGCTTTAAAGGCACAAATAATATCCCTATAACAAAGAAACAATTATTCTGAGTCATATGCACTGATGTAGTTTCCCTTACACGTGTTGACTTTATTGGTTCATCATTTTGTATTAAATTAGAGTTTTTGATTCAAATACTGACCTTAAACAAATGCCAAATCAATTCCATGCATGTATAATGAAGTGTTTTTGAGCGTTTAATGTGCACAAAACAATTTATTAGATCTTTATTGAATACAGCACCATAAACTGTGCTAGGAGCCACAAATAGAGAGGTGATTAAGATATAGTCATGACTTCAAGGCCCAAATAGATTAGTAATGGAACTGACCATGTGACAAATATTGTTTGATAACAAAAGTATGGGACTTCCCTGGTGGCGCAGTGGTTAAGAATCCACCTGCCAATGCAGATTGGCGGGGAAGCAATAATGTGATAATGGGTTCCCGGACCAGGGCTTAACCAGGGCTTGAAGCTCAGATGTGCTTCCCTGGGTGGCAATAATGATCCATGTGTATTATCACAGATCAATGCCAGGAGGTTCAACACATCCTAAAGACAACAAAAGCTCCATGTTTTTAACCTTCACAGACCCTTCTCTAAGCATCTCTTCCTTTGGCTGATTTTACCTAATCCTTCCCTTGTAGTAAACTGTAACTATGAGTATAACAGCTTTCAGTAAATTCTGTATGTCTAGTGAATTACTGAACCCAAGGGTAATTTGGGGAACCCCTGGAATTTACAGTTAGCATCAGACACGGGGATAGTCTTGGGGATTAACTCTGGGTAGTCACTCAGTGTGCATTACAATATCATCTTTGATCTGTCAGTTTTAGACATTTAGGTTATTCCTAATTATCTGCTGTTAGGAGTAATCCTGAAATAAATATTTCAATGCAAATAATTTGTGTCTTCTTGGCTATAAATATGTACTTCTTTTACTTCCCATGAAACTAATTCACACATGAAAATTTCTCCTTGTAACACAGAGTTTTCTCGCAAACTGAATGTTGGGGGTTTTTAGGGCTTTAGTTGTCCTATTTCTTTTATATAATTTTTTTGGTCTGTATCAGTTCTGTTTGTTTTTTTAATAGTTTTATTGATATATGTTATATACCACAAAGTTTATGCATTTGAAATCATATTTCAATGGCTTTTAGTGTATTTGCAGTTATGCTTTTATATTAAAAAGAGCTTCTAGTAAGCAAACTAGGGACAAAATTTCATTATTTAATTTTAGTGATCCTGGGATGCCAAAAATGGTAAATTGTAGCATTCACTCAACTCTGGCATGCAACATTACAAAAAGTATTTCTTCTGTTCTTTTCAAAGGTGCTTTGATTATACTAATGATTATAACTCTTCTTCCTGGAATTTTAAGTCCTTTTTTATCATTACAGTAGTCAGATTAAATCATCTCATTCTTAGCTTTTTGTCTCTCATTCTTTTTAAGATGATCTACAGCCTAGCAATGAGCACTCTTCCTTTTAAAAAGTGCTTGAGGGCTTCCCTAGTGGCACAGTGGTTGAGAGGCCGCCTGCCGATGCAGGGGACACGGGTTAGTGTCCCGGTCCGTGAAGATCCCATATGCCCGTGGAGCGGCTGGGCCCGTGAGCCATGGCCGCTGAGCCTGCGCGTCCAGAGCCTGTGCTCCGCAATGGGAGAGGCCACGGCAGTGAGAGGCCAGCGTACCGCCAGAAAAAAAAAAAGTGCTCGAACTCAAGGGAAGATGACTGGCTTAAAAACATCGCTTAAGAAGTGTGGAACAATGAATCAGATCAGGTTTTATGAATCTTTTATTTGTCATGCTTTTTAAACCTTACAAAAACTGCCTCCCAGCTTTGCCTACTCAGTAATTCTTCATGGATACCTACAGAGCATCTTGTCAAGGAGCCATTCCTTTCAGTTTTTTGACTTGCATTTCCTTAGAGTTTGCTGTGGGGCTTGTTGTCAGCTGATGAAATTGGAAACGCCAAATCTTTAAGTTCTTTTGCCTACAGTTACTTTGATGAATCACTCCAGGATGTAGAAGAAGAACTACAGCACTGTCAGAAACTAGCCTGGCATTGCAGCACATTTCCTAAACTAGAAGAAAAGCACCATGAATTTTTTGGAATACCCTCAAGGTTGCAAGTGACCTGTTTTCCAGAAGGTGGTTCTTTTCTTTAAAAAATATTTTTTTTTCTGCAGTGGAAAAAGAACTACTTGTTTCTCATAAACAGTACCATAAACTGCATTGTAATTTATGGCAAAAGTTATTCCTTCTTTTAATTTCCACTTGCTCTATTCTAACCAGGACACTATTTATAATCTCCTTGGTCATTGAATTAGTCTTGTGGCTCCCTGAATTTAGTATCTCTTCAAAATAATGCACTCTATTGCCATATTAAATTTTCTAAAATACAGCTGTTATCATGTTTTTTTCTGGCTCAAAAATCTTTAACTGGTCACCCATTTCCTCGGGATAAAAGTAAAATATCTTAGACAATATTTAATGGGAAAGTAATTCGTAGAGACATGAGTTTGTATCCCTAGTCTATTACTTTGCTTTTTTTTTTTTTTAATTTGAAGGCTATTGTGAGTCCATTAAAGTTAGTTTCTTTTTTGATAAAATTGACTCATTTCAAAGGTATTGAGAAAGTTTAAGTTAATGTGTGTCTAGTTCCTGGGAAACACTAGGTGCAAAATAAGTGTTTCCTACATTTCCTTAGCCTCATTTTCAAACCTTACTTCTATCTTGCCTCAATTAAAAAAAAAATTTCTTGAACACCTACTGTGCACTATGTATAGCAAAAACTTTGTAAGGGATGTACAAAAAAGACCATGTTGCTCTCCTCAAAAATGTGCATTGTAAAGAACATAAGGATAGGGCAATGGAAGAAATGTGGATGGATTTATGAAATTTATAAGTGGGAGAGTTGACAAGACTTGACGATTGAATGGATGGAGACGTAATAGATAAAGGAGAGGACAGTGTAAATGAAGACCCCAAGGTTTATAGATCAAGCCAGTTGTTGGATGGCAACTCTTTTTAATTATTTTTCTTATTATCTCCCTTTTTCTATTGGATGCCCTATTCTCTCAAATGGATTGGAAGTTACTTAAACTCACAGACAATTGTGTAGAATTATTTAAATCCAACAAAATGCTCTGTATGTAAAACAGGCACTCCATAAATGCTTAATGAAGGAGTAAATGCTTGTAGAGAAAAATACAATTGAGGTGAATGAGGTCTGCCAGGGATCAGTAGCGTCTTTTGCTATTAGCTAATCAGTTCAATCCCATTAAATAATACCAAGACTCACTCTCACAGTGAATAGAGTTATTTTAACAAGCTTTCAAAGACTCTCACATCTTTATTTTAGTCATTTTATTTCCATCTCATAGAGTTGTTTAAAAAGCCAAAATGACTGACTTAGTTTTTGTTTTTTTCTTAATAGTGGCAAACGGAAAAAAAATCAAAATGTATACGGGTATCAGGAGGAGAAAAATTCAAGAAACAGTTTATATAAAGGAAAATTATATTCTAAATTTGCTAACATCTTATGATAAACACACTGTAAATAAATGAGTATTTACTAAGGTACTCTAATCATATATATAAATGTATGCATATACACATAAAATATATAAATACATGTATTTTATTTAAACTATGAATTAGGTTTTATTTGTTTATTAATATTGTGTAGTATTTGAACTACTATTAAGTTACAAAGTTATGTAATCCATTTGAGGCTTGCAGGAGGATTTTAAAAATCAAGCAATAGAGTTATTTTCTTATTTTCTATAATGCGTTACTCTAAGAGAAGCTAAAAGACTGGAAATATAGATACATTAGTTCTTGGTAAGAATTTGTAATAGGTCTTTTAGAAAAATATGAACTTGATGAAGGAATTAAAATAGCCTTTAGTTTCCATTCAGAGGCAGAATATTGGATGGAGTTGAACATGGTGATGACTAGGTGTGGTATTCCAATGATTACAGTAGACATTACTTTCTGAATGAACAGAAATATACTCTAATTACCACTTATAGTTCTTGCCACTCTGTGATGCTGCCCATTAGGTAGTAAAGAATAGTCGTTCATGTATAAACTAACTACTGGAGGCCAGGCATTGTGTTTGTAAATGATGATACTGTAATAAATAAAGTATTACTTCTGTGTTACAAAAGCTTATACTTGTGGGGTGATAGACATGTTAACAGATAATTTTAAGAAGATGCGATCATGCTGAACCCAGGCCCACAGAAGGCATCAATCTTGCATGAAGCTCTTTTCTGCTGAGTCATGACTTGGTCTCACACTCTTAACACTGTAGTCCAGGCTGCATCATTTGGAGTTGGCATGTGAACTGAGGCTGTATGCAATTAACAAGAGCTCCTTATTACATGGATGGAGACAGTTGGGGAAGCATAGACTCCCTATCTGATCCTCTCTCAACCTATTTCAGACCAAGTGATTTTGACCATGCTACCTGAATGAATAACAACTAGAACCCTGAGACAAATATGACACCATAAATGCAAGCACCCTGAGACCAGTCCTTAGTAAATGAATGAAATCATTTTGTAAATGCTAGTTTCCTACAAAGCAAGTTGGAGCACAGATGGCTAAATGAGAAGTTGCTTACTATATTTTCAGTGAGATATCTGTTAAACTTTACATTACCCACATCTTCACTTTTCTCTCTCTCTCTCTCTCTCTTTAAAAAGCTGTACCAGCCACTGGCAATTCTTTCCACTCCATTTAGTATCTCTGTGTGTTTGGCACACAGATCCTGAATTTCCCTCACAGATATCCTTAAACAGTGAAGTATTCGGAAATCATTTTCGCAGATATAGAAAAATAGATGCTATACAAAATCAGGCCTGAGAGCGCCTTCTGTATCCATTTCCTGCCTGCTGTGCTGTGACCCAGGCAAAGGCTCAGGCCACATGTCAAGCTCAGAGATATCCCCAGAGAGGCAGAGTTCTTACTCCTGTATAGGTTGTTCTCCTCACCTGTATTTTTTATTGTTATAAAAAAAGGGAGCTTTTGAATCATAAGAGTTTTGGAAATAGTCTACTCTTCCCTAGGCTGAGTGCCAGGGAATAGGAAGAGTTTAGGAGATTCTAAAAGTAAGAGGCAGAATTTATAGAGCATTAACTCTAGAGTGGGAGTCCCTGGCTCCCACTAAGTTGTCCATAATTTTTACTGTATGTGTGGATAAAAACATAGTCGCCACCTGAACTCAAATTGAAAGTTGTCTGCCTGACAGCTGGGATCTAAATTGCCTCTCCAGTCCAGAAGATGTAAGGTTGGAATGGAGAAACTACATTTTGATGTTAATCTTAATAATACAAAATTCTCTAATTAAAAGATATTACTGAAATTTGCCTAGTTTTCTAGATTTTTTAACAGAGTAATGTGAAGAGGGTTTTTTTGTGTTTCTAATCTTAAAAAATGGAAAAATCATCTAATTTAGGTGTCTGTCACTGTTGTGTATAAACCAGTCTCACTGGAAGCACCTGGAGTGATTTTTAATGATCCTAATCTTGGATCCCACCCCCTATGTATTCAGATTCATTAGATTATAATTGGGGCCAAGTAATCTGTAGTCTTTAAATGCTCACTGAGAAATTCTGATGTGCCTCTTTTAGCTCAACCTCCCCTCCTATTCATCAGTGTCTTGGAGAGGTCATTTGCCATCATTTGCTTGATTTCTATGACAGGAGACTCACTACTCTTGAAAATCATGTACTTTTAAATTAAAATGATTATTTTACTAGTTCTGGACAGTATGCATGCTGACAAAAAGCAAGGATATCTGTGCGTTAAATTATTCCAAACACAATATAAAATGTTAGACATGTTTGAAACATCACCTTCAGCAGAATTAAGGAGAATATAGACCCAACCATGCAACAGGAGTTTCTGTCCATTTTTTGAGCACTTGTACCTAACACGGGACTGGGATCTTTACATTCATTCTCTCATTGAATTTTGCAGAACTAAATGAAGACTACCCAAATGAGAACGAACAGAGATTTATGCAGAGTTTGTTATTTACCAAGCCACTTCCACTTGCCTTTGGCAGAGACCCAAAGGTAGGCAGGGAAATGGGAAACTATAGTGAAGAAAAATAATAAAATGGAAGGTTTCTGGTTTCTATTGTCCTCTGATTGGAGGGAAGTCATTGGGCAGAGGGGGGCAGGGAGGTGGACAACTAGGGGAGGAATAACTAGAAGCAATGACTGGTTTGGGGAGCATATTTGGCTTTGTATGGTTGATCTTGCATTGGGAATAGGGGCAAAAAAAACAGGGAAACTGTCAATTATGGACAAAGTCCTGATCATCCTGGGCTGATTGCTGCAGAGGTTGTTGATCTAAGTCCTATCATCATATACGGTCTGGCCAGTGTCTATTTGTACATATAGCCTCTCAATCTTTACAAATACCTGTCAGGTAGGTTTTATTATCTCCATTTTAAATTGTAAAGAAACAGAGGCATAGATAAGTTAAATAACTTTCCCCAGATCTTAAGCTTAGGTAAATGGAGAAGCTGAGATTTGAAATAAGGTTCATCTGACTGAAAATACTTGCTGTTAACCACTACTTATCTTGTTTTACAATAAGAAATGATAATATTTTAAAATAATAATAATACATTATATCTATATGTCTTCAAGATTTTTCCTTCTGTTTTTATCTTTCAGAGGTCTGCATTTATTCCAACGTGCATTAAGGCTCATATAAGATCAAAAGTTCTCAAGTACAAAAAATAATTCAAGACATGGAAAATTATAAATATCTTTAAAAGTCTATGAGTTCAGAAAGGAAGAATTTTTTTAGATTTTTTTAGAAGTTAGTATTTTTCAAAATTAAAGGTTTATTTTTAAGTTTCTTAATTAACTGGTATTTTTGTGTGGGATTCAGTATGTCTAACTACAGAAAAGCCTGTTACATTTTGTATAAGGAGGCAGTTTTCTCTTTGGAAGATTATCAAGAACTAGAGAAGAGTAGTCTATTGTGAGAATTCTAAAGAGTAAGAAAAAGACACCTCTATACTGCTACATATTTTCATCACGGCCGTCTCTTCATTTTTCCTTCTTTATAAACAAAATAAAATGTTTTATATTTCTCTGTAAAATATCCATTTCCTCACATCATTTAATTGGCAGTTTCTGAAAGTAATCACAGGTATATTTTCTAGAACTAACTGAATTCCTTCTATAATATTTTTCAATGTCAATTTTTATGGGCAAAGTCAAAATACAAAGAAAAAGAAAACATTGTGGCTCAGTTCATAGGTTTTTATTGAAACTGACAATTCAAAAATATTAGTCTGATGATTGAAAATTTTCAGCCATTTAAAAATATTAACGTTTTTAATACCTCCACAAGTAAAGAGATTTCAAGCAAATAATGTATTTAGTAAATGAATATAGTTTTAAATCAGACATATGCAACTAAGTTTCTTTCACTTAAATGGGTATCCTTTTGTTAGCTTATGAGGTAAAATAGACCATAGTACCTAAATAGCTTAATCTAAAAGGGAATTTCAAGGGCATTATTTTTACTTCATATATTTCCGTGCTTGTAGTGAAGAAATATAAGCCCTAAAAGAAATAATATGTTTGAAAAGGACATTTCCTTGTAAAAAGTTTTGTCAGTTCAGAGTAATTTTATTTATTTATTTTTTATTAATTAATTAATTAGTTTGTTTATTTATTTATTTTTGCCTGCATTGGGTCTTCGTTGAGGTGCACACGCTTTCTCTAGTTGCGGCGAGCGGGGGTTACTCTTTGTTGCGGTGCGTGGGCTTTTCATTGTGGTGGTTTCTCTTGTTGCAGAGCATGGGCCCTAGGGGCGCAGGCTTCAGTAGTTGTGGCATGTGGGCTCAGTAGTTGTGGCTCGCGGCCTCTAGAGCGCAAGCTCAGTAGCTGTGGTGCACGGGCTTAGCTGCTCTGTAGCATGTGGGATCTTCCCAGACCAGGGCTTGAACACGTGTCCCCTGCATTGACAGGCTGACTCTCAACCACTGTGCCACCCGGGAAATCCAGTTCCAAGTAATTTTAGATGTCCACTTTACTATTCATGAAATAATTACTTTTCTTCATCTGATCAATCAAATTAATTCCATTACCTGCCAAAAAGCTTATTTAAATGCAGAGAAAAACTTTCATCAACTATTTTAGTGGCAAAGGAACCTTTTACTTTGAAGTATAGAGAGGTGATTATATGTCTATTCTTTCTAATTACAACCTCCCTCTTTTTTAAAAAGAAAGTAAAGGGACAAAGTTCCACAATTTTAAAATGAATTTAAATAAATTACTTAAAAGAGAGGCATGACCTATTTAATTAGATTTTCATAGTCAGGATGTAAAATATATCATACTATAAAAGTTTTTGAACTTAAAAATGACTCACGGTAACTCATATAAGTAATAGGTTAGCAATGCCAGTCCTTTACAATAATAACTGTTATTACATCAAAATTATAATCATCATAATAGATGATGAGTCATAAGTCCTTCTTTTGAAATAATGTTTGAAACCTGGGGTTATCAATAAGTACTATCCAAGGTCTATTATCATTGAAGAATAAACCTGAAAAAAATCTGATTCACTTCAAAGGACAGCATAGCTCACCCCCTGTATATTAAAACAGATTTATCTTAATATTTAGGCAAAAGCAGATCTCTTCATACATTAGTTTTAGCATAAATTGAAGTAAATTTTGTTATTTGGATATGATATTAAGTTTTCAACTGGGCCATTTATTTAGAGTTTGGGAAGAAAAGAAGGGAAAGGATTAGGATGACATAGCAGGAGTATGAATTTTCAAAATGCACTTCCAGATCGTTAATGTAAGTTCAAAAAAGTAATTTTTTACTGGGATGGGAGAAGGATTGATATAAGAGGAACTGTTGAGAAGGGTCAAGAGTGCACTGCTATTGTTTTTGGTATTGTCAGGAAGTCATCATGGGTTGAGTTAGTTTTATGCCTAGTGGGGAGCGAGGTTGAGACCACCTTTGGATCCAAGAAGAAAACCATTCTGTATGAAAATGTTGACTGCTAACAGAAAGGATTTCTAAATTTATCTTTATGATACAATTCTCTTTTTAAGGATTTGTTCCAAAAATGGGTATTTATTGTGAACTTAGCACACACAGGGCACTGTGAAATACGTACTGGAAATTTAGACTATTATCAGGATGTACTTACTGCCCTGCATTGAGTATTATTATGTGTAAATTTTTGGCTTTAATGCAAAGCGGGTTAAATAAAGGTTTTGAGAACAAACAATTACTTGAGAACAAGTAATGAGAATTAATTAGGTTCAGTTGGGTCACGATCCCATTGGAAGAAAGCATGAACTTCAGATACCTAGGTTTAAATTTCTCCTCTATTATTTACTATCTTGGATAAGACATGTAGCATATTTTTAATCCCCGAAGTTTGATAAAAATGTATCTGGGGATACACCACCCACCTCAGTGTTCTGCCACGAAAGTATTTAGCCCTTCTGATGGTGACAAGTGACTGTACATTGTCCAGTATCAACAAAATACTTTTATTTTTTTATTTATTCATGGAAATTGGATATTGTGTTGGGCCTTCCAAAGGAGACGATATTGGAAGAAGAAGAAAAATTGATTTATTGACCCACTCTAAGTTTATGCTCTGAGTTTAATTAATAGACAATTTAGTGTCTACTTTTTCTGGCTGATATTTGATCATCTAAGAAAAACCTGCTCAAAGGTTGGTAAGGTTGGATGAATTCTCTTCTCTTATAGATTTTCTGTCACAGTCACCTGTCTCTGGACCAGGACCCCAATTTTGCAGATAACACAAGTTTAAAGGTGAGTTTCAGAAAGTGTAGTAGTACTAGAACTATTATTCTGTACGCAGTAAAAAAAAGTTCTAATGTATAGGAAAAAAAAGCATAATGTTAAAAATGTATGCTTTTAATTATTAAATACAAATTCTGATCATTTTAAATTTAACTTAATCTAGCCTTTAGTTTAAATTTAGAACAACTTTGTCGAGTTGTTTTGACAACTTTTTCATTTTATTTTCCTAAGTATTTACTTTGTATTTTAAACATTCAGAAGAAAAGCAAAACTATATCCCTTTAAGATATTTAGTTTTGATAATTCTTAAATTTCATGGAAGTTACTGAAATGCAGATACTAGCTATTCTCCAAAGGACGAATTGAACATTGGATATGGGATGAGAAGGATGAACTATTTTGACAAAATTCTCTTTAAAGCAACTCATGAAATAATTTTCAAAATAAATTGTGTAAGCAATTTTGTAAAATAAATATTAAAAACACTGAACTGTTATCATTTGGTCCAGCCCAAAATTATTGGACATGTTAGAAAGAATGAAGGTTTAGTAATAAACAGGAATTTATAAATCAGCCATAAACCACTAATAACAATAGTAAAGATGATAATATTAATAGCTAAGAAGAACTTCTATAAAGTATAAGAAGCTTACAATGCATCTAGTATATTCTATACATTTACATGTATTACTTCAAATTAAATTAAGTTCTTTTTTTAGCTGTGGAATCTCTAGCAACTTCCTGCCTCTGTGACAGGCTCGTGGAAATCTAAGTTTGTTTCCTTTGTGCTTCACTCAATTTTTATGCTGGCGACATTCATGTTCAGAGTTTTCTGCACATTGTCAGAGGTAGGAGAGCTGGAAAAAGGGTGAGGCAAGTGGGGCACTCACCTAGGGGAAAAGAAATGTAGGGAGCACCAAAAAATTCAGTCAAGACAAGCAGTATTTTAATGCACTATTTCTAAAAAACAAAAATGAATGCAAAAGCTCCATGATGAACAAAATATCAAAAATTTAAATAAAGACATGATAAATAAGGGCCACACTGAAGCCTGAGGTAAAAAGACAAATCAGAAGTACCAGTATTTATCATGAAGTTTTCTCATTCATTTTTATTTTTTAAAATTGTACATTAAAATATTATCTCAGTTACTGAGTTTTTTGGCTCCCCTAAATCTCATGCCTGAGGCAAGTGTCTCACTGGCCTCACCCTAGTGTCATCTCTGTCAGGAGATATTTTCATATAAGGTTTTTATCACAGTTGGAGTGGCCTAAATATTTTTCAAGTGAAGTCTTTTGGCATAAAAGGGAAAAATGACTAATTTCTTGCATAATAGTATCAGGACAACTCACACCCCAGGCACAAGACCATACACTGTCTCTCCAGTATGTTCTATTTCTCTAAGGTACTAGCAGGAGAAGTGAGGTGTAAAATGGGATTTTAACTCTTCACTCAATATATGTTAGTTATGTAAGCATTATACATAACGACTGAGGAATCACAGTAAACACTATTTTTTCTAAATATTATTATAATTTATATCTAATTTATATCTAATAATTATATCTAAATGCTTATTGTATTTCTAAATAGCAACTACCATTTCTCAAAATATTGTTCACCAAAATGCAAATATCAAAAATTGATAATGTAATTATCATTTAAACCTCCTTGACTTTTTCCCAGTGATGTACTCTCTAGTTTATTGATGGCATGAACATTCTAAAAAAGATTCAAAAGAGATAAAATGATTAAAAAAGAAAAAACTCAGGTTTCAGAGGCTTTGCTTTCTTTAAACTGAAGAAGAAAAGAGATGTTATAATGATTCTCCAGAACACCAGCAATAGAGACTGGGGACCATTTACTTTCTTTTTTACTTTCTATCTCTAGTAGTTTCTGAACATAAAAGACATCAGCAGAGAGTCATATATTCTTTCAGACATATTTACTCAGGGAATAAAGGTGAATATGACATAGTCCCTGCTCTTGAAGAGTTTAAACTTTAAAATGCCTTTTTTTTTTTTAATGAAAAATTAGAATAAACTCTTGTCAGGTTTTTTTGCTTTTTGTTTTTTTTGCAGTACGCGGGCCTCTCACTGTTGTGGCCTCTCGCGTTGCGGAGCACAGGCTCCGGATGCGCAGGCTCAGCGGCCATGGCTCACGGGCCCAGCTGCTCCGCGGCATGTGGGATCTTCCCAGACCGGGGCACAAACCCGTGTCCCCTGCATCGGCAGGCGGACTCTCAACCACTGCGCCACCAGGGAAGCCCTCTTGTCTGTTTTTGATGTGTTTAAAATTCATGTTACAAATGAATTCTTTTAAATACTTTTCTAAAACTGTGGTTTCATGGATATCTGGAATTTGACTATTATTTGTTAAGGACTAGCTGGGAAGGCATGATAAGCATAAAATAAAAACTTCCATTGTTTCTTGGAATTCCAACTGTGGCTCTCTATATTCCTGCGCTTATCTTAACAATCTTTCATTCACTATGTCTTTGCTGTGTACATTGCAGAAAACGTAAAGATAATCATACTGGTAAATTTATAATGTGAATATAAGGAAGGAATTCACATTTTCTCAGTATCTACTATGGGCCAAGCACTGTAGTAGGAAAATCTGTGTATTATGTAGCTCATATAATTCCCACAGCAATCCCCCCAAATACATTTTATTATCTCTATTTTATATGAAAGGAAATTATGTTACAAAACAGTGAAGGGATTTGTTCGAGATCACATAATAAATAGATTTCAGAATTTCTGTTTAGTCCATTCCAAAGTTCACATCTACCATATTTTCGTGCAGACACAGCCCCACATACCTGTGAGTGATTTGGGTCACTCTGGGAAGTGTCAGGGTACACAGGTGCACCTGTGTGGAGGGAGCCAAGCTGTAAGGAGGCAAGAAGTGCCTTTCTGCCTGTCCACAGGCAACAGAGAGGACACCTGAGAAAGAAGAAAGAAGATGATCACAATCAGAGAAAAGAAATAAGGCTCCCAACTTTCCCAGTAGGTAAATATAGAAAATTTGTGTATGTTCTTTATGTTATTGAGAATTAGGGAAAAACTAAGTGAAACTAAAAAATAACCAAAATCAACTGTGGTCAAGAATGGGAATAGGTAAAGAATATAATTTTGACCCTCTGTGTGGTTAGAACATCAGTTATAAGTGTTACTGACCAGGGCTCTTGGCCTCCTTAATCAATATAAACTGATAAGAAGCCAGACAAGAAATCCAGGCAAGGCTTTACTGGGGCCCCTGCCGCAGCAGGGGGAGCTAGAACAAACCATAGTTTCCATTGCTTACTCACTCCCCAAGGGTGTATCCAGAGGTCAGGCCGTAGGGGTGGCTTAGGTGTTTTGCCCACCACTTTGTGGTGCTGTGTGCAGGGGCATGTGCAGTACCCTGCTTTTGCTCCCCGCTCTTCAGAACTGGCAGTTGGGCTTTTTTTGGTCTTTTTGTATCTTTTGTACAGAATTTGCCCCAACTGTACTTGCACACAGTTATTTTTAGCCTCTTATAGTTTCTTTTTATTTTGTAGCTGGAGGAAACATTTGTCCAGGTGCAAGCATTTCAGCACTGCAGCAAAGGGTCCCAGGTCCCAGCTCTGCCTCATAAGAAGAACCTGACCCAAAGACAAAATAGCAAAAATTGAGAGTCATCTTCAAGCAACATGGTAATTGACAGCCTAAGTAAAATGTCTTGTCAGTTTTATCTAGAAACCATTGAATCGATGCTGCTAAATATTGTGTTTTATATTAATAAAATCTTAAATCTATGTCATGCACCTCAAAAAATGTTATGAATGGGTGAAGAGATCTACCTAATTTATAGTTTATAAAATTTCACAGGATGAGAGGTAGGTTTAACTTATCAAGATTGATTTCCTGAAGTCTGGTCTCCCAGAAGCAGAAATTACTTCCTGCAGAGCTCCATGAAAATCAGTGTTTAAGGCATAAGTCCTGTAAGATTTGACCCTCAACCTCCCTGCTGGAGGCTAAGGGAGGAGGTGGCGCTAAGAACCAACAATGAATGGGAGCTGGTGAGGTAGAGTCGAAGTCCTGCCATTAATATTACTACTTAACTCTGGCTCTGATTCCACCAGGAAAGGGTCTGGACCTTGCCTAATCATGTGACTTAAAAGCCACAGAGCTCAAGGGGTTTCTCTTCTCCCACTCCTTAACCTCACTCTGCTAATACCATCATTTCTTTTCCCACTGACTCTGTAGATTTCAGATACACCCCTATGTTTTGAGCCAGATCTATCGTCTTTGGCTTATAAGCAAAGACACTGTGCTTCTTTGTTGTTTTTGTGTTTATCTTGGTATTTACAGATTTCTCTGGCCTAAATTAACAGCAGCTGTGAATGAAATGAGTCCTCTCATTCTTTCCTTCCAAGGAAGTAACATTAGGTGTGGATAACTTGGACATTTATTCACCACCTATCTGTGTAAACTTTTCTATATGTAGATTTTAGGTACGAATGTATAACATTATGAACGTTAACATAATTAGATTTCAGAATTGCTTCTTGCTTTTAACTTTACATTTTAATTACTTCATTTCCATTCATTTGTAGTTATTTTAACACATTCAAAATTAGCTTAGTTAATGAATCTGTGACTAATCATAACTTTACAGTGGGTGAAATGTTTGAATATATTTGCTACTGAATAAACAAGAATTTACCTCAACTGTAACATTTATTATATTTATTATATTTTGCTTTCAGAATCCTTATTTAGCATATCTTGAATTGCATAATGTCCCTGAAAAAAATATTACACAGTTGAAACTGGATTATCAAAGTAATAATTGACTTCAGTTTTATATTCCTACATAAGCAAAAGAGGTTCTAAAATATTAGTACATTTGGAAGAGAAAATAAGACAATCCATCTAATTGCATCTCCTTCTACCGCTGAAATAATGGCTAATCTCCATAGTACAGATAGCTTCCTTTTTTAAGCAAAACACATATGCAGACCTCAAGGCATGGCCAGTAAGGCAGAGATGTGAGTTTGTTTTTTGTTCTTTTTTAAAGGATGTAAGGATGTTTGTATGTTGGAGAAGAGTAAGAATATTAGGAACCCTGGATGGAGAGACAAAAGAAGAGACAAGTATCTTGGCAGAAGTTAAGGATGGGATTGGTGTAGGGAATCTCAATATGAATAAGGAAGGCCATTTAAGAACTTGGATATCCCATATCCAATTTTATGTTCTTATGTTGTAGAGATACAATATGAGTTTAAGGCTTAACTCTTTGAAACAGGCAATACAAATACCCCAGTTATCATTCCCAATTACACAGCAGCTCTGGAAACCATGTGATCCAGACAGTGTTGCTGCAGGAAAGAGGAGCTACTTGAACCACAATTGTCTTTAAGCCTTCATTGTATGAAAACACTGTGACTTCAGGGTGTATTTGTTAATGCATCATTACCTGTCCTGCTTGATTAGTGCTGTAAATACATTGGGGAATGGTGGGATTAAAGTGCTAGCAGGTGGAACAACCAGAGTACCACTGAGATGGCAAAATCATCCATAAACTGCATTCAGTCAGTAGAACCAGTACCTTGGCATCCAAGGTGACAAGGAGAAATGCAAGCCACTTTAATTTTCCCTAGAATAATTTAGACAGATATTGCCTTTATTACGTGGTCTGGGCTGGTGTTTAAAACACAAGTAACCTCAGTGACGACTGGGTTTCGAGAATAATAGCCTACTTTTACTGAGGTCTTTTAACATGTTAATTACTGTGTTAAGCCCACAATATTTGTCACTCAGCCCTCAATTTAATGCTGACAAAACATTCTAGGATAGATGTTATTACTATTATTTAAAGGTTAAAAAAGTGAAGCTTCAAGAGGTTAAGTAACCTGCTCCAAAAGGATTAGAGCAGAAACTTGAACACAGGTCTTTTTGCTTTAAAGCAGGAACTCCTAATCACGGTACCTACTGCCTCTCTAGCCCACAAAAGTATTCCAGGTAAGTTAACCTAGGATCTTCTAATCCACAGACAGACATATTTTCCTTTGAACCACTGATCTTGGGTACTAATGTATATGTGCTTTTGGTAACTATCTCTTCACATTCCATTAATATGTATAAAAATGCCTTTAAATCATGTCAATAATTAACTTAATTTTTAAGTGTCACAACTAGGCAATTAAAATAACAGTGTCTATTTTCTCAAAATCATCACACACACCCCACCCCCCTTAAAATTTTCCAATATTTTGCCATTGCTTTCTGAATAAAACCTAGACTCCCTCACCAAGGTATTTAAGGATCTGAGTGGTCTATTGCTTACTATATCTGACATTATCTCCTTCCCATTCTCTCATCACTTACTACACTCTAACTATACTACCTTTTTTTCTGATCATAGAATCCTCTAAACTCATTCCCCACTCAGGTCTTTTACATTTGCTGTTCCCTGTGCCTGGAACACATCACTTTCCTGGATATTCAAATGGCTGGTTCCTTCTGAATATTTAGATTTCAGAGAGATATTTTTACTGGTCTACTAATTAGTTGGCTTAAATATCTTCTTTCTCTTTGAATTCTCCTTTGAATCATTATGACATCCAACTAGTTCTTTCATTGACTGATGAGTTGAATAAAGTGTTTGATACATGTTCACTTTCTATTTGTATTAGAATTATAATTTTACAATGAAAATATCTTTAAAAATATCCTTCATTATATTCTGGGCCCTATTTTTAGCACTTTACATCTATTAATGAGTTTAATCATTTTAATAATACAATAAGGTAGTTAATATTATTCCCATTTTACAGATGAGGAACCTGAGATAAAAGAGGTGAAATAACTTGTCCAAGGTCAAATGGGCTTTAAGTGACAGTACTGGGATCTCAATCCAGGCAATCCAGCTCCATATCTTTTCTTTTTGACTTCCATACTTAATTATTATAGAGATGCCAAATGGCCAGGTTTTAAAACTATAAGAATTAATTAGATCCCTTCGGCGGAGAATATGGATAGAGAACAAAAGAGGGCTGAGGATCCAACTCTATTAGTGAAGCCATGAGTAGAGAGTGTATCAAGAAGGAAGGTATGGTCAACTCTGAGGTCCAGATAAATGGAGACAGGAAAGGAATCTATTAGGTTTGACAACACAGTTGTTTATTTTTTGACGGTGAAAAGAGCATTTTAGTGGAATGTAGAGAAGATATAATGAATTGGATTGAAGAGAGAATGAAAAATGGGGACAGAAGGAAGTATAAATAGACAAGTTTTAGAAAAAGTACTTTTTTTTCTGTAAAGAAGAGCAGATAAATTGATTGTTTTAGGGAAATGCTGTGTGAGTGTACAATAGATAAGTTTTGTTAATTAGGTTGTTCAATTAACAAATGTTCAATCTGCTATATCCATTCATTAATGGGAGAGGTAATACATATCTTATCTGATGTGGGTTTCTAATTTTCTTCTTATAATTCTGTCCATGTTTACTTTATGGACTTCCAAGACTGTTGGGAGGTATCAGACAGTGAATTTCATGACATCTCATGAAATAAGTATAGAAGTAAGCTCCACTGGGAAAGTGTGAAATCCAAGGGTCAGCATGAAGAGGCATGTGGTACCCATATTTCTCATCTTTCCTTCAAGAGGGATGTGAGGGTCAGTGTGCTGCTGGACACATGAAGCAGACATTCTCTACACGAAGTATCTTGCCCCTCTCTTACTCTACCTTTGTACAAGGTGAGCAACAGACTTGGATGTGAGATATGAACAGACAGGAGTAAGGTTCCAAGCTGCATGAGTATGGAAGACAATTAAGCAGAGAATGAATGAGAATACCAGTAACCGCAGCTGGTAACTTGGAAAGAAAATTGACTTAGGCTGTTAGGGAAAAGCTATTACCAGGTTCCTTGAGAAATTAAGTTCGGTACAATCCCGCCCACTGAAGAAGAAGAAGATATCCTTGATCCTGGGCCAGGCATTCTGAGCAGGACTGGCTACACAATGTGCAGGGCCCAGTGCTAAACAGCTACAGGAAACCCTTAGTTCAAAAATTACAAGAATTTCAAAATGGTGACAACAGAGCATTAAATCAAGCATGCTGCTCTTCTGAATGTGGGACCTTGGGCAATTGCACAGATCATAAATCCATAAAGCTGGCCTTGATCTTGAGCTTACAGTCCTGCTTGTCCCTCACCCACAGGACTTGGTGTATGCTTATAAAATGCAGTTTCAAATTATTATTTTTCTGTTTTACCATTATGCAGCATTCCTCTTTATCCCTAATTATGCTTTTTGCCTTAAGTTCTGTTTTGTCTGATCAAAATACAAATGCATTTTTTTTTTTTTTTTTTTGCAGTACGCAGGCCTCTCACTGTTGTGGCCTCTCCCATTGTGGAGCACAGGCTCCGGACGCGCAGGCTCAGCGGCCATGGCTCATGGGCCCAGCCGTTCCGTGGCATGTGGGATCTTCCCAGACCGGGGCACGAACCCGCGTCCCCTGCATCGGCAGGCGGACTCTCAACCACTGCGCCACCAGGGAAGCCCTACAAATGCATTTTTATTTGTTTTGTTTTGTTATGAGATTTACATTCTCAAAGATTTCTATTGCTGCTGTTGTTTTTGTATTTAATTTATGTATTGACAGAGATATTCAATAATGTCTTTACTCCCAACTTCAAGCATGGATGTCTGTTTTACACAACACAACAACTTTTTTATTTCCTTTTTTTTCTACTTTATTTCTGCAAATAACATGGCATTCTGAAGAATCAACTAATATGAAAACATAATTTATTTTTCTAACTGTGACTACAAACTATTTGAAGGGTTTTGCAGAGAAAAAAATGGCCTTATGCATTCAGTTTAATTTTCAACTTATAATGTGTTTAACAGTTATTATTACTGTTCTTAATAACAACAACAAATCTGAACAAACTAGAAATTAATGATGTTTCTTGGACTCATCAGAGAAGTGAGTTATGGGGCAAATTGCCACCTAAAATATGGAGAGATGAGTTCATCCACGGGGACAAAACCAATATATATTTAAATGGAGCAGAAGCTACTGGAATCCTAAACAGGTAGGATCACTTAAAGGGTGATTTTGAGAAACTGCTGGAGGCTGAGTGTGAACTAGCACGAGACTGAGTATCTCCTGGGTCAGGGAGAAGTGTAGATGTTGCTATGAAGGTGATGTTTTTTTAGATGAGATTAATGTTTAAATCAGTACACTGAGCAAAGCAGATTACCCTCCATAATGTGGGTGGGTATTATACAATCAGTTGAAGGCCTTAAGGGAAAGAGATTGAGGTCCCCTCAAGAAGAGGGAATACTACATCCAGACTCAAGCTACATCAACACTTCCCTAGGTCTCCAGCCTGCTGACCTGCCCTACAGATTTTGACAATGATTAAGTAACTAAATATGTAGGTGAGAATAGACAAATCTCCTGTGCATAAAAATTCCAAATAATTCATGTAGATCCTCCACCCTCAAAGAGATATAGCATAACTCCCCTCTCTCAAAGTGTGGGTTATGCAGAAAGGATTCCTCCCAAAGATTACAGAATGGAAAGGGAAGAAACCTGATACAAACTACCTCAGCCAGATGATTAAGGCTAATATCAATAGTGATACATCATTTTGAGAGCATATACCCTTGACATGATGTGATGAGAAAGGCACTTTACCTCGTGGTCTTCCTCCCCAAAATATATAACCCGTCTAACCATGAGAGGAACAGTGAACAAATTCCAAATGTGGACATTCTGCAATATACCTGGCCAGTACTCCTCAATATTATCAAGGTCATTAAAAGCAAGGAAAGTCTGAGAAACTGTCACAGTCAAGAGGAGCCTAAGAAGAAATGAAAACTAAATGTAATGTGGTATCCTGGATAGCATCCTGAGACATAAAAGAGACATTAGGCAAACACTAAAGAAATATAAATAATATATAGACTTTAGTTAATAGTAATGTGTCAAATTGGTTCATTAATTTCAGCAAATGTACCACATTATGGTATATAGTATGTTTCATATTATGGTTCATAGTATGTACCATATATAAAGTCTTAATAATAAGAGAAACTAGGTGTGGTACATAGGAACTCTCTGTACTGTCTTTGCAATTTTTCTCTAAATACAAAACATTTCTATAATAGTGTTCTTTTTTTAAAGGGAGGTATTTGAATCTATATTTCCAAACAAAAGTAATGATCTCATAGGTAAATTTCTTTTCTTAGTGTTATCATTTCTAAGGAAAAAAAAACATTTTTATCAGTGGTTTTCTTTCTTCATTCATTCATTTATTCATTTATTGCAAGGTAGACAGCATGTTACTTTGATACACCTACAGACTATGAATTGATGACCACCAACACTTACATACTGTGAATTGATGACCACCATAGCATTATCTAATGTCTCTGTCATTTCACATAATTACCATTTTTTTGTGGTGAGAATATTTGAAATCTACTCTTTTAGCAACTTTCAAATGTATAACAGTAGATACAGTTATATATATATATGTATATATAGTGTGTATATATATATGTGTGTATATATATATAGTTTCAAGTATATAACAGTATTGTTAACTATGGTCACCATGCTGTGCATTAGATTCCCAAAACTGATTCACCTTCTAACTGAAAGTTTATACTCTTTGACCAACATCTCCCCATTTGCCCTGCTCCTCAGCCCCTGATAACCACCACTCTACTCTATCAGAGGTTCTATTTAAAGCAGCTAAGGGTCTACTAGCCAATTCCTTTTTCAGAACATTCCAAACTGTTCTCTAGATCTTATCAATTACCAACCAGGCTGTGTATTGTTTTGTGTCAAACTAAAATACAACCAAAGCTTAATATTTTCTGAGAACTTAATGTTTACAGTAATTGGCTATTTTCAGGTAATAACTTTGGAATTATTGCAACTAACAAAATTGATTAGTTCATTCACCGAATGTCGGGGAAATGCCTTACTTTTCTTTCTGAAAGGTTGTAACATTCTGGCACACTGTCATATGCAAATTGGTTCAAAAATACCAAGTCAATATCAAAACTGACTCCAAAAACATGTCTATGTTCAACTGTTTTCAGTCTAGGTGCTTTGAGAGTATTTCATGTCTGCCTACAGTTAGTCAGCTCTGAATAAACTCTTTTGTAAAGTATTTTTTAAATTGTTAAATATATACTAATTTAATACTAACAGACATGAGTCCAAATTTTAAACTATTGAATTTAGGCTCACTTCTTCCCTAAAGCTTACTAATGTATATTGTTATAACTGGGTTTTCTCTAAATTGTTAAAATCCAAAATTTTATAAGAAATGGTTAAACATTATAATTTATGTTAAATTTTAGGTCTTACACAAAAGCTGTGAAATGACTGCCAAGACTAATTGTTTTCCAGTGACTCTTTGGCTAGGTTAAGAGACTCAGAATTAATAGGTGAATTGATGCTTTCCATTTTCTGCCCCTAGTGTCCTAAAACTGTTCTATTCATTAAGGAAAAACACCATAGTAGGTAGGAGGTGCAAATGAAATTCCTGGCTACAACTGTACTCTCTCCCTAATATAGAGAGGAAGTTCTGTGTCTACCTATGAGATGCAGTGAACGTATGTCCATGAGTCTTCAGCAGATTTATCCTCTATTTTTGCAAATAGGTTACAGTTTTAGGTCAATCCAAGAGACAAATTAGAAGCACTTTATCTACTTACTACATACCAGCAAGATCAAGGTATCCAGTCCCTTAGAGAAAATACAGTTCAATGAAATTGAACACATTTAGCCAACATTTTGTGTAGTTGGAGCATTCACTGGTGCATACAGAATTGGTAATTGTATATGTGAGTAGCTTTTTGTTCAGTGAACATCTGTTTGCAATCCAAATGTGCTGGTTAATGGAAAGGGAGATAGCAGAGCAATGGTAGCATCTGTCTTTTGAAGATTTACCTTTGACATTTAACACACAATACACAAACTTCCACTGTCACCTAAGCATAATTTCTATGCCCTAAAAACATTCTCTGTTTTAAAAATTCAGAAAGATCTTTAAAGAGATAGATGGGCTCCAGGCTAGACATTTACAACTTGCCTCCTGTTCACACTTCCTGAGGTGAGAAGAAGATGGGATCCAGGCCAGACATTCATTACCAGCCCCCTGTTTACATTTCCTGAGGCAAGAGACAAATGATCTCTGGACTACATATTTATGACCAGACTCCTGTCTATATTTCAAGATCTGCACTTCGATATAAGAAACAACAGGAATAGGGTAGATAACCGGACATTGGACACTTATGGCAAGGACAGAGAGGGGTTAAACCCTGTTAAAAGATCAAGAGGTCATACATTTCCCATCCTTGGGACAAGGAAAACATTGCACATGTGCAGAAAGGCTCCTGGGGGTCAAGAGGAGGGGGCACCACCCCATAGTATATGATGCTAAGGCTGTCCCGTAGACCTCTGGGCTGTAATCCATCTTGAAAAAAGTTGCGCACGCATGTTGGGCAGGGTCCTAGGGCAGGTCAGGTGTGGAAAAAGAAACCAGATAATTGACCAAAGGTAAACAAAGACCTGGAAGAACTGCCCTATATAAATGATTCAACCGCCTCTTTACTGCAGTCCTTCTCATTGGGGAGGACGCCCACACCCTTTCTCTCCAGGTGTGCATCTCTGCCTTGCTTCTATCTTAACTGAACAAACTGTCCTCTGTGAACTCTCCCACTTATTGTTGTGCTATGTCCCTAATAATAAATTTTGTACTTGTTTTTACAGCTTTTGCGTCTGTGAGAAATGCATTTTTCACTGGGGCAAGAGCAAGGGGGTATGGTGGTTAGGATTCCTGGTTTTCATCCAGGCTACCCAGGTTCAATTCCTGGGCAGGGAATCAAGATCTCGCTTCATGCCACCACTCACTGCTGTCTCTCCGAGATCAGGATAATCATATGTACTCATGAGGAGCTGCTATATTCTCATCTGTCAAAAAGTATCTATGAATCATGTAAAAATATGTGACACAATCCCTGTCCTTGCCAGCTTTATAATGTATTTAGAAAGATAAAACTAAATAGCTAAATCAAAAAATGAACAGTTGAAAACATAGTTGTTTGCAAAGGGTAAACAACTGAGGAAAAAGTGTATGCAATTTTGAGTTAGCAGAGCTGGGTCTAAATGTCCAATATGACAGAAGTGGCAAAATGAACTTGGGCTAATTAACCTCTCTGAGTACGTAGTTTCCACTTTGATACAAAAAAGATAAGTTACTACTGCATCTCACTGGACTCTATCTTAAAATACACATTGAGCATTGATGTGTAGGGAGTAAGACAGGGTAAATTGGTATCACCCATGCTTGTGACCTTCAGATACACAAGTCTGTTTGTATCAACAGAGCTCTGATTGCATTCCCTGAGCAAGTAAATGTTGCTACTTGGAGATGAGAGTACTCCAGGGAGAGCCACAGCTGGTAGGTGAGCTACACTACCTTTAATTACCGAAGTGCATATATGGTTGTCTGTTTTCTTCACTGATAAATCCAAAAAGCCTGACAACAGAAGATCATTAATAATTAATTTTTATATTGACCTTATATCCTGTATCCTTATGAAATTCACTTACTAGTTCCAGTATTTTGTGGCCTTTTGAAGATCCTCTTGGGTTTTCTATACATGATCATGTCATCTGCAATAATGACTAAATTTTTTCTTTCCAATCATTTTGCATTTTATTTCAATTATATCTCTATACTAGCAATGGGCAATTAGAAGGTGAAATGTTAAAACATCCTCATTTACAATAACATCAAAATATTTATGAATATATTTAATGATAGATGTGAATGACCTGCTCACTAAAAAAGATTGCAAAGAGAAAATAAAGAAGATCTAAATGGAAAAAAAGAAGATCATTAATAAATATTTCTTAAAGAATAAATAAAAGTGTTTGTCACTGGAAGGTCAGTTACCTAGTTACCTTCTAGTTACCATCTCAGACATCGCAAAACACTGCATCAGGGACCACAGCACAACTCTATGTACTGAGAGTGTCATATAATTGTAATGTTTTTCTTTAAGTTTTGTAGAGTGATTCCATACAAACAAACAAAAAAGTGCTGTTCTGTTTAGGATGTTTAGGATGACAGCAAGAAAAGTGGAAAGAGCTGGAACTAAGGACAAAGGAAACTATCAAGGGATAGAGTAGGTGGAGACAGAGGAGAGGGAAATATTTAACATTATTAAACTTTGAGTTGATTGTTACAAATTGAAAGCCTTGTTAGAATTTACTGAAAAGGGAGGAGTGCTAGGAAAGGAAAAATTAAAATTCAAACTTTGTTCTAGGATATTATCAGTAGAGTCTAGAAAGGTGGGAAGAGTGGTCATGGAAGAAATGAACAAAATCCTGAGTGAAGACAAAAAGACAAGTCAATTTACCTGAAGTAAGTAGACTAAAAATATCACAAGTAGATTCTATTCTCATACCTTCCTGCTAATTCCTAATGTTGTTTGTTTATTCATGTTCTTCAGCAGATGCTGCAAGATCTCAAACAGTCCTTCAGCAAGGGGTTCCTGAACCATGACACCTACACTAGATATGGAACTGAATGGAGATTAAAACCAGCACTGCAGGAAGGAAGAGAATAATGTGTCTTGTGGAGCAACTGGAAATAATATTGCTCGAGTACTGAAAAGTCAAAATTGTTTGGAAGATGGTATAATTTGAAGAGAAGCTAAGAAGGACCTAGGAAACCACTGAAGATTATGAGTTGGAGAAGGAGAATGATAAATATGTCTTCAGGAAGATTAACTATGGTAATTTAAAAGAATATACTTGAGAAAGAAGAGGCTACAAGCATAAAGGTAGGAAGGAAGGCTGATCCAAATACACTAAGTCCCCTACATACGAATCTTCAAGCTGTGAACTTTCAAAGATGCAAATGTACATTCACGTGTCCAATCAACATAAGTTAGTTCATGTGTCTGGTGTACATTGTCACATACATGCATCCTCTACGAGTCCTTGTGCTTTTGTGTACTTTACTGTACAGCACTGTATAGAGTACAGTAGTACAGTATGTTTATTTCAAGCCCAGAATGTCTGGAAGCAAGCGTAAAAGCAGCAGTGATGCAGCTGGTGCTGCTAAGAAGCACGTGTGATTACGATGGAACAAAAGTGAAAATAATTGAGAGAGTGGAGTGAGGCGAAAAGATGGTAGACGTTCTTATAACATGAATCAACCATCGGCATGATTCTAAAGGACAAGGACAAAATCATGGAACATGTGAAGTCTGTTGTGCTGATGATGTCAATAATAATATGGAAGAAGCATGGAAAAGTGACGGAGGAGATGGAGAAACGCCTCAATGTGTGGATGCAGGATCCACATTGGTGTCGAGTCCCGCTCAGCTTAATGCTGATTCAAGAGAAAGCCAAAAGGCTTTATGAAGACTTGAAGAAGAAACACGGTGAAGAATCAGAGGGCACATTTTTAATGCCAGCCATAGCTGGTTTCATTGGTTCAAGGCTACAGCCAAACTTCACAATGTAAAAGTAAGCAGGGAGGTAGCAGGTATTTACCTGAGCAGGTTTTTAATGTGGATGAGACAGAACCGTACTGGAAGAGGACGCCAGACCGAAGTTACATCAGTAAGGAGGAAAAGTTGATGCCAAGCTATCAAGCAGCAAAGGATAGGCTAACTCTGTTGTTTGGTGGCAATGCTTCCGGCGATGAAGCTGAAGCCTCTCTTAGTTTATCATTCAGAGAACCCAAGAGCCCTTAAAAACATAGCCAAGGGCTCTCTTCCTGTTGTGTGGAAGAGTAACCCCAAAGCCTGGGTTACACAGGCCATTTTCCAGGACTGGTTTCTCCACCACTTTATCCTAGAGGTAGAGAAATATTGCTTGGAGAGAAGGATGTCCCATTCAACATTCTTTTGCTGCTCTACAATGCTCTGGGCCACCCCCGATTCATGGACGACTTTCATCCCAGTGTCAGAGTAGTGCATCTGCCACCAAATACTACGTTGCTCATCTAACCTATGGACCAGGGAGTTATAGCGGCTTTCAAGAAATATTATTTACATCACACTTTTCCTCAGGCAGTAAAAGCAAGTGATGAATCAGGAACAACCTTACAACAATTTTGGAAGGACTATAACATCTACAAGGCCATAAAAACATTGACTTTGCTTAGTGTGAGGTTATGGCCGTCACCATGAATGGGGTTTGGAAGAACATTTAGCCACAGTTTGTTCACGATTTTTGTGGATTTGAGAAGGTGGATGAGGAGTCCAAAGAGATCTTCAGCAACTTAGTGATCCTCAGCGAGAAGCTGGAGGTAGATCTGCAAGAGGATGACTGCATTGAACTCCTTGCTGTGCAACACGAGGAGCTTACTAATGAAGACCTGATGGAATTGGAGGCCCAGAGAAAGGATGAAGAGGGACAAGAGGAAGAAGTAACTGAAGAACCAGAGAGATTCACGATGCAGGAAATGGCAAGAGGATTTTCTTTATTTGAGGAGGCACTGCTAGTTTTTGAGGCACAGGATGCAAACACAGAACGGTACACGAAGGTTGCAGCAGCCGTTCAGAACACAATCCAGTGCTACCGTGTCATCTATCGTGAGAAAAAAAGAGCTACTACCCAGACATCACTGGATCGTTTTTTCAAGAGGGTAGATAGAATTGAATCCAGCGAGGAACCAGACCCTGTGCCATCAGCGTCAGGCGTGAGTGAAATTGCAGCTCGCCCTCCGTCTCCTATTGCTGAGGATCCCTCAGCTCTACCATCTCCCACCTCTTCTCCCTCCTCCAGTCAGTAACTCTCTTCTTGACCTGTTCACTCGATGCCAGCCCCTGTATGCCAGCTGTTGTACTGTACTACTGTACTTTTCAAGGTACTGTACTATAAGATTAAAAATGTTTTCTTTATTTTTTGTTTGTTTTTTATGTATTATTTGTGTGAAAAGTATTATAAACCTATAACAGTACAGTACTCTATAGCCGATTGTGTTAGTTGGGTACCTAGGCTAACTTTGTTGGACTTACGAACAAATTGGACTTATGAACTTGCTCTCAGAATGGAACTCATTTGTTCATAGGGGAATTACTGTAAAGGAAAAGGATTCATGATTAGAGCAATGAGGGAAAATAAAGGAAGTAGCTATGAAGAGACACATTCTAAAGGAAGTGTAAATATACTTTATATTTACAAAATTACAGAATGAAATTAAAGATGATGGCATGATATTACTTCTGAAAATGCATATATTTAAAATAAAGTTGAGAGAAAAGACAGTATTTTTCATAGTTTTAGAGACACATTCTATAATTTGCTATTCACTGGACTGCAACAGATGTTTAATTTTTTTTTTTTTTTTTTTCTATACGCGGGCCTCTCACTGTTGTGGCCTCTCCCGTTGCGGAGCACAGGCTCCGGACGCGCAGGCTCAGCGGCCATGGCTCATGGGCCTAGCCGCTCCGCGGCATGTGGGATCTTCCTGGACCGGGGCACGAACCCGTGTCCCCTGCATCGGCAGGTGGACTCTCAACCACTGCGCCACCAGGGAAGCCCCAGATGTTTAATTTTTACATTGTAAATGCCATGTGGTCTCAAATTATTTGCCTTTTCTTAACTATTAAATACTCTTACAAAATAAATGCTCTTCTTGAATACACTTTTTTTTTTTTTAAACTCTTCACTGAGCAGTAGGGGGAAGGCAGGAAGAATTGTAAGAAATTATAATTAAAACATAGAAAGGCTGGTTTAATTTGTGTACTTAAATTTCAAATATCTGAGTTTACTGGAAGAGATTGTTCATTCACTAATTTCAAGATCACAAATTTCTTTTTGACTAGGGTTGTCAGATTCAGCAAATAAAGTTAACAATGAATAATTTTTTAGTTTAAGTATGTCCCAGATGTTTCAAATATTTGTCATACTCTAATCTGCTAACTCTACTCCTGTCATGTAACTTTTTTCAGTTAAAGAAAAACAAAATTATTAAATATCTTGTGTGTGTGTGTGTGTGTGTGTGTGTGTGTGTTATTCCTAACAGAGATTTGTACATACAGAACATCAGTTATAGCTTCTATGGTCTCTTTCCTGAAGTCGTCAAGTCAATGGCTTGATCCATTCAGGTAAAACAGAAACAAAACAACAAGAAAAAACATCTTTTGGGGGACATGTTATTACAAATAAGAACCGTGATTTCTTTTTTTTTAATAGGATAATGTCAAATGTTGATTCGATTCTAACCTGAAACATTATGCAACACAAAACTGAAAATTTGGGAGCTATTTTAAGTCTCAAGATGCCAAAAAAGTTAAAATTTAAAAAGTATATGTTTAGGACTTCCCTGGTGGTGCAGTGGTTGAGAATCCACCTGCCAATGCAGGGGCCATGGGTTCGAGCCCTGGTCTGGGAATCCCACATGCTGCGGAGCAACTAAGCCCGTGCACCACAACTACTGAAGCCCATGAGCCTAGAGCCCGTGCTCCGCCACAAGAGAAGCCACCGTAATGAGAAGCCTGTGCACCGCAACAAAGAGCTCCTGCTCTCTGCAACTAGAGAAAGCCCATGTGCAGCAACGAAGACTCAGTGCAGCCAAAAATAAAAAATAAATAAATTTATTTTTAAAAAGTATATGTTTAAATGTTTTATGAATCTTTGAAAGATTAAATTTTCATATATTGTAGGAATTAAATTCAAGTTAACCCTTGGTGTGAGAAATAGATCCTTTGTCCCAAATGAATCTATCTCAGCTTTATAGACCTTTGTATTTTAATGTGCTGTGGATGTGATCTTTGGCTGATGGCATTTTGAAAAAGCTGGAGTTTAGTTTGAAATATATAGACATTTTCTGTTTTGAAGACAGAGACGTAATAATCTGCAGAAGTCTAGTTGCCAACAAGACTATTAAGTTCAGAAGAGTTAGAAATTTAAACGCTTAAAGACATATAGATATAGTTATATAATGTAAAATAAACTTGCTAATGGCTTACAAGGCTGGGCTGAAGTCTTGAATCATTTAAACACATCAGCATACATTGCAAATCTGAATAATTTATTTTCACAGTTGAGCTTTGGCAAAAAAACAGCTTTTAAAAGATTGCATAGTGGGCTTCCCTGGTGGCTCAGTGGTTGAGAGTCCGCCTGCCGATGCAAGGGACACGGGTTCGTGCCCCGGTCCAGGAAGATCCCACATGCCGCGGAGTGGCTGGGCCCGTGAGCCATGGCTGCTGAACCTGCGCGTCCGGAGTCTGTGCTCCACAACGGGAGAGGCCACAACAGTGAGAGGCCCACAACAGTGAGAGGCAAAAAAAAAGAAAAAGAATATCCATTCCCACAACTTTGTGAAGAGACTCTTACACCTATGGAAATAGAAAGTGATATACAAAGATTAGCCAAGGTTTCTGAAATAAAAAGATTACAATACAGAGAAGATTGCAATTAAATATATCTGTATATTCATGAAGAAAGAACATGAGAACTCAGTGAAAATTTCCGAATCCCCTTTCTAATTGTCCAGTGTTACTCATTTTCTTTCCCTCTCTCCCTCTCTTTCTCTAGTTATCACTGCTGTAGCTGCTGACATAGGTTATCACCATGACTTACACTTTAATCATTTATATTCCCAGAAGTTGTATTAGTCATGCAAACCAAGAAATGGTAAAGCGTTAAAAGAAACTTTAGATCTGGAATAGAAGTAACCCCATAGTCTCAGGCCTGGTCGTATACTGCCTGGCGAATCTGAGCATGGGGTCACTTTAGGTCACCTAGAATATGCCCTCCTGTAGCTGAGGAAGCTAAAACCAAAGGAGATTAAGTACTGTCTGCCTGTGTTAGCTTTGATCCTCTCATAAGAGAAAGAACATGAATAATTATTGAGTACCCATTGTGAGTTTTCCATCTTGCGCACATGATATTAATTCTTCTAAACAATGATTCTCTCTGAAGTACTATATTCTCCATTTCTCAGATGAGGATATTGAAGCTCAGTTTCTTATGTTTCCCAAGTTTACTTACTCATGAAGGAATAAAACTGGCTCTCCCCTCCGATTAATTCATTTTTCTCTCCCTCTTTCCATTTTTTTTTTTTGTTGTTCTCCTGCTTTACATTAAAACACTGAAGATGTGAACAACTAAAACCACTTAAAGGAATAGAATACTATCATTCAAGCATTCAATTTCCATTAGTCATTTGTTACCAGAATACCAATAAATACCAGAATACTATACCTGAGTTTCTACTGGGCAAAACCAAAACAGTAGCCTTACAGTACAGCTTTGGTAGACAATGGCAAAGTAAAGATGGCATGAGCCATGGGATGTAGGTTTCACATACTCATTCTGTAGAAAAAAGCATACTTACCTGTGAACATACTCACGTTTGGAGACAGAAGGCAAAACAAAAGGCACAAACCGTACTTAAAGAGAATCATTCCTCTCCCCATATTCCCAGTTATTCTTAACAGTATCTGAGCTACACAGAGTTAAGACATTCTTGGCAGATATGCCATTCGTTATTTGTTAATTAAAAAACAAAAATGTAAATAAAAGTTAGAGAAATAATTTGAAATACACTAATGATTGAAATAGTCTAATCACACATTGTAAATCAAATAGATATAATTTAAAAATAAAAATTAAAAAAAGAAATAGTCCAATAATTCATTATATTACTAATTTATTATTTGGGAAATGGTGCTTTTGCCATTAGCACAGGTCAATGAAATGGCATAATTAATTAAATTATATACTTTTACATATAATTAATTAAAATTATATTACTCAAATGACTCTGTAGCCCAAGCAGACTAAGTCCCTCACTGTGTTATGTATCACAACGGCCAAGGGCATGATACACGGGTATACAAACAAGTAACCCTCAAATCCATGGCTAATATTAGATTATTTTTAGATTTTCTCTCTCCATTCCCAGAAACCCAGGGATTATGCCTCTACTTACTTCCTCATCAAGGATCCAACTGGTTTCTTGGATATTTCTAACTCGTTTCAGTAAATTCTAGTTCTATTTATTACCATCTCATTAATTCAAAAAATGCACATATCAATGAAATTTCCAAAATATACCTGGGCAAGGATCTTATTATAGTCATCTTTTATCAACTGGGAGAGGTTGAGACAGCCTTCAATGTGTGTGCACACACACATGCACAATCTTTAATAGGAATTGTCAATTGCATTGATATTTATCAATGAAATGTTTCTTACAGTTAGTGGAAGTGACTATTTTGGGTGTATGATCATCCTTTTGTGATTTTTTAAATCCCCTAATCACTTGAAGAATGATCTTTCTCTCTTAAGAGACTGATGGAAAGTTAAGAATTTATTTAGCTATAAACAGCTGAAACCCCAACAAATAATGACTTAACATAATAGATGTTTGATCTCAGACTTCCAGCTTCCAAAACTGTGAGAAATAAATTTGTGTTGTTTCGAAGCTATCCAGTCTGTGGTATTTTATTATCAGCCTGAATGGACTAAGAAAGTTGATCTTGGGAAGCTGGGGTGCTATTCTAACATATGCCTGTTTCCTCTCTTTTGAACTTTCCTATCAGGTCCTCTAGGGTGAAATAATTCCTTCCCTGTCTCTGACTAGGTATTGTGCTGTTGGTTTTAACAAAAAGGGTTATGTCCTTCAGGGACTGGAGTCAGGAGAGATGTTCATATTACCTGAGAGCTGGGAGTCTGTACTAGAAGGCAGAGCGAATTTCTTTTTCTCCTAGGTGCAGTGTCCGCCCAAGAGATTCCCGGGACATGGTTTCAGGAAGCTGATACCCTACAGTACAGCCACCAAGCTGACCCTAACATCCTAAAAGACAGGGGCAATGTCAGTTATTTCACTTCTTGCACAATCCCCTTGTTATTTGCACATCTATTAATTTGAAAATGTTAAAATCTTCAGGGATGAAATCAAGTTCACTTTATGTAACTTCTGAAATTTAGGTCCCTTTAGCAAAAACCTTGAAAACCTACTCCAATGCAAACCTGAAGCTATATATACATGTTATCCACAAAGGAACACATTTTTCTCAGCCTTAGGGATTACGTGCTTGAATCCCTTGGAAGTGCATTTATATTAGCTGGACTGCTCCTCATGATAAGAATTCAGTGGCTCACTATACAGCTAGACCCACTGCAGATCAGTAAAGTTAATACATGGAATAGAAATGTAGTGTCAGCCTCTGCAAAAGGTATGGTTTGCTGTGAAAATAATCTGTGCTGAAGGGCTAGAGAGCTATTATATTTCTGATCATTTCCTCTAGTCCCTTGTTCCCAGTGACTGCCAGCCTTAATAATGTCATTACAAAAATTGTCTCCTGGGGCTTCCCTGATGGCGCAGTGGTTGAGAAGTCTGCCTGCCGATGCAGGGGACACGGGTTCGTGCCCTGGTCCGGGAGGATCCCACATGTCGCGGAGCGGCTGGGCCGGGCCCGTGAGCCATGGCCGCTGAGCTTGCGCGTCCCGAGCCTGTACTCCGCAGAGGGAGAGGCCACAACAGTGAGAGGCCTGCGTACCGCAAAAAAAAAAAAAAAAAATTGTCTCCTGGGAGACTACTGGGATTTTTGTTCTGCAATCTCATCTGATACAATTATTTGCAAATTTCTAGAAGTAAATTAGCTTACGTATCAATTTTTCTACCTGGCTGATTTAGAGCTATAACTAATTGCAATGAGTCTAAATTTTAATATAAGAAACTTTTCACCTAGCCTAGCTCCACTAATAATTTAAAAATTCCCTTATTGCAGCCAAGGAGTCAATTTTGCACTAATGACTGGCAGGGAGTGAATTTTCATTAAGTTTGTATGCACGTGTATATATGTGTGTGCGCAGTCACATCCACACTAGACAGTCACCATTTCTTCATCCAGTCTACTCTCCACCCATCTCCTTCTTGATCTCTGCCTTTATAAGCTGATTTGTATGGACTAAATCAGAGCTTTCAGCACCCTCTGGCTTCCATTTGGATTCACCCAAGGGGCAGCCCCAGCAGTTTCTCAAAAGGAGCAAGGACATAAGATCATGGTGTTGATTTCACTAGCTGTCTCTTTTCAAGTAATCTATGTCTCTTGGTCAAAGGCATTTGTTCCAATCGAGATAAGGATCTTATTTGACTCTGTCCGTGGTCCTGTACTAATTTCTTTTATCCTTTCAGGCCTTGGTCAGGGAGATGGGAGACAGTCATATGGTTGTGATCTTTAAAATGCACAAAGTCTGGAAGTTTTTTATTGCCACCTAATTAGCAGTGGAAGGATACATAAAGGAAAAAAACAGACCCTTCCCTCTGACAAGTTTCCAGATGTCAATGGGAAAGAGACTACAAGATGGCAGCCCCTGGGATTAAGGGAGTTCCTTCCTGCTGAAGAATTCATTATAAAAACGAGATAAATTATTATCAAGGGGAATGCCATGAAAACATCTACTCTGAGAAGAGGGTTGCCCAACATCAAATATCACAAAGGTTTTGGCTTTCAGGAAAGTAGAAATTTTCTTATATAAGATTTTCCAGGAGCTTCCTGTGATTTTTATGATGCTGAACATTGAACCAAAGAATATAAGTATTCAATAAAATTATAGTCTTCTAACTTAGTCTGAGCATTTTATTGCTTCTTTGTTAATTAAGTCTTTTTTATAATTATGCTTGTGTTAGTCTGGCTTCCATGGCCTAATATTTATACTCATCCCAATGGATCCAGGTTCTTTGGATTCATACCTTATATAATTTAATGCTGTCATTTAATTATAATTAAATATAATTTAATGCTATAAATATATAATTCAATTTAATTCCCGAACTCACATAAAAAAATAAGTGTTCTAAAACTAATTCCTGCGTAAAATCCAGGAGTACAACCAATTCATCATTTCAAGATACAAGGATAACCCAAGTCATCTAAAAAAGTGGCTTATTTTAAAGTCAAGTTCCTGAGCCCTGAGGGTAAGCAGCATGATGGGATGGTTAAGAACATTTGGTTCAGGGATATCAGGCATATCTGGCTCCAGTCTTGACAGTTACTGACTCTGTGACCCTTGGCAAGTTACCCTCAAAAAACCTCAGTTTCATCACCTGTAAATAAGTAAATCTCTATATGGAGACAATAATACCTACCCCACAGGGTCATTGTACTTATTACATGAAAAAATTCAGGCAAACAGCACAAAATGTGGCACTGAGTAAAAGTTCAATAAATTCAAATATTGTCTATTAGAGATGCTATAAAAGGAGAGCTGAGACTGAGTGACATCCAGGAACCCCATCCTACCTCCCAAAGCATCTCTGTTATCTAATTTCTGTTTTGGGACTTTAGGTAAGATTCTATCTGAAGAGAGTTTTTCACTTTGTAAAAGAAAAAATGATGAAAATTAATACTTCAAGAAAGTAATAATAACAAACATTCCTTAAGTATATGTAGGCACTATTCTGAATGGTCTCTGTGCACTAATTATTTAATTTTCACAGCACATTCTTGATAGGTACAATTACCTACACTTTATAGAAGAGCAAAATGAGGCACAGAGAAGTGATGTAATTTGATCAAGTCTACGCACCTAATAACCTGAAGCGCCAGGACCTGGAACCAGGAATACCAGCACCAGAGCCCACACACTTAGCCCCACGACTAGCCTGTCTTTCTGAGTATAAGTCATTCTCTACGGACCCCAAATTCCTCTTTCTCCATAGTGTTTTGAAAGGAAGGATTACATCATTCACCTCATTGTCTAAAACAGGATATGGACTGGCTATAAAAGACTTGAAAAGATAGCTATCCAGGAACAAACGATGGTGGCCAAAAAATATTTCCAGGAGCCTAGATACATGTAAGATACTATGAATTATTCCAATGCAAAGTCATAAACTTTAAAGTCAGGCAAACCTGGTTCAAATTCAAGTGGTTGCATATTCTCTGTTAGGACTTTCAAGGTGGAAATTGATAAAAACTCAACTTTTTACTGGCATAAGGATTTAGTGACTGATTGGAAAGATATTGGATGACTCACATAATCTAGAACAAGGCCAGCAAAGAAACCTCAAGGATTGGGACAGAGAACTCACTACCAAAAGAACTTTGTTCTCCTTTTATGTTTTCCCTGCATTCTTCCAGTACTGCCCTCAGCTCTGGGATTACATTCATAGTACTCAAAGTCAATGATAAAGGAGGAGTTTTCACTGCCAGCTCCAGCACAAAATCCAGGTGAGTGACTCCAATTGCCCCAAGGTGGACCACTTCCCTCCCTTCCTATCCAGTCACCCAGTCACTGTGACCAAGGAGGTACACTCCTGTTTCCAGATGGGGAGGCCTATCACTGGAAGAATGGTAATAATGAGAATTTACCAAGTAGATGAAAACCATAGTTACCACAGAGACTAAGGCTGTTATCCGAGATCAGACGATTCTAGTCACCCTATTGGCTTATAAAGGATAAGTTGAGTAATGCATGTGAAGCAACTGGAACACTATAGATGCTAAATAAATATTAGGTTCCTCAAGTTATAGAGCCCTTCCTCCAAGTCCTGGGAAGAGCTGATAAAGGACAAGAAGAACTAGATGAGAAGGAGTGTGCATGTGTGTGTTTATTTTTCCCAACCACTGTACTTTTGAGGTATTGGACTCCATGACAAAGTTTCTTCACTCCATCCATCCCACCCTCCTCAGCTCAGGTAATGTTGTAATGATTTGTGGGTCTCACTGTAGCTTCCAAGCACATCCGGTGGCTTGTTGCCCACGTGGCCCACAGTAAGAAATACAACTTATATTTACAATAACCCTCATTATATATTACAAAAATGGAAAAGCTTTTCACATAATATTACCCTCACTGGATGTGAATGATGTGCTCTCATATCTTGTGTTTTAGCCAGTTCCTTTTTTAAGGCTGGTTTTGGATCACTAAATTGGTTTAAAGATCCTTTAAAAGGTCATGACCTTTACTTTGAAAAAACACTAGTTTTGGTGGGAGTGAGGAGGATGGAGGATGGAGGATTGGGAGTCTGGATTTTCTCCCTCTATTAATATATTAGATCCTTTCCCAGAGTTTTAAGGGTGCCCCCTTGTAGTTGGAGAAGCTGCGAAGCCCATGTTATTATTGATCATTTCCATAATGCATAGGTGAAATGGCAAAACGTGGAAAGACAAAACTTGGTGATACTCTCACCTGTAAGAAGAAAAGCAAAGGCTGATTTGCAGCATAAATGTTGTATTGGAGACTCCAGGATTTGGAGTTATATGGACCTGGGTACAACTCTACTACTTACTATGTAATAATGCCATATAATTTAATATCTCCAGTCCTCAGCCATATCTTCTGTAAACTGGAAATCAGAATGACACAGTATCTTTCTCATAGGACTTTTTGGATAATTAAGTGCATTAACATATAAGAACTGAAATAACCTGCTGTATAATATAGTATGTAAATAAATTTCCTGAAACACAACCTTTGCATTCACACATTCTCATCTTATCAAAAAGTCTAGTGTCTGTAACTTACTGAAGGCTTCCCCAGATATGACCAGAAATCCAAGTGCTTACTCTTGTCCAAAGATTATGTTCTCTCTCCTTGTCTCTGGGGCCAGAGCTCAGATATGCTCCCTGGAGGCTGGAGGATTGGAAAATTTCTTCTGCCACCTGAAGATGGTTGCTCCAAAACAATACACTATGTTATATGGACTTCATAGCTAGTGTCAAAGCCAAAGGCTAATTGACACAAATTATATAAGACAAGGGTTTCCAAAGGGATCCTCTGCTTGTTTCTGCAGGCACGTCTGAAGTGCGTGGCTAGATCTGAATCACCTGCTCCAGACCTTGCAACTAGGGCTGATGCAAGTGCTTGCCTCAGGCTGCAGTGGATTTCTCTGGAGCTGGAGAGAACATCCTCTACCCGCAGTGCTGTGCTCAGCAGAAAATATTATTGCCTTGGAGGCAAGTGTGGAACGGATACAGCATAATGTGGAGAGAGGAAAGAGGAGAGAGGATAATATTCCTACACCCCCATTCAGGAATGTCACTGCTGCTTTAGCATCCTTCTACTTTCTGGGCCCTGTCTTAAGGAGAGAGTAAAAACTACTCATTTAATTAGACATATATCACTGCCAGTTCCATTTGTCTTAAGTTCTTCTGGAAACAGGTTGGTAAGATCCCTAAGTAATCTGGAGGAGTGGGATGGAGGTTGAGTACACTATCAACTCAGATGGTTATAGCACATCAATGAAATTAGGACTTACTCCCATTTTGTTGCGTGCTATATCTATACTTTCTACAAAAGTGTAAAAATCTTGTCATAAATGTGTTGTCTGTGGTCCCAGATAACAATAGAAAAAAGCATGGCAGAGTGGAACGGACATGAGCTTTGAAATCCTTTATGGGTTTCAGTCATGATTCTGTCACGTACTATCTGTGTTATCTCAGGTAAGTTATTGACTTCTCTGAAATGTTTCCTTGTTGATAGTGAATCTGTTGCATCTGCTTCATATGTGTCTTCTCTCACAAAATATAGAAAAGTATAATTGAAGCAAAGCATGGAAACTGTAAAAACAAACCAAATAAAGAAGAAAAGAAAAGAGCTTTGGTCACTGCTGTTGGAGGAGTTCATCCAGAGGACGTGATCGCTGGTTGACCCACAAGCTAGACCTGGGCAATCAGAAGCTCTTTATCTCCTCTCCTTTCCTTGAAATGTATGTTCTGCCCACTGTTCTCATAGTGGGAGCAATTTTAAAGATACAGCCTTGAGAGAGCAATGTGTAGTTGAGACCATCTGGACTGAATACGTGACTGAACTTATCAAGGCTGCTATATAAACTTTCAAGATTCTAGTGGGTAGATGCAGAGATCTACTCATTTTGTGGCCCTCCAAGACAAGTCTTGTACGTAACTTTCCTTGCTTATTAAATGTGCCACCTACCAATATGGAGTGGTCTGCCTCTTTTTTCGACCTCTCCTTTCCCTCTCTGTACAGGAGTCAGTTGCAAATTTTACCCAGGTTTTGAACCAAACTCCCAAGGTGGCAAACCATCTACTGCCTGATTATTTGTCATTCATTTGGCCACGTGTATGTGCAATCCTTTTCTATTAAGGGCAGTATTTCTCAACAAAGACACTACTGATAATTCTCTGTTGTCATGACCTGTCCTGTGCACTGTAGGATGTTTAGCAGCATCTCTGGCCTCTACCCACTGTATGTCAACAGAAACCTCACACTCCAGCCAGAGAATAACAGTAAAAAAATTTCTACAGACATGACCAAATGCTTCCCTCTATACTCATTTCAGAAATTCCTAGCCAATGAGACAAATATAATTTCCTACTAAATAAATAGAAAATTCCAAATTCTCATTTTCCTGGCTTTCCTTGCAGTTGAGGCTCAGGGATGTAATCCAATCTCCTCCAATCACAGGCACCCAAGCTGCTCTTTGAATCATATATTAGTAATGCAAAAGATGGTAACTGCGTAGAGTCTATTCTCCAGAGGGTGGCGTCAGTGGTAAGGCTGAATCAGTAGTAAACTACACCATGTATCCAAAGCTAGTGTCATGGACCAGTGTTGATGGTGTCTGCATAGTATACTGTGGTGCCCATGACCAAGAGAGTGCAGTGATGTCTAGACCAGACAAGTTCTTCAGTGTCATTTAGGGCATTGTCCTTGGCTACATAGATTCTAACCATTTTCAGAGATTCTGAGAGCTGCTCAATAACCTTTCAACAAATGTTCTGCTCAAATGAGAGTTATTACTGTTGCTTCCACTTAATAATCCTGACTGATACAGTAGCTATTGCATAAATTCAGATGTTTTAGGAAGCTTTGACAAATGACTATGAAATATATATATATATAATTGTTTCCAAGTGAATGTTGTAATACTCTCCTTGAGAGAGGTTGACCAACACTTTATTGATGTCTGCATGTTGGAAGAGAAACATCATAGATAGGTATTTCATGATATATTAGAGAAAGAGATGTGAACTGATTTTGATAGATAGAGGTTGCTTTTAAAGAGAAAAGCTAGCTGGAAAGAAAGAGAAAGTGTGCCCTTTGCTATATTTTTGCATGGATTTTACAAGGTTCTTGTACAATATGACACTGTTATTCCTGAAAGATGATAACTGGTCCAGTGCCAAGCTCTTAAAAGGCTCCCAGAAAAGGCTTCTTAACTTGACTATACAGAGCAACATATATGAAAAGCCCCTAATCATATTTTTACCATTTTCTGAACAGAATGTTGCTTTGGCTGGTGATTTTAGAATAGGAACTATTCTGTAGAAAGCCACAACTTTTTATTCAGAGGCCCACAAATCCACTTCTTAACACGAGATGCCTTCCGTGGTTCAGAGCTTAGGGAAAGGGGAATTGAAAAGATGCTGGGACATTAGAAAAAGGACTCATTTATCTCTATGATGTTGTGCTTTTAAGCCAGGATCACACACTCCTTAGGGGGCAGGAAGGGATCCAATAGCTACCAGCCTTGGACACCCTATTCTTTTCATGGAAATACACTTAGTTCTCTCACTTGACCCATACTCTTGCTTCTGCTCTCCCATAAGAAACTTCTGATCTTTTGTGTTTTATCTTTCATTCTCAGCCTACTTGAAGGTTATGGTTTTTCCTTGACTTTGAATCCCTAAGCTTCCTGAAAATTAACTTGCCCTCATGCAGAGAATTTTTTCTCATCTGGAGGCTTCAGATGCCCACCTCTCCTTAGTCCAGCTCTATCCCACTACATCCTGGCACAAATCCACCAAAATGATGCCCCAGCCCACCCCCAAAATCAAAAAGGTACTCCAAGTTTACCTGTGAGAAGGCCTGTTCCTGAAAAAACAAGATCTTCAATAATCATTTTGCTGTTCACATGAAACTAACACAACATTGTTAATGAACTATACTCCAATACAAAATACAAAGTTAAAAAAAAAAAGAATGTCCAATGTGATGGTATTAGGAGGTAGGGCCTTTGATAGGTGCTTTAGTCTTGAGGGTGGGGCCCTCATGAATGGGATTAGTATTCTTATGAGACCTCACAGAACTCCCCAGCCCCTCCCACCATGTAAAGATACAGTAAGAAGTCTGCGACCTAGAAGAGAGCCCTCATTTGACAATGCTGGCACCCTAATCTCAGACTTCCAGCCTCCAGAATTGTGAGAAATAAGTTTCTGTTGTTTTTAAAAATAAATAAATAATAAAAGGCTCTGCACAGAGCTTCATAACCTCTTCGTGGACTTTTTGTTTTCAAGCTGATGATGGAAAAACAGTTATATTCCAGTTGAAGCCAGAAGTCCAGTATGCACCACAGTTGGAGCAGGAGGCCTAAAATTTCGAAAGAACCGTCACTAAGCAAAATGTCCTCAGATCTTCAAACGAGAAGTTCACAAGCACATAGGAACTATCTTGAAGACGGAGAAAGTGATGACTTTTTAAGATGTCTCTCTCTTATTCCAGGTGGAATTTAACCGTGACTCTTGTCCTCTCCCTGATGGTATTGCTCTGGATTTGTTGTGCAACTGTGGCTACAGCTGCGGAGCAGTATGTTCCCTCTGAGGAGCTGAGTATCTGTGGTGACTTGGAATTTGTGAATGAACAAAAGCTAAACAGATATCCAGCTTCTTCTCTTGTGGTTGCTAGATCTAAAGGTGAAGATCACGAAGAAGCAGGGCCTCTACCTGCAAAAATGAATCTTGCTCATTCAGAAATTTAAGGTTTTTTTTTTTAAAAGAAAAGTGTAATAGACATCTAAATTTCCATTCCACATAGTGCTTTTTAAAATGGTTTCATTGGATATAGGGCTTAAAAATCACTATTAAATGCAAATAAACTTAAAAAAAACCCCCCAAAAACAGGTACTTACCATCTCACCAAATCAGAAGTCTAGAGGTAGGACGGGCCAGCATTGGAGTGGCCGTTCAGCAGTGCTACCAAAGACTTCTCCCAACTTTTCTGTCACCATTGCTGGGTTGGCAACTACTCTCCATGTGGTTGTGAGATTGGTGCCACAGCTGGAGACACAACAGCATTCTCACCAAAAAATAAATAAATAAAAGGCATGGGCAAAATGGGTTTCTACTTACATGCTCCCTTTGATCAGGAAGGGAAATTATTCTCAGCATATCCCTCTCAAACTTGCCTACATCTCCAACTCCCAGACCAATAAATATCATGTGGCTGGGCATCTTATCACCCAAACCCGTTTGGAATCCTGTTAGCAAGAAAGGAAGAGATGTGTTTAGATGTGCAACCAAAAATGCCTGCCAGCCTTGCCTTGAGCAGGAGTAGAGAAAGGCATGGCAGTGCATGTGCTATCCTTGTTCTTTGTACCTTTTTCTCAAAAAATAACCAGGAAAGAATCAGAAGTTTGGAAACAGAATTTGAGTTTTATTCAAAGAGGGCTCTTCAGTATTAGTACCCGTGTAAATTGTAGTATGCAGTCCCAAACTGGAATCTCCTGTTTGTAAGAGCATGCCTTTGGTTAAAGTCCCACGAGAAATCATCTTTAGCTACTAAGACCAACATCTCTGCTCTTGTTTCCTTTCATCATATTTGTGCCGCAATATAAGGCAGGAGTGACGGCAGCAGCAGCAGAGCTGAAGCGTCCACATGAAGATGTATCACACCAGTGCTTTTTTCTGCAGGACCCTGGAGCATAGCACATGTTGGGGTGAGCGCTGCATGTGGAGAGGAATGAGACACAGGCAGATGGAAACCTTGTTTCGTATGAGTTATGTAGCCCCGAGGAGCCGTGGTGATAAATGTTAAAAAAGCAAGGGATTCAGCTGAAAACTGTTCTGACTGCACCACAGAAAACGCTGTTGACTTGCTGGGATATTTGCTAAAATAGAAGGCTTTAGGATAGACATCTAAAGCAGAATTTATCACAGCACACAAAGCCTTCAGTCAATACTCGTGGCCGTATAACATACTTTGCAACTGCCTGTGTGAATGGACTGGGTTGGGCTGAAATAACCCTCACATCAGAGAAACTTCTTTGTGAAGTTTTACTTTCTTGGTAACATCTGCTCAAGAAAACAGTCTTGAACCTGAGTCATCAGCCTTATTTCATCTCAAGTAAGTTCATTTTATAAATCTTGATGTTAAAAAAAGAGCTCAGCGCTGTTAGTAGTGATTGTTTTTTTAAATAGATAAGGATGGCAATTGTAATAATGTAAAAATGTACAGGAAACACTTTCATTAATGTTTTATTCATCAGACTGCATAAAATAGATAATAATAATGTTGATCATTACTTTCTTCAACATTAGCCTCTTGTGTGCTAAACACCTTGCTTTTATGCTTTATCTCTAATGGTTATAAAAATCTTACCTTAGAAATAACTTATCTGAGGCTCCAAGTGATTTTCCCAGGACCATGCAACTGATAAGAGATAGAGGTAGTCTTCAAACCCAAGTTTGTCTGACTCTAAAGCCCTTATATCTGATATTTCCTAATACACGGTTTCATACGTCCTAGTCTTTCCCATAAAACCAGTTATACTTCAGCCCATCTAAAAATGCCAAGCGTGAGGAATAAGGATAGAGGGAAGAACCACAAAGAAGATGAGTTTCATCTTGTCTCATGAAAGGCACAGAAAGGGATGGGGCAAAAGGCTGATAAAAAGTTGCCTCCATAACATGAGGATTAACCATTGAGAAATTCTGCTCCAAATAGTGGGAAAAAGAAAATCAAGGGAATTAAAACAGCATCTAATAATTTTGCTGCTGAATCTTAACATTGGCAACATTCATAACATGATTCATAGCATTGCATTGAATTTTGAACTTTTCCTCAATCCAATTAACTAGTAGAAATATCTTTAAAACACTTCTGGACGTGTCTGTAAGGGTGTTTCCAGATGAGATTAACGTTTGAATCCATGGACCGAGTAAGGTAGATTGGCCTCCCAATGCAGATGGGTATCATCCAATCTGTTGAGGGCTGAATACAATAGAAGTAGAGGAGGTTGGAATTCACCCTTTCTTGCTTCCTGCCTGCTTGCTTCACTTAGAACATCTCATCACATCTCATCTGGCCCTTGGGCTGGGATTTAAACCATCACTCCCCTGGTTCTTAGGCCTTCAGACCTAGACTGATTTATACCACTGACTTTCCTGGGTTTACGGCTGTAGACCACAGATCATGGAACTTCTCAGCTTCCTTCATCATGTGAGCCAATTCTTCAGAATAAACATTTCTCTTTCTCTCTCTCTCTGTGTCTCAGTCCATGTTGATCAAGGAAAATCAAAGGTTATAAAGTATTTCCCAGTCTACAATCCAGATACCACTGATAAAAACTGAAGTCAAAAATGATTAGGGAAAAAAATGAACTTTTTGTTCATATAACCTATAAGTGGCACTTTGGGATATTAGGGTTGAAGGGGATAAACTTTGTTAGCCCGGACAACATGGATATGGGTTGAGATAGAGCTTCCTTAAAGGAAAACAAATACTGTTTTTACTTGAAGAAGAGTATAAAGGTCTGCTGAACAAGCTAGAAAAATAATAACTGTTTCCAATTGAGTAAATGAGATAGAGATAGATGAGATAGATAGATAGGCAGGCTAACACATGGAAAGAAAATAGTTTTGTGACAGAATGTTAATAGCACTTTTTCTGGATGGCCATATTATTAATAGTTGATTTTCCTGCTTGGAACTTCCCTATATGTGGTGGATATTTTGATTCTCAACCTCAAGTCTTCACTTTGGAGGGTTTAGAAAGTAATCACCTAAATCCCCCCCAATACTCATGCAGCTAGCATTCTGGATGCGAATTACATACTGCCAGTACTTAGGAGAGATCTGGAAGGCAGATTGAAGAAACAGCCATTTCCCTACCCCCTTTGGCTTTTGCTGCAGACAATTTAGAAATGTGAGACTTTCACACAGCTGCACTCCAGTCCTCGTGCTCAAGTTTGGTGGAACACACAGAATGTTATGAAAACACTGAGTGACTTCCTAGCCTGGATTTCTGATAGCCGTGTCACAGCTTCAGTTTGCTCGTCCTCCGGAGTGAGAGGAAGTTGTCACAGCAAGGAACAGTGGCTGCCTCTGAGATGGTAGCTCCCCTTGTGGTTCAGCTCTGCGTTATTCTAGGAACCCATTCAGAATGTCTAGCCCAGGACCTGTTTTTTCAGTCCTTCCAACAATTGTGTAAGCACCTAATATCTTGTATTAAATTCTTTTCTGCTGAAAATACTTATAGTAATTTCTGTTTTCTGCACTCAGCCTTACTGATTCACCTATATTTTATTATATTGTGACTGTAAATCTTATATCTTGTGTAACATAAATACTCCTTTTAAATCTCATGCCATTTCTCACCAACACAAATTCTTATTTAAATTAGCTGGTCTCTTTACAATTCCCAGAAATGTCCTTTGCTCACCACTATACGTATGCTCCCTTCTGTCTACTCAAGCCTACTGAGAGAAACCATGGCATATCTGTAATAGCTAAGAGTTCTAACATTTCTGCCATATCCACTGTGCCCAGTAAAGCAACAGCAGTCCTGTGGGGAAATGGTGGCGTCCAACATGGTAGGACAAAAATGTAGTGAGATGGAGCTGTGAGAAATCCCCTGGGCCTAAAGAAAATTTGGGGTAGAAAGAGATTTTGCAGAAAGCTAGAGTTTCTCCTTGAGCTGGTTAGGGCAAGAGCAAGGATGATTTGGAAGTAGATATTTAGTTATTCTGATCCCTATGTGTGATTTCATTATTATTCTTCTCACAAAAGAACTCTGAATTTTGACAGTGTACACTGGAAGTGAATATCATCTTAGTCTCTGGCTATGATTCATTTCCTCCTCTTTATTCTTACAGATGAAAGTGAACAATAGATTGTATTAGTTCGTGTCCTTCTTAGGTTTTCTTTTTAAAGGTAAATGCATGTGGGAAAAAATTTTACCCACAACAAAGTGTATCAAATGTATAAAAAGGGAGATTCTAATTTTCATGTTTGCAGCCATTCCAATATGCAATCCCACTGCCCAGAGATAACCAGTGCTACCAGATTAGATAAAAACTTTCTGACATCTTTTGATATATTTACATCATTTTTAAAAGTGGGAACACACTGTCCATACTGTTTGCTAATTGATACTTTTTCTTAATAGTATATCATGGACATATTTCCACGTCAGTATTCATTACACAATTTCATTCTTTTAAAAGGCTGTATTGTGGCTTACTTTACATATGTAGTTTATTTAAACTTTATCCTATCAATCAACTTTGAGATTGCTTCCTCATTTTTGTTCATGAAAATAGTACAATGTATATCTCACTGTACTTGGAATTAAATTGATATGAAGGTCTTCAAATGAAAGTTTTGTTTTCAATCTACCAAAAACAGTTAAGAACTACTTAGTTTATATAGTATCATGAGCCTGAGGGTAAATTAATATTTTTGTTTGTAGTTTAATATAAAATCTGGGTTGAGGCATAAAAGTTAGGAGCTTATATATTAAGTGTAAAGATCTTAACCCTTTTTCCTGCAGTAGTCTGAAACTAGATTCACAGAACAAAGAACTCATTAACCACTTACATTTATGGATGGAATTGAGATGTGTGAAATGCAGAATTTAGAATGCCCCCCAAAAACAAATTAAACAAATTTTATTGTTCCCAAAATCAAATGTATTCTCAAAAGTTTATCAGTAAATGTTATCAGTGATGCAGTAAAAGTTACATAAAAAAATGTGATTTCAGTTATCAGAGAAAATAATATATCTGAAGCAAGTTCTAGTTACATTTTGTTTCAGGTGTATCCCAAGAAGAGGTTGACAATGTAAACCTAAGCTGAAATTAGTGGTACAGATCATGTTAGGAAATCACATGTTCTTTTAAGTCCTAAACACAGTGAAACTTATTCTCCAAAACTCTAAGGAAGAAGCCATACTCCATTCAGCATTCGTCTCAGAATGCAATCAGCATGGCAAAGACAGAGATAATCTTTTTAACAAATCATACCTCCATAGAATCTCAAAGCTCACAGGGACTTCAAAGGCCACTTAATTGCCCTGCTGGTTCTTGAATTCCCCTTTCTGCCTCTCACCAGATGGACTACTAATTTACATTCAAATATCTCAGTTATAGGCATTTCTCCACTGAATGCAGAAATTTGTCAGATACTCAGATTTTTTAAATCTTGGATTTCTTTCTTTCTGTAAGCGTTCAGTATTAGATCAACCCTCTGGATACACAAAGAATAAGCTTCACCCTTCTGTCTCATGACAGCCTTGTAGATATCTGAAGACAGCTCTCATCTGCATCCTGAGGTTTCTCTTAAGGGTAAACATCTTGCCAGTGGAAGGTATTCTGAACCCATAAGGTCAACTACACTTTCCAGAGACTTCTGATTTTTTTTAAAATCATTCATTCCATCAATTGACTAATATTTATTGAGAGCTTTCCACATGTCAAGTATGGCACTTTCAAACTCACCAGTAAGAAAAGTGAACACCCCTCTGTCCTCATGAAGCTTATGGTAGAGTTAGGGCAAAAAGAGACATTGATCAACTTACCTCCCATAAACCATGTCAATTACAGAGGGGAGTGCCACAGAGGAGAGTTAGCCAGTCCTGTGGGACAAGTAATAGAAAGCTCTGATACCCTGAGTGATAGGGTAAGCTTTCTTGAGAAAGCGATGATTTGAGTTGTGATCCAAAGAATGCATATGAGACATCTAGATGGAGACATAGGAGAACAGATTTGCTAATTGAAAGAAGACAAGACCTGTAGGAGGAGGGAGCATTGTCTGAAAAAGGTCGTGTAGCAAAGGCATAGAAAATGAATGGGAAGAATGACTTCCTAAGAGATTGACCTGGAGAAGTGAATTTTGGGCATGTTTGAGGTTTGGTTGTTTACAAAGATTATTGAAGAGTTTTAAGAACAAGAGTGAAATGATCAAATTTGCATTTACAATATGTCGCTTTGATCTCATGAGAGAAAACAGGTTGGAGGGGGAGAAGGAGGAAATGTAAGTCAATTACTAAGAGGTTATTGGAATGGTCCAGTAGCTGAGGCTAAAGGATGAAGGAGATGGGATGACTGGTGAGAAATGGGTGCATTTAAGAGATGTTTAATAGGCAAGTGTTGAGAATTCCAAATGAACCACCACAAATTTTTAGAAGTTTTTTTTTTTTAACATTTCTTTTTTTGTTTAATTAATTAATTAATTTTTGGCTGCATTGGGTCTTCATTGCTGCGTGCGGGCTTTCTCTAGGGGTGGCGATCAGGGGCTACTCTTGGTTGCGGTGCGTGGGCTTCTCATTGTGGTGGCTTCTCCTGTTGTGGAGCACGGGCTCTAGGCTCACGGGCTTCAGTTGTTGTGGCACACAGGCTCAGTAGTTGTGGCTGGCGAGCTCTAGAGCGCAGGCTCAGTAGTTGTGGTGCACGGGCTTAGTTGCTCCGTGGCATGTGAGATCTTCCCCGACCAGGGCTCGAACCCATGTCCCCTGCATTGGCAGGCAGATTCTTAAGCATTGCGCCACCAGGGAAGCCCCTAGAATACAGTTTTTGTTTAGATAAAAGTTTAAAGCAAACTTTGAAAGCAGTTTAATTTTTTATTTTCTATTATTTTAAAGTGATTAAAGACTTGAACATTAACAACAGAATATACGAAGACGTTAAACAGTATTTTAGAAAAGTCCACAGAGTATATACAGAATTGTTTCAAACCTTTTTTTTCTGATTTGGACATGTCAGAAAGCATATCTGCAGGTTCTAGGTCTTCCAATTCAGCGTTTCATTTTCCTAAGAGAATCTTAGTGGAAGAATAGAAGGAGAAGAACAAGGAATTTCGGGGTGGACAATAAGTCCTTATATTTTTAAAAAAAGTATAATCTTGAACATATGAAACTAGAGAAACAGTAAAATAAAAAATTTTAAATATAGTCTTTTCTCTTTGCAACCACTGTGAGTTATAAAAGTAGAGTAGAAAAGTATTTCTTGCTTTCTTGAGCTGGTCGGGGATCTTTTATTGTATAAATAATAAATTTGAAGTTTAAAATTGAAGAATTTCAAACAATGGTGTCAACAGCATCCTGATTGTAAATCCTGGAATTCACTAGAACGGAAGTTGCCTATTTCAAACGCAGATGTTGGTTTTTAAAGATTGGTCACTTAGCACCATCTTCTGGCTACATAATAATTTTTGTTTTTCTCCCTCACTACGAACTTGTTACTGTGTAAATATTATGATTGTGGTGCCACCTGCTGGATATTTTTCTAAAAATGAACACATTCTGAAGAGTTGTGCTGGGAAATCAGTTGCTTACACTTCATGGGTATGACTTCTAACCACTCTAGAAAAAAATAATAATACTTGCAAAGTAGCTAGACCTCCTGATTCTAAGAATTATTCTAAGTTATTCAACATAACATTTTAATGTTATAAAGAATTATTGTGCATTGTATTGATCCTTATGGAGAAAGAGGCTACATGTCCCTTTAGTAACTCATTCCCTAGCTCTTCTTTTGCTGTCCCTGTGCAAACTTCAGCCATATGAGAAATTATCCCTAAATAGTTTTAAAGAAGAGTAAAATAATACTTGAGCATGTTTTACAGTATTTCTTAAATCTTACAACTCTAAGAAATAGATTAGCTCTGTCTTACTGACTGGAAAACAGAGATGTGGTTTAGCTGCACCTAAGGTAGCTCATACCAAAACAGAGCAAAGAAAATTTGAGCCAAGATATTTTTTACAGTGAAGCCTCTACTTTTTCTACCCTGTCTGTTTTCATTGCTACTTAATGGGGTTTGAGTAAATGTGGATTGTATATAAATCCGATTTTTAAAGCCTAATAAAAAGATTTTCTAATCTCCACTAATACGTTTCCTTCTCAGAACTTTACAGTTCTTAGCCGAGTTCACTTTATTTCCTTTAGTAGTTTTCCACAGGCTGAATGACACACTTTCTATTTGTCATCCTGGGCTTCTTTCTGCGTGGGTATCTCTAAAACCAACCATGACATTCAGATTTCACTCATTTATACTTGGACAGAAAAGTCCAAAGAAAGGAATAATAATTTGTCACTGTTCTAAAGTGTTGATTAGATTCAACCTAAAAATGAGAATGCTGAAACTTCTGAGTTAAAGAAAAGATGCTCCATTAATTTATTAGTACTAATCATATTTAATGTGATTTAACCTGAGCTGTTTAATGGTGTCTTTTAAAAGTTCTCTTAACTGGTCCTATATACTCATTAGACTCCTCCCCAAAAGCTAACAGTGAGGACACTCTATTAGATAGTGGGTCAAAATGCAGCAGGATGGGGGTAGAAGAGGTCCCTTTTATCTGCAGAAAAATCTATCCACAGCAAGACAAAGTAAGGCCAACCTATAGAGGGAAACAAAGCTAATGGAGATGAATAATTATTTGACTGAACCAGATTTCCTCCTGTATTTCCCAGTCAGGTAAATCAAAATAATAAAATCTTTCAGTTTGTTACTTTCATAAGTTTTTCTCTTCTTGCAACTAAAGGAATACTAACTAATACAGTTTTCAATAAATACCTATTGACTTAATAAATGGTAAATGAAATCACTTTGGTTAGTTCTCCTAAGTTCTCTGAGCTTCACCTGTTTTTAAAATTTAATTTTAAAATAAAGGGAATTATTTGCACTTTACTTTCCTCCCAAGGTTTATGGAGTTCAAATGAAATGAACACCATATGAAATAAATGATTTATAAATGAAAGATTTAGAAACGTATGTAAAAGTGCTATATAAATGTCAAAATCATGGTATCCAAACCTGCCATATTGTCGAGCAAATCAGTCCATGTGACCAGCATAGTACTCCTTAAAAATGGCATCGGTTCAATAAAGTTTCATCCTTTTCATTGTGTCAGTTCTACATAAAGGTAGGAAAGAGGAACTTTCCAAGGGTTTTATTATTTAATCAACACTGTAACTTAATGTTATGACAGTCAGTTAAGTATCAGTATAATGATCCACTGACATTTATATTTGTCATATAATATATGCTTGAAAGACAATACTTTTTAAGAAACAACATTACTTTTAATTTTTTTGTCTTTTGTAAAAAAGCGAAGTCATCATATCTGTAAGGGTAAAGTGAGATATTTCCCACACTGGTTTTTCAGTTCCTGGTATCTGGAAAATGTCTTCTGTGAAATACTGATCCAACTCTTAATGATCTTATGCTTGTATAAAGAATCAGAAGAGGGACTTCCCTGGTGGCGCAGTGGTTAGGAATCCACCTGCCAATGCAGGGGACACAGGTTCGAGCCCTGGTCCAGGAAGATACCACATGCTGTGGAGCAACAAAACCCATGCGCCACAACTATTGAGCCTACTTGCCACAACTACTGAAGCCTGCATGCAACAAAAGAAGCCACCGCAATGAGAAGCCCGCGCACCACAAAGAAGAGCAGGCCCCGCTCACCACAACTAGAGAAAGCCTGCGCACAGCAACGAAGACCCAATGCAGCCAAAAAAAAAAAAAAAGAATCAGAAGAACAATTCATATTTACTTCTATGATGTTAAATACCCAACGCAGTTTTGGTAGACTAATTAAATAAAGATTTAAGATAAGATGGAATCAGAAGTCTTAAAATAATTATGTCTTAATTCTTTTTCTTACTTAACAAATAGATCTCTGTGCTATTTGGATAAATTTTCAATCTCCACTTCTATACTATGTGTTTTTATTTGTGTTCTCAAAATATCAATTTGGTGTAGAAAACTATATGATAGTCAAAACTAAAGAATACAGGAAGGAAGAGATTTGTAATCCCCATGAATATGAATACAACTGTCTGCTCTTACATGGGATGACAGTTTTAGCATTTTCATCTTTCCCATCCCACCTTCCCCACAATTTGAGATTTTAAGACTTTTAAGTACTTAAGAGGAGCTCCCTCCATCTGTAAAACTTAAGTGTTAATTAATTTTGTTGTAAAATTAAATTGCATTGTGCTTTTTTCCAATAAATACGTCAATCGAAAGATAAACGCACAACATAAGGGCTGTGAGTTGAGTTTTGTTCCGTATCTTACTGAGAGCTGTAGCCTGGGAGACAGCAACAGAAGTTTTTCCCTCAGTTTGTGAACGTCACCCCTGATGGGGAGAGAATCATTTAAGTTTTGCTGTGAAAGTTGATCACATCAGCGTAAGTATTTTTCATGTTGTTGATGCTCTGAAGATCCAGAATACTCTTATGTGTGAAGATCTGCTTTTTAGGATGAAGCAAGAACAAAGGATCCTATAACCTAGACGGCCATAAATCAGAAAATAAATGCGAAGCTGAGAAGAACAGGTCCCTACATGTTTCTCTAGGCTGACTGTATGTAATGAAACGCAGAGACTTGAGAGAATGTTTTGCACTGTTAAATTAATCAAACAAGGAGGCCATTAGATGGATGAGGCTCTAATGCCACTGTAGCCTATGTAAGCAACCGAAAATCTAAGTTTGTAAATACCTCAATGCTAAGAAATCAAGAGGCTAATTACAACCACTCTCAAACAGCCAATTAGGCTTTAAACTATAGACAAATAACCTTTCTTTGCTTCTGCACTTTCTCTGTATAAGCCTAGCCCCTGGCTCCTGTCAGCCAGGGTTCCCAAACACTTCTGGTTTGGTGCTGCCCCATTCGAATCAATTCTTGCTTAAATAAATTCATAAAAATTTCAATATGCCTCAGTTTACCATTTAACAGCACCATCCTTCGAAGTGTGCGTGTGTGCGTGCATGCTTGTGCGTCTGATGATTTAATAGTAAGACTGGGTTCTTTAGGGTAAGGAACTGTGTTTGCAGTCCTTTCTAAACATTTTGAATTTGTAATATACAATTGATTAAAAGTTAAAACATTCCAAACATTCCAATTAAGAAAGAGACCATTTAGGAGGGCAAATATCCCCAAGGGTTTTTTTTGGGGGGGGGGTCAACTTGAGCCCTTAAACGTTTAGAGAGGTAACTGTAATAGCTAAATGTCTACTTGTATTACTTAACTTATTTTCTTATACATCCATGTTTAATACCACATTATATAAAAATATATTAGTTTAGAAATATTGCTTATTTCCATACCCGCATTTCATTAAACAGTTTTATTCAACCTCTTCACATGCATTTTCAACATCACTGTCTTAATTGTCACAAGCGCCTTTTTTTGAGCAGTTTTCAACAACTTTCATTTTCACTTCCATCTCAGTGCCTCAGAATACAGCACTTTTAAAATTTTAGTTTGATGCTATTACATGTTACTGGAAATTTATCCAAAGCCTAGGTACTCTTTCACATAACATTAGAACAGTTGTTTATTATTTTCATTTGTCCTTTATATGTGTATTAGAAATCTCCAAAGCATAGCCATTTATTTAGTTAGTTTTTAAAGTGATTTCTTAAAAGGCTTGTTTACAAGACTTTCCGTACTTCCAAATATGAAGTTCTACTTCAAGACATAACTACTAAATTTCTTTGTGTTTTTACTGATTCATCTAGGTGACCTCAATAAGTACTCAAAGCTGGGATCCATTAAGGCCAATTTCCAACTAATGCATTTTCCTGAGAAACTGTTTTTCAAAATAAAGTTGTTGAGAAAGAGTTCTGAAATAGAGACTTCATAGGCGTTCTGACCTAAGGTAACTCATTTTTTCTGACCTTACACTGGGGCAGGCATGAGAGATGCAGAGAACCAGCAAAAAGTTAAAGAGGCTGAACTGCAGATCAAGTGCAAAACAACTTAGGAGAAAGTTTAACTGGGTGGAAGCAGGGTTCATGGCATATCAGCTCCCCAAAGCTCTAGAAGCTGGAGACCCCCACTGGTTTGGGGTCTTCCAGTTGATTTACTTCACCTTTTCTATCCTCAATTCTCAATTCCATCTCTCTTTGTTTAACCTCACCTTTTAAAATTGCCAGATTGCACCCATAGCTTTCTTATCACCCAGGCTAATGTGAAGGTGACTCCCTATATGGTCCCTCCCTGCCTATAGGGCATGTCATGTGGATTCTGACGTCTCTCTTATCTCTCCTCTGTTCACTCATTACCTACCCATTAATACAAAGGTAAATTAGGAGACGGTCTATGCCGGCCTCTGATTTCCCGTGCCTTGCGGAATTTCTCTAGTCCAAGCCCCTTATCTCCTCTCCTATAAGTGCTTGTTCTGCCTTGTTTTTTCTGGTAGCAGTCTCTGCCAGGTCCAAGATTCATTCGGCACCATCACCAGCTAGCAGCTCACTAACTCTGCCAGCTCATTCCTGTGCCCAGTCTCAGAGACCGGACTTATCTGCTGGTCCAGAAGGAATTCAGAGACCAGAAACAGTGACATATGACCTATGTCATACCAATAGAGATATGTGATTAAAAGTGCCATAAATAAATTGTCAAAAATAATTTCTCACAGTTAATAATGGCAAAAGATGTCACTTGTTACTTCTAGCATTCTAACTGCAGCAGCTGATTAACTGCTTTCCTTGCAATGGCCCAGTAACCTAGAGACACGTTAAGTGTGGCCCTAGCTCTATAACACAAAGGTGAGGAGCTACAGCCCTAGGTGGTGGAAAGAACAAGCAGGTTCTCATGAGAAGCAGGTGAAACTAACACCTACCCAGGGCCAGGTTAAGATATATAGTAGCCCTAAGGATGAAAATGTACAATGCCCTTCCTATATGTAATTCAAAATCAAAAGGCAAAATTATCTGTGGTAGGTTAATAACTGTTCTCAAAGATACGCCCATGTCCTAATCCTTGGAACCTAATGACTGATGCCTTATTTGGAAAAGAGGTCTTTGCAGATGTGATTAAATTAAGGATTTTGAGATGAGATTATCCTGGGTTATCTAGGTGGGCCCTAAATACCATCACAAGCACCTTTATAAAAGGCAGAGAGGTTACACATACATAGAAGAGAAAGATGTGTGAAGATGAAGACAAAGGTTGGGATGATGTAGCTTCAAGTCAATGAATGCAGGCAGACACCAGAAGCTGGAAAAGCCAAGGAACAGATTCTACCTGAGAGCCCCCTGAAAGAGTAAAGCCCTGCTGACACCTTGATTTCAGACTTCTGGCTCCAGAACTGTAAAAGAATAAACTTCTATTGCTCTAAGCCACCAAGTTTGTGGTAATTTGTTACAGCAGCCATAGAAAACTAATACACTAACCCACGAAATAAATATAAAACAGTCCAACAAAAATGCTGGGTTTTTTTCCTCCCTAGTTTAACTCCTTTATTGCTTTCTTTATGCAATATTAACTCTAGAATTTTATCTAAGTCAATTTCTAAGTTAGGGAGAAGTTTACTGAACAAGCTTCAATGTGGACTAGTAGCTTAAAGCACATCCAGATTCCAATAATATATTTGAAAAAGTATTTCATGATATTAATGTGCACAAGATGGATATAATCAGATCTAGCTGATATCAAAGTTGAGTGAATTTATAACTGAATAAACAATTCTGCCAAAAGGTATTGGTAAATACTTATGGATGAAACTTCTGTGCATCTTTCTGTGCTGAGACACAGAGCGTTCTTCTCAGTCCTGTTCTGTGCAAGATTTTCATCACAAATTTGGATGATGATAACAAGCTGATCTGGTCAGCAGATGACATGGAGGTGCTCTGCTATAGAGAACAAAAAGGGCTCTTGACAGGATGAAATGATAGGTTGAATTTAAACAGATGTAACTTAATATAGACATATTAAAAGTCTCCAACCTAGATTTCACAATTTAACTGCATGGGTACAGAAAAGGAAAAATCTGCTATAAACTCCCTACATAAAATAATAATAAAAAATGATACGAAATGCTACTGTGTTCCAGAGATATAATGATAGATATAGATAGTTAGATGATAGATAGAACGATGTTTCTCACAAACGTTGTGGGGTAGGATCAAGACAACCTGCACAATTTGCAGGTCCTAGTGCCAAATGAAAATTCAGAGCCACTTGCTTAAAAATTAAGAATTTTAAGACAGCAAGAGCAGAGCATCAATCTTTCTAAGTGTGATTACACAGACTGTACACCCATGGAGTCAGCCCTACACTGGTATTATTTTACATAGTACCCATTCATATAGGAATCTGGCTTATTCAGTACTAAGACTCTAGCACAAGCCACAGAGACTGGAACAGAAGAGTCATTCACTGGATATAGATATTTGTAGAATGAAAAAATGGCTAAAAAGAAAGAGTGATGAATCTGTCAACATCTTATTTACTAAGTAGACAAATAGCATTTTATCCTGGAAAGGGAACAGACTTTAATTGTAAGAAAAATTTCCAGTGTTTAGAGAATCTTAGGGTCTAAAAAAGTTTTACTCCCTCAAAGCTATTTTTAAAAATAAAATCATAGGAAAATTCTAAATATATGAATTTGTCAAAATTCTCCTATGTACTGTGGAAAATAGTTTCAAATCGAAAAATAGTTATATAGAAGTCAAAGTAAATAAGTAAAGTTCCTTAATGCCCCCAAATAGGTTCCATGGCCTGTTGGAAACCCAGAAAACAAACTAACAAAACAGAAAATCTGTAAATAATGGCACAAGACAGATCAATGTTGACATTCCATTTGTATTTCTGCATAAGTTGTTTCATTTATGTGGAAAAGCTTACAGTTTAGTTTTTTAAGAACTTGCACTATAGTTGTATAATCTTACAAAATAAAATCTAATTATAGAAATGTCAAACATGACAAGCTTTTAAAAATGTGAATGAAATATCTAAATGTTTTTATAAATTCAGTTGCTAAATAACCAAGTTTTGAAATACTAGGGATGATAGAAAAGAAAGCTGAAGAGACACAAACCTAAAATGATTTCATTTGCAAAAAATGAAAGAAAATACTTAATATTTAAACTAAGGAAAATTGTGTAGATATTCTGTTTGATAAATCTTATCCTGTTTTACAAGATATAGACATAGCATTTATTAGTGCAATGTTACTTCAACTGATTTCATCAGTATATATTTTTCAAATACACAAAGATAATAAAAATACCAGCTGCAGTGCAGAAACACTCTAACAAGCTAATCTTACTTGCATTATGAAACGGCCACTTAAGATATAAAACAAAGATCAGCAAATTTTGCTTAGACAGAAAATGAGAAAAACAATTGCATGTGGGAAAAATCTGATTTAAATATTGATATTAAGAGTCATTGATGGGGTTTCCCTGGTGGCATAGTGGTTAAGAATCCTCCTGCCAATACAGGGGACACGGGTTCGAACCCTGGTCCAGGAAGATACCACATGCCACGGAGCAACTAAGCCCGTGCGCCACAACTACTGAAGCCCGCGTGCCAAGAGCCCATGCTCCGCAATGAGAGAAGCCACTGCAAAGAGAAGCCCACGCACCGCAACGAAGAGTAGCCCCCACTCGCCGCAGCTACAGAAAGCCCCCGTGCAGCAACGAAGACCCAACGCAGCCAAAAATAAATAAAATAAATAATTTTTTAAAAAAAAATTATTGATGTAGTTTATGACATTGCAAGGTCATGCTTAAAGTAATATAAAATAATATTTAGTTATTCAGTAAAAGGATTCAGTCTTTAATCTAGAATCCTCCACGTGTAAATGAGAGAGATTACAAATGGGACACTGAAAAAGGGTCCCACAAGCAATAAATTAGACAAACGTATAATATATACCCTTTTGGAAATTCATAATCACTTTAGCATATTAATAGGGTTTGAGTAGTCCTACAGTAAAGATACTTATTTAACTTTGTTTAACCCATAATGTCCAAAACTTATTTGAACTCAGTACCCATTTTTAGGTAGGAGGGAAGTGTGGCTTGTTTACTTGTTTTGTTTTTTCATGTAAAATTTCATGTAAAACATTTTGGGATGGTGGTATTTTCTGGAGTTTACTTTGAGAATTGCAGCTCTATACCAATCAAACATGAATAAGTAGGAATATTGATTCTGCTTACATTTAGTATTTAGGAGTTTTCATAATTTATTTTACAGTTAAAGTGCATTTTTTTTTCTGCAAAGGCAATTTTTATGCAAATATACTGTCCAGAATCAGAAAGTTAATACCCTTGCCCCTTACTCTTGGCCATATCACATTTTGAAATTTGTGTTTGGTGCAGGACATTGGCTGACTGTAGTGTGATACAGGTTACCAATATGGGTAGTGGGGAGGTTTGAAACCATTCTCAAAGATGTATAGTTGAAGGGATTTAGGGCACGATGGTTGCTGTGCCACTTGTTGACCTTTTGTCTTTCAGCTCTAAACTCACTCTTCCATATTCTACTTTGTGAAGCCAGGGCTGGGACTCTGCGTATTTTATTTCTCTTTAGAAATAAAAGAGCTGGAAATTTAGCCAGCTGGAGTCTTTGTAGATTTAGCCAATAGTGGGTGCTGAAGGAAGATTGGAAGGCAGGTGGAGGGGAGAAGGATTGGACTCAGACCTGTTCTCTTGCTCTCAGTGTCACTCTAGCCATGACACTTCACCTGGCAGTGGCAATGGACCCCAGCAGCAGTTATTCCCAGTTACTAAATTCTTTCTGCATGCCCAGAATTAGTTTTATCGCTTTTAAAAGCAGTTGGTGGCATAGCACAGTATTAAGAGCACAGGCTCTGGAGGCAGACTGTGGATTTAAATCCCAGCTCATTCTCCAGTTGTATAACCTTGGGCAAGTTATTTAACATACTAGTCCTTTATTTTCCAGCCCGTAATCATTACACATTTACCCTGTTGGGATGCTATAAGAAGTTAATGAGTTAATATGCTAAGCATAAACTCTATAGAAGTTGTAAGGCCGGATCTTAACAAACGGCACCGCGAAACAGAGGAAAGCTTCAAGTGAGCTTTATTAGGGAGCGCTCCCGGGCGAGGCTCACTGGTCCGAGAGAAAGGGGCCAGAGAAGTCGCACCCGGGCGAGGGTTGGGCAAGATTTTATAGGGGAAGAAGGGAAAGGGGTGTGGTGAATCTGGGACGGCGCAGGGTATTCCTTATTTGGTGGTCTTTTCGGGTATCCTGGGGGACCATTAGTCCCGCCCCTCGAAAGGCAGGAAGGCTGGGCTGGGTTCAAAGTCCTCAGGTCAGTTCCTGGAACTGGGTGGTCCGGAATGTCTCCAGGGCAGTTTCTGGAACTGGGTGGTCCGGAGAATATCGGTCTGATGCAACCTGTGAATCTGATTGTGTTCCTCTGCCTCGGGCCAGTTGGCCTTACAGAAGTGTTAGCCATTTTTAGTGTGTGAAGCAAGAACTGTCCTACTTCTGCTAAAAGTGATGGGGAGATGGTGGATTCAAATTTTAAGAGAGGGAAGAAAGTTTGAAGGAAATGTTGAGGAGTACTAAAAAGAAAGAGGTAGTGCAACATGAAAGTGGTAAGCAGCGATGAGGACCCAGTTTAAGCTGGAGATCATGAATATGTATTGTAGCCATCTTCAAGATTTCCCCCACTTCAGCCCGGTTATGGACCTGAAGACAAGTAGTTGGATGGATCCAACTGGAAACTGTGACGGAAGAACAATGAGGTGTTGGAATTCAGAACCCTGAGGATAGGCTAATGTGAGGGACCGTGGAATCTAAGCTAGATGTGTTAGAAGGGAAGGGAACTCCCTGGTGAGAGAGTAGAGAGTTCCAGACTGGAAGATAGAAAATTGGTGTTATGTGGGTGTTTGAGCGACAGAGCCGGAAGGATAGGGGATTGTGGTGACCTGACATCCCTAGTTCCACAGATGCTCTTCCGAGGCTAGGAACTCCACCTTCCCGGCACTGGGATTGGAAGACAGCTAAGGGAAAGGGCGGGGCCCTCCCGGCCAGGATAAAGAGAATTGTGACGGGACCGGGGGCGGGGGGGGGGGGGGGGGGCTCGCGGGCCGTAGGTGGCGCACTCGCGAGGACTTGGCGGGGGTCTGGCAGTGGGCGCCGCGGCGCTGCGAGGCTCTGCAGAATGTGCCTGTGCTGCAGGGAGGACGACGCTGTCCAAGTCAACCCCGTGAGTCCCCCCGGGCCCTCTGCCGCCCTGGCGCCGGCCTCCCCCGTGGGAGGCCGCCTCGGCCGCTCGCGCTGCTGGCCTTTACGCGGGGGATGGTGCTTTGGGGTTGGGAAATCCCGGGTGAAGGAGGCAGACTAATTTCTGGGCCGCAGGACCCACCGGGAGGAGGAAAAGCCCCACCTCGCACCTGCTGGGGGCCAGGCGCGTGCAGTCATCTGTTTGTTGAATGACTTATTGACCCAGCATGACAATATTCAGTACCAACAGAAACATGAATTTTTGGATTTCTTGTACATCCTTTCCTTCCAGAATAAATCTCAGTAGTCCCGGTAATGTGGTTCATAGCAGGTTCTTTTTTCTCAAAATACTATCTCATCTTCCACCCCAATGTTTACTTTGATGCTCTTATTCTGATCCTGCCTCTTGCATTTGGGATAATAGTCATCTATTACATAAATAGAAAACAGTAGCATAGGCTTCCTATTATAATAGCTGATTTTTCTGTTTGCTCATGAGTTTTATTTTATTTTTTAATTTTACATGTTATGTAGGAAGGCTCAAAATGGCATTATCCTTCAGACGTCACTGAAAGGCAGGTAATGTTTAAATAAATAATTATGGTTAATTCAAAAGTGTGACTTTATCTTGTCCCTTTATGTGTGATCGTCCCTAATAGGACAAAAGTTCTATCAGCTAGACACTACTGTGTTATCTTTCTTGAGACTCTAGGATCTTGTGACTACTATCAGAATGAGTCTTAACTAGGATAACCTAAATGGTTTAATATTCTCCTTTTTTTAATGTAACATGTGATACATACACAAGGATATATGTAGCATGCATAATTTTACAGCAGGGTAACAAAATATACCTCCAATTTAAGAAAACATGAGTATCCTTGAACTCATCTAGGAGCCGCTTCCTTACCCGACCTCCCTGTGTCTCTCCCAGAGGTAACCACTACCTTGAATTTTATTTTTATCAAGCTAATCTCTTTCTTTAATAGTTTATCACCATGTGCTTCTAAAAGGATATTGTTTTTCTTGGTTTTGAACTTTATAAACATAAGATCACACAAAATTCATTGTATGATTTATTCTTCCTTTTTTTAAAAAAATAAATTTATTTATTTATTTTTAGCTACGTTGGGTCTTTGTCGCTGTGTGCGGGCTTTCTCTAGTTGTGGCGAGCGGGGGCTACTCTATGTTGCAGTGAGTGGGCTTCTCACGCGGTGGCTCCTCTTGTTGCGGAGCACAGGCTCCAGGCGCTCGGGCTTCAGTAGTTGTGGCACGTGGGCTCAGTAGTTGTGGCTCGCGGGCTCTAGAGCGCAGGCTCAGTAGTTGTGGCGCACTGGCTTAGTTGCTCCGCGGCATGTGGGATCTTCCTGGACCAGGGCTCGAACCCGTGTCCCCTGCATTGGCAGGCGGACTCTCAACCACTGCACAACCAGGGAAGTCCTATTCTTCCTTCTTAACATTGTTTTCTATTGTCCATATTGTGCACTATTGTGCACAGTTAATGAAGTGGAAATAAAGAGTAAATAGTTTCATTTGAAAACTCTACTGAGGTGGGACTTCCCTGGTGGTCCAGTGGTAAAGAATCTGTTCTGCAATGCAAGGGACGCAGGTTCGATCCTCGGCTGGGGAACTAAGATCCCACATGCCATAGGGCAACTAAGCCTGCGCACGCCACGACACTGAGCCCACGCATCTCAACTAGAGAGCCTGCATGCCGCAAACTACAGAGCCCACATGTCCTGGAGCCCGTGCGCCACAACTAAAGAAGAGAAAATCCGCACGCCACAACTTAGAGAAGAGATAAAACCCTCGCACCACTACTACAGAGAAGCTCACGTGCCGCAAGGAATGATCCCTCACGCCGCAACGAAGATCCCACGTGCCCCAACTAAGACTACAAAAAGAAGAATACTGAGGCTCCAAAATGTTTACTTCATCTATAAATCACACATTTGCAAAAAGTTTTTTTCCTATTTCTATGTAGCTATGTAAGCTGTATGCACTGATTGTGTTTATCTTTTTTTATGGACACAAACCAAAAATGTTGTCAGCCAGCTATGCTGTTAACATTGTAAATGTCTTCTTTCCTTTTAATTTTCCCAAAGTCCACAGATACACGAATTGAGCATATGCAAAACCTAAGGAAACAGAAGAGGAAATTTAGTAAACGTTTTTCAAGGCCTGCCCCTGTTCCAGAACCAGGACTCCTAGTAAATGTAGAGACTCCACTAAAATGAACAGATCCTTAAATGCAAGAGGCATCCTCAATTTTTCATTTATGGAACACTCTAAATTTTGTTTCTTTCCTTTCCTTTGAGAAATCAGTAACTGCAGTCTGGGAAGATACCTTAAAACTCCTCTAATCAAATTCTCATCTGTTATTTAAATCTCTTTTGTAGTTGTCTCCTGGAGATGATGTGGTTTAATGGAAAGAGTGTGGTCTTTGAAACCTCAGTGCTCTGGATTCCAGTTTTTCCTTTGTGTATATTATCTGACTCCCTAAAGTTATTCACTTAAATCTTCTGGGTTGTATTATTTGGACAATAAATCACAAAATCTCCAGCCAAATAGGTTTTCAGCCTAGGCTTGAACCCTTGGCAACATCAGAAAACTCTACCATAGCTTATATTCCATCTTTGCATACCTTTGACAAGGATTTAAAAGTTCTTCCACATAACATGGTTATATTGCCTCCATGAGCCTTTTACATGTGGTACCAATTACACGTCTAATAGCCAGTCATAAATCCAATGGCCCTTCCACTGGAAAGTCCTTCAGATATTTGAAGAAAGCTGTTACCTCCCTTCATATGCAGACTTTTCTTCAGGGTGAAAATCCCCAAATTTCCTCATCCATTCCTCTTCCACCTTAGTAGTGAGCCCTGGCCTTATTCAGGCAACTTCCAGGATCAGGATTATATTTCATTATAGAAAGATTACAGAAAGATTTGGGAAAAGTTATATTTCTGATCATTAAGATTTTTTTTCTGTTGGTTTTCTTTTTGAAAGAAAATATTTTATAAGCCCAGCTAATGGATAGCTATGTCAGTTAGGAATTTCTAACTTCATCTCCTTATAAGAGAAACTCAACTGCAATGGTTTAACCAAATAGGAGTATTTTTTCTTCCAAAGGAGAACTCCTGACCTAGGCGGTCTAGGGTTGATAGGGTGGTTTCAAAAATCATCGAAGAAGTCTCAGTTTCCTTCTGTCTTTTTGATCCTTCACACTTTTCACATGATTTTTATTCTCATTGTCTCATAAAAGCTTCTACATAGGTAGAGATTGTGTCCACATTCCAAAAGAAAAAGATACAGGACAAAGGGCGAAAAGTATACACCTGCTGAATCGGTTCTTTTTGGTCAGGAAAATAGCCTCTTTATATGTATGTATGTATTATCTTGTTTGTGGTGATGGGTTCATGGGTGTACACGTGTCAGAACATTTAAAAGTGTACACTTCAAATAAATATGTGCAGTTTATTGCAGGTCAACTATACTTCAATAAAGCTGATAGACACTCCTCCGCACAAACATATATGTGTATATATATATATATATATATACACATTTTATATACTATTACAATATTATACAGGAGATTGTTTACTGCCCTAAATATCTCCTGTGCTCTATACATTCATCCCTTCCCTCTTCCCTCACCCCTCTCAAGCCCCTGGCAATCACTGATCTTTTTGCTATCTCTATAGTTTTGCTTTTCCCAGAATGTCATATGGTTGGAATCATACAGTATGTAGTCTTTCAGACTGGCTTCTTTCACTTAGTAATACGCACTGAAGTTTCCTTCATATCTTTTCATGACTTGATAACATTTTTTTAATCCATTGTATGGATTCATTCACCTATTGAAAAACATCTTGGTTGCTTCCAATTTTTGGCAATCATCGATAAAGCTGCCATAAACCTTCATGGGCAGGTTTTTGTGTGGACATAAGCTTTCAACTCATTTGGGGAAGTACCTAGGAGCACAATTGCTGGCTCATATGGTAAAACTATGTTTAGCTTTGGAAAAAAATGGCAAAACTGTCTTCCAAAGTAGCAGTATCATTTTGCATTCCCACCAGCAATCAATGAGAGTTCTCTGTGGCTTCTCATCCTTGGCAACATTTGTTATCAGTGTTTGGGGATTGTAGCCATTTAGACAGTTGTGTAGTGATATCTCATTGTTTTAATTTGCAATTTCCTGATGATATGTACTCTTGACAATCTTTTCATATGTTTATCTGCATCTGTATAACTGTTTTGGAAAGGTGTCTGTTCAGACCTTTTGCCCACTTTTTAATTTTTTGTTATTGTTGTTGAGTTTTGAGTCATTTGTATATTTTGGATACCAGTTCTTTATGTGTTTTGCAAATATTTTCTCCCAATCTGTGTTTTGTGTGGTTTTTTTTTTTTTCTTTCTTTTTTTGCAGTACGCGGGCCTCTCAATGCTGTGGCCTCTCCCGTTGCGGAGCACAGGCTCCGGACGCGCAGGCTCAGCGGCCATGGCTCACGGGCCCAGCCGCTCCGCGGCATGTGGGATCTTCCCGGACCGGGGCACGAACCCGCATCCGCTGCATCGGCAGGCGGACTCTCAACCACTGCGCCACCAGGGAAGCCCTAGTTTGGTTAATCTTTCTATCCCTTTTCCAGTGCTGATATCTTGTGCCATTGATCTCCTTTTGTGCCTTGCCCTCAATACCAAACCATTTAGGGCATTCCATTAAAAAGCTCCTTTTTCTTTCTTGAGCTACCAGATGTGTCTTATAGAAATATCTACAAAATGTTCTTTATCAATTATCCCACCAACTCACTTGAGCTTTCAGAGACAACTGAAATGTCTCACAAATAAATACAAATATAAAAAATAAAATGCATGATCCATGAAAAGCCTGAGCTCAATCTGGTACTTAGTATTCATTGTCGTTAATACAAAAATTCTGGAGTTATCTTCAGAACATCCAGATATTTTCTTTTGGCAGTACTAGGCAGTCATGAAAGTTCTGATATTCTGTAAAGGAAAAAATACACGCTTTTCCCGAAAAAAAGAACGTCAGGGGCTCAAAGGTCCAAAGTATACACTATCCTAATGTTTCTTCTTTATATTGACCAAAATATATAATACCTCCTATTTAAGCTCAGGCTCTCCCTGCTTCTCAAATGTGGGCTAAGATAAATTTTGTTTGGTTTAATTTCCAAACCATTGTGGACTGATCATTCTGTAACATACAATCAAAATGTTATGGCAATATCAAATTATTATAAACAAACATAAGTGTTTACTCTCAATTTCTCTACTAATCTTGTTGCAAAGTAGTAAGGAATGTAAGATTAGCACCAAAACCAGACCACACAGAATAACACTACTTTGTACATCTTAAATGGTTTGGGATGAAAATAAAGGTCTGAGTCCATACGTACAAGTCCTTTATTAACATGGATTGTGCCCAGTAGAACAGAAGATGCAGGATGAGGCTAGAGCACTCAGTTGTGTTGTGAAAAGTTTGAAAAAGTAGTTTTTGTTTTCATTTTGTCTGTTTAAAATCTCTATAACGAAAGTTTTCTCCTAATTATATAATTATAATATTCATGCATATTAAAATTATCCTGAAATATTATTTTAAGGTTCAGTTCTTCCTAATAGTGATATACATAATCTTTCCATTTTCACTTACTTGTCCCTGTTGTTCACTTCATTTTGGGTCATTTCAAGACTTCAAACACTCAGTAGATGCATATAACATACCTTCTCAGTCAATCACATACCATAAGACTTGGGAAGAAAAATCCTTATGCTTAACATCTCTGTCAAATCCATTATGTTCAGAAATGCCTTTACCCTTTCTCCTGATTGTTAGTTTTGGTTTCTGCAAATTCTTTTTACTTGTAGCATTTGTTGCTTGACTCGTAGAAAAAAATGTTTATGTCATATTTATTCCCAGATATGATTTATTTGATAATAGTGCTTCTCATATCTGGCTTCTATCTGAATGTGACCTTGTTTTAATTTAGAATAGCATTTCCAGCTCTTTATACAATTCTTTTTGTATAAGAAAGGCTTCTCTCTCTGAGACTTTTCCCAGAGGACTTACAGTTTGTATAAACTTTTCCTTATGTATATTTTGATTGAATTTCTTTTTCTTTGTGTATTTTAATCTCTTCTAGTGGACATAAAGCTGAAGTCTGTATGGAAGAAATCATGCCAGAACAAAATATGCAGATTTCTAACATCAAGTGGCATTTTGTGATTTGACTTCGTTTGAAAAATAAAGACAATGCTCTGACATTTCCGCAAAATAAACAGTGCAACCATTTAACATCCAAGCTACAGGGTCTAGAATTTTATTAAATACCATATCTTACTACCACTTTCTTTTCTGTGGTAATTTGAGATTTGCTTCTTTTCAACAAATAATAATATGCATAAGCCTTTGAAAATGATGTATTCATGTTTAAATTTTTACAATTGGATTTACAACTTATTTAGAGATTTAGAGTTATGATTTAATAATAGGGGGAAATAAATTTCCTCTGCTGTATATTTATAATGACTTGTGTTTAAACAAAATGTTTAAAATCTTTAAACAGTCCTAGGAGAGAGTTTTGTTTTGTTCTGTTCTGTTTTTTATTGAAGTATAGTTGATTAACAATATTAGTTTCAGGTGTGCAATGTAGTGATTCAATATTTTTAAAGATTATACTCCATTTAAAGTTACTATAACATATTGCCTATATTCTCTGTCCACATAGTGGAAACTATGTGTCTGTGTGTATATATTTATATATGTGTGTTGTAGAGGTGTGGTATTGCCAATATTAATTTGGAAAAGGACTCTATTTAATTGGCTTAAAGGAAATTAAGTGCTTATATAAATACTCAGAAATATAAAAGAAAGTAACCCAAATGAATTTTAGGATCACATGATCTAGAATTAATAGATTAAATGAAATAGATTTAATTTAAATGAATGAAAACAAGTTTCAGTTTGTTGGTTTAATTAATACAGACATTTCTTTAGGGTCATCAACATTAAGTATAATATTTTTATTGTACCTAGGTTTACTAGACATCAAATAAGATCTTATCCCCATTACAAAATTTGTCAGCAAGAAAAATAACTTGATATGATGAAACCTTTAAGTAAATTAAATAAGAGTTTTAAGTGAACTCTTTAGGAATAATTATGTTTTAAGTATATCTATCGAAAATAGGTCCTCCAGATTTTTTTTTTGTAACTTGAAACTGCTAAATTAAGTTCAATGATGGCAATTCATTGAATATCCAGATCATTTCCAAATAAGATACTGAAATATTAATTACCGAACATAGGTTTCCTTTTACAGAGAAATTAAAGATATTTAGGACTATTGATAAATATGTAATATCGTATATTAACGCATATATGTGGAACCTAGAAAAATGGTACAGATGAACCAGTTTGCAGGGCAGAAATAGAGACACAGATGTAGAGAACAAATGTATGGACACCAAGGGGGGAAAGTGGCGCGGGGGTGGTGGGGGTGGTGGTGGGATGAACTGGGAGATTGGGATTGACATGTATACACTGATGTGTATAAAACAGATAACTAATAAGAACCTGATGCATAAACAAATAAATAAAATAAAATTCACAATAAATAAATAAATATGTTTGGTGTCACACTGAGACATTTTCTTTAAGGAATCACCTGTTTTTAGAAACTACAAATAGTATTCACAAGTTTGCCTATCTACAAAATGCTAATGTACAAGTTCATAAATTGCTTACTCCTTAGTTTTCACTAGAAACTAAGTTTTTTGAGGTTAAGAATTATAATAATTAAAATATGTAATTAAAACTAGTAAAAATTAATAAGGAAAACATCTTTGTATGGGAAAAAGAAGGTATAAAGAATGGAAATGCGTTTTGTTAAGGGAAAAGAAAGTAATTTTGTCCTAAAGCTGGTTATTCCTAAATGGGAAAGAAAATAAGGGACAAATTAATGTGGATATAGAAAGTTGTAGAAGATTGTGAGGGGAAAAAAAATGAATCTTTAGAAAGCCATTCTATGTGTGGTCAGGAGTGATAAAGATGAGAATCAATTTAATTGAGTAAATTAATTTTATTATGAAAGGTAAAGTGGTACGAAACCTGAATTTGGCTTTCTCTCTATTAAGAAGACAAAGTTTTCTTAAAATATTGATTTGCTTTGGATAACTGACTGCAAAGTTTCTTTACCTTTAACCAGTAATCTGTTACAACTTTTGACATTTGCTTTTGAAATCTTTTATTGTCACTGGTTAAGTAATTAAGTATTGTTCCACTGTGACATACAATCCTATGTGACCAAGTATTTTGAAACCTTTTTGATATTTTTGAAAAACTTCCCAAATATCAAATTCTAATCGAAGTTACTTTGACTTCTAGCTAACTCTAGGATGCTTCAGAGAGGATACCTGAAGCATCTGAGAAAGAGAAATATTAAACAAATTAGGCTTATTTGGTATGTTAAATTACATGGGAAGCATTATCAAATGAGTGCTGATAAACCTTCTTATTTTATATTGTATGGGTAAATGTTATTAATATAGATATACTGGAAATTATATGGAGCTCCTAAAAATCTGGTTATGTCTTAGTAAAATGTTAACAGCCATAATGTTAGTAATTATCTTGAATTGTTGTATGTCACAGCAGTAACCAAGTTTTTTTGTCAATTGCACTGTAATCAGATCTTCAATCATGTCTTTTTAAGTCCTTTGTCATTTACATATGGTCACTATTTCACTTCCATGCTCTTGCAAAAAATGCTTCATCTTCAAGAGGAGTCATAGAAAGGATTTTTTTGACAGGTGCAGGCTTCTGATAATTTTTAGACCATAGCACTGAACTGGGTAAGAAATTATAGAATTCTAAAGGAAAACTTTGTGGTTTCATAAAACTGTTAACAGAAGATTAAGATCAAGAACCCTGCACGCTTGCATCAATTTTCCAATGATACATCCATTTGGCTGTGAAATTTGTTAACTCATATGTTAATTCATTTAAGTAGATGCCCAGGTGATTCTTATGCCTGTTAAAATTTGAGCAGCATACAATGTAAATATTTCTGAATATATCAAACATTATTATTACTCTTGAATGGATAAATGAATCCAAAGCACCAGAAACTAATAGGAAACTCAACTAAAGGTGCATTCATGAGGCTCAATTCTAAAACACAGTGATGGATTTCACGTTCTGCCCTCTTAACTGAAGTAGTACTGAGTGGCACTTACAAAAAGGGGGCTGACATCAACTTGAAATCTTGGCTTTAATTTCTTGGAGGTCAGAGTCCCTTCTCACAAAAGGGGTAGCATAAACTATCCAGAGTCTTGTCACTCACTTATACAGGGCTAGCCAACTGGGCTAGCTTTGAGGCCATAGCCAAGCTTTTCCACCTCTCCTCTGCATGTCGCCCTCAGCAGGTGTTTCCTGGGATCAAGGCCCCGTCCTAGCAGAGCCTCTGGAAGTGTGGGTGGGGCGGCTCCTCAGTGGGGCGGAGGCTAGCTTCAGGGGTGGGGTCCAGGCACGACCAGGCTGGAGGCTGGCATCAGGGGGGCGGAGCCGAGCCCCAGAGGAATGGTGGGGCGGGGGTGGAGCCGCGGGGCGCTGGTGGGGCGCTGCGGCAGAGGAGCGGGGCGGAGCCGAGCCGCCCAGTCACCAAGCCGCCCGCTGAGGGCGGAGCGAGCACTGCATAACTGGGACTCGGGTCTGATCGCGCAGTTCGCACGGCCTGGTCTGGGGCGGACCCAGGAGGAGAATCCCCCAGCCGCGATCCCCATGGGGCTGTGTTTTCCGTGTCCCACGGAGGCCGCGCCTCCTTCGCCTGACCTGGTAAGTAAGACCGCCTCCCAGCGTCCCCGCGTCCGCCCGCCGGCGCCGCGAGCACCTGTTCCCGGAGGGGCGCGCCGGAGGCCCCGAGCTGCGGCCCCAGGACTGGCCGTTGGAAGCGGCGACACGGGCCGTGGAGCCCGTCGACGGGGATCTTGGTGGCGGAGATGGTGGCCGTGCTCCGAGGGACCTTGAGGTCCTGCCTGCCGGACCTGGGCTGCTGCCGCCGCGTCGGTGTCTAGAATTCTAAAGGCGGCTCCAGCGTCTCTTTACCTTCAGCCGGGTGGCAGAATTGGCAGTTCGTAGGACGCAGGCGCACGTGGACGGTGCGATGTGGCGGCCATTCCTGGCGATGCGGTAGATGGAGTTAGGGTGCGAAAAGAAATCCTTCTTTCTCCGGAAACTGAAGTGTTTAATCTTGTAGGAGATGTGCATCTTCCTGTTTGTACCAGCTGTTTAAAGAAGGTGATCAATAAAGTCTCGTATATTTCTGCGCTTTATTGGATATTGTATTAATGATTTACCTTTAGTCTTTATCACTTTTAAGGTTTTTTTTTTGAAGTATTTTATGTAGTACCGAGTGTACAGTTTGTAAAGTTGCCACGTTTAGCAAATAAAAATATAGGGCGCCCAGTTAACTTTGAAGTTTCAGATAAACAATATATTTAAAAGATACGTAGGTTTGTTCCATGCAATATTTGGGACATCCTTGTACTAGAAAGTATTCGTTATTTATCTGGATAATTTCAGATTTAACTAGGTGGTTTGTGGTATAATACATTTATATTTTTTGTAGCTTTCTAATTTTTAACAGCATTTTTACCTTAATAATCCTTACAGGAAGTTGATAACGGAACACCTAAATTCCTCTCTTGTATCTGGCTAAAAATTCGTTGAAGGAAGTGAGTTGTTTAGGGAAGTACATTAACTTTTCAGCTATTTGATCATAAATGCTAAAAATGACCTGGAAGTTGATATGAGAAAGTTCACCTTGTCTTTCTTGCTACTGTTGCTTTTAAATGTTCTTAATTTTGTTTATCTAGCTATTGATAAAATACCAATCTGCCAGCATTTGTTAAGCCCTTCCTCCCCTCCCCCGCCCCAGATAACCACATTGCTTACTGCTTGAATGTCACTTTATCTTTGAGGCTTTTCTTCACCACCCTACATAAAGTAGATCCTCCACGCTACCATCCACCCATCCTTCCATTTCTTATTGACCATACTTTTCTTTATATTTCCCTAAAGCACTTACTTCAGTCTGACAGATGTATATTTATTTGATTATATGTGACTGTCCTCATTGGAATGTAAATTCCATGTGGGTGGAAACATTTATCTGTATTATTTCACTGCTGTATCTTCAGCATCTAGACAAGTTCCTGAGGCATGATAGTTGCTCAATAAGTATTTATCCAATGGATGAAATGAATGAATGAATGTATTGTGGTATGGAAAATGGGGGAATTATTAACACAGCTCCCAAGAGAATGCTACTTACTCTCATATATTTACATAATTTATAACTTATTATTATGAATAATATAGATATAGAAAAATAATATTCACGGTTTCCCAACATGGAACAGTACATCTCATAAATTTCCTCTAGTCCTTCCTGTCCTACTCAATAAGATTCACTCACTTCATTCATGAACTTCTTCCGAAAATACCAGCCTGCTTCAAACTCCTTTTTTTTTTTTTTTTTTTTTTTTTTTTTTGCGGTACGCGGGCCTCTCACTGTTGTGGCCTCTCCCATTGCGGAGCACAGGCTCCGGACGCGCAGGCTCAGCGGCCATGGCTAACGGGCCCAGCCACTCCGCGGCATGTGGGATGTTCCCGGACCGGGGCATGAACCCGTGTCCCCTGCGTTGGCAGGCGGACTCTCAACCACTGCGCCACCAGGGAAGCCCCAAACTCCTTTTTAATTGGCAGTACCAAACCGTGTATTTCCCTGCTTGTATTATTAAATGTCATTTGTTTTATTATTGCCCTGACTAGCTTGTAAGCTCTTTTTTTTTGAAAAAGCAAATAGATTATTTTATAGGCCACTCTGTGTGTGTATGTGTGTATGAGATATATAATGTATATATATGATATAGATGTAGGTGTATGTCTCATCATGTGCTTATTTGGAGGGTTTTAAATTTGTTTTTGATTTTTATAAATTTATTTATTTTATTTATTTTTGGCTGTGTTGGGTCTTCGTTGCTGTGTGCGGGCTTTCTCTAGTTGCAGCGAGCAGGGGCTACTCTTCGTTGAGGTATGCGGGCTTCTCATTGCGGTGGCTTCTCGTTGCGAGCACCGGCTCTAGGCATGTGGGCTTCAGTAGTTGTGGCATGCAGGTTCAGTAGTTGTGGCACACGGGCTCTAGAGCGCAGGCTCAGTAGTTGTGGCGCACGGGCTTTGTTGCTCCGCGGCGTGTGTGATCTTCCTGGACCAGGGCTTGAACCCATGTCCCCTGCATTGGCAGGCGGATTCTTAACCATGTGCCACCAGGGAAGTCCTTGAAGGTTTATTGATTGGGAGAATGAAATTCAGAAAGTTGAGTATTTTATAAATGTTATAAATAATGGCATTCTTAATAGGACATTTGGGGCCAGTACTATTTTTGTAAACTGTTATATTACCTATAAGATAAAAGTATAAAATATCAAGGATAATGTTTGGTTTTATTTTAAACCATATTTCTTACACATTTTTCCTAGGAAGAAAAAAGAGCAAAGCTTGCAGAGGCTGCAGAAAGAAGACAGAAGGAGGTGAGAGTAAAAATAAAATTCTACTTTAGATAATTAAATTTGCGTTTTGTTCTCTATAGATATCTATTACTAGTAGTATTCTCTAATGAAAATGGTATCTGATATCTTAGAAATTTAAATTAAAGGAAAACATTTTCAAAATGATTTCTGTTTCTATAAATTGGTTTAATGCATTTATGTCATTTAATGTATGAAAATTTCTATACACGTCTTCTGTTATGGGAGATGCCAAGGAAGAATCTTAATAACATTGTTCCTTGAGATGAAATGACTGTGCCTTATAAAACACTGACAGATGTGAAGTAACTTTAGGGGGGAAATGTGTATGGTTGCAAAATACCCAATGAAGAAATCATATGTTGTACGTAAAGCTGTTGTAGAAATAGTCTAATTCTTTGTTACCAAAAATAGACCAACCCCATCCCCTACCCCCCAACTCCAAAGAAAAACCTAAAAGGCAGAAAACAAACAACACCTTTTGGTAACAGGAAATTAATTTTTGTTCTTTTTCTACACTCCTTAATAATTTTCCTGAAGGCTGCATCTCGGGGCATTCTGAACATTCAGTCTGTGGAAGAAAAGAGAAAGAAAAAGGAAAAAATAGAAAAAGAAATGGCTGCATCTGGACCCCCACCAGAAGGTGGCCTTAGGGTAAGTATTAAAATTTACTTAAGATTTGATTTACCTGGAATTTTTCAAAACTCCAGTAGCAATCCGTTCAATAATTTCCTCGGGAACTGGATTGTCAGAAAATTGTGAATTAATTTAAAAGAATGAACAATATAGATTGGAAGAAGTGTCAGCTTATTTGGACATTCCAACATTCATTGGAATAGATTTGCTTTCTTTTTCCCAAAATGAAAATAGACTTTTCCTGTTTATCTCAACCCTATATCATAATACTTCATACTTATATGATTAATGGCAATCTTAAATGTGTAGAAAACTTAAGCAAAATGGAAGGACACAAAGAAGAAAGTAAAAATCACCCAAATTCAGTGTCATTTTGACAGACATCATTTCTAATCTCATTTTTTACTTCAATCTTAGAAAATTGGATTATACTGTAAACTACTTCAAACTCTTTGAGTTTTTTTCACTAAATGATTTGAGATTTTGAGCTTCCCATTGTCACTCATTATCATAGTTACGTTAATGTTAATTTGGACAATAGGGTGTACACAGGTGAGTCTGACACATGCCCATCCCAATAGCAGCAGTTGTAGCTCTTGACACTAGAAATATAATGATGGACAAGTTAAACAACGTCCCTGAACTTGGGGATCTTTACAGTCTAGCAGGATTATAAAGGTTTTCTTTTACATGTTAAAGCTCAGGAGGCGAATGGTTCAGATATTAAGATTTTCTTCTTCCATTTTTAAAGGAAATACATTTCTCAAGGGTATTTGTGAAAAGGACAATGTCCTGAGTTTCATTTATATTTAATTTGTCAGTGATTTACGAGCACTTGTTTAGCTGATTCTCTGTCTTCTCCATTTGGTTTGGTTTCTGCTCTCAAAACTATCTGTATAAATACATATATGTACGTACCACCCCAAGTTGTGGGGCAGGCAGTTCAGGAGCATCCTGAGCAGACATGATTCTGACTCAGGAATATCACATAGCAATAAGATTTATCTGTGTGCATTTTATCGTTATATGTTACTTCATCTAATCTCATTTAATAAATGAAATTAAAAGAAAATAATTTTTTATAGTTAACTTTTAACAATATATAAAATAATTGGTTTTGATATTAAGGTAAATAACTGACCATTGTGTTTGTTTGTTTGTTTATTTATTTATTTTTTAATATACCCCCATAATAGAATAGAATAAATGTAAAGTAAAACAGTTGGAAGATACAAGGTCAGATATTTATCAGAAGTATAGATGCTTACTTTCAATATTCTGTTGAGATAAAGATCTGTGTCACCAGGTTTACTTCATATAGAGTTCTCAAAGACAAAGAATTTGTGAAAATTAAATTATGGAACTGAAAATGATGCTGAGATCAACTATTTCATAGTAGAAGAAAAAGAAGTTCTGAATGACTTGAAGTCACATATAATGTTACAAAAGGGATACTTTATGTATAGTCAGAAGGTACTTATTTAACATGTTGTAACCTAACAAATTTAACATCAGCTTTTGAACTCTTAAGGGAGAAAGGGGCTTTCTTAATTAAACCCAAAGCTTCTGTGCCCTGAAGCCTATAGATTAAAAATAAATTAGGCCCTATATTTCTTCTGGTCCCTTCAGAAGTGCTCAAAATGAAAAACATCTCAGTGTTAAATTTAGTACCTTTTTTCTTTGACCACCTGCATTGCTCATTGAGAGCATAAAGTGAAGTTCAAAATAAATTTTTGGAGTAACTTTAAAGAGTAACTTTAATGCTCAAACCCTTTGGCCTAGGCTCTTTTAGGGGCTGCTGTCAGGCCTGTTCTACAGGCTGGCCTTGAGTGTTCTGTGGTATAGCTAGATTCTTCCTAACCCGACTTCATAGTATGAGGAAAACATGTCCTTCCCTGTGTTCATGCCCTCCACATATTCATCTCCTGACTAGCTGCCTCTTCCTGGGACACTTGGCATTGGCCATGCTCACTGTGTTCTGGAAAGGCAGAATTTATTTTACGAAGTCAGTGTGATGATAGCATCAGGACACAAACTAGCATCAGTTCAGGATATACTAGTAGAGGAGTGGTGGCAGATGTCTAGAGCAGTGGCTCATGAGGAGCTTTCAAAAAAGACTGAACCTTGGGTCTGACCTTATATCAATCAGAATCTCTGAGAGTGGGACTTAGCCATCAGGATTTTTAAGCTCCCCAAGGAGTCTGATGTCAAACCAGATTGAGAATCACTGCTCTAGTGTTTGTAACACTAGTCCTAAGAGATATTTTGTGGAAAATAGAATCCCATGGTAAAAATGTTTAAAAATCCTGAATATTGTGTTATATATTGAATTCCTTTCTTAGAGATTAAAAAAGGCACACTATTTAAGTCTGTAAGAAGTTCTAAAATAAAGAAAAGCAAGTTTACTTGGATTAATCCTTAATTTTCAAACTTTAAGTAAAGATTTTTTAAAAATATGTTAAAAAAAATTCCTTGAATGTACTTGGAAAACACTACTTTAGAGACTGGTAAATATCTCTGGTAATATCCCAAGGGCTTTTTCAGAACTTACTATTGCAGATTTAATAAACTTGATTAAACAGAACACCAAATGGAATAGTTTCTCAAGTTAAGCAAGGAAAAGACTTTGCCAGACCATTATTTAATAATTTCTACCGTTTCTTCACTCCCCTGCCTCAAACAAGAATTTCTTTGTTTTTATTTTGTAGTTTCATTGTTGTTCTTGTTTTGTGATGTTTTGTTTTTCTTTTACTGATTATCAGGTATTTGGGAATCTAGCTACCACTCATTAATCTGCCCAGATATTTTGTTTTATTTCTTTATATTTTTATACCATCATGTATCTTATTTCATACTATAATGTAAAATTTTACTAATCACTGCTACTCACAAAGATCATTTTACATTTGTATAGCCTATATTTCTCTCTTATCTGTTTGTTCACTAGAGTATAGTAACATAACTTTAAACAAAATTTACTTTTCTCTATATTTTTATCTTTTCTAGTGGACAGTTTCATAAAGCATAACATGAGTGGAAGAGTCTACTGCCAATAATTAATACCTGCAGTCAAGCGGACATCCTCAATTTAGTTTCTTCTCTTTGAATAAATGAAGATTCAGACTTCGTAATTTTAGTGCTCTTAAATGCAGTGCTTTTTCAAAATTGAATATTGAAAATGCTTTTGATTGTTAGACTTAGAAAATGGCCAGACCTTTCATTAAATATTTATTTTCCCTACATTTGCTCTTCTGCAGACAGTGGGTGATTTGCCGTTTTTTAGTAGTTAAAACATGGGCCTAAATAATGACTATATATTTATATATTGCATGGAAAAATTCTGCATACATCTCAGATATTAAAGTTTGCACTTGTATTTTCCCTCCTTTATAAAATGACCTAGCTATTTATAGTTTGCCGATTAACCTTATATCTCTTTATTTCATTATATGTGAAGACTTTTGCTTAAACTTATGGACTTAGTGCCTTTAAACTGATCATCAGGGAAAATCTTGAAAAATCATTTGAAGGGCTTATATGAAGGAACACTGTAAATTTTTATAACTTACTAAGAAATTAATATTTGTAGAAAACATTGAATTTCCCCTAATTTATTTTCTACTTCTGTAGCTTATAAAATTAACATACTGTGTTTTACATTATAATACTTTTTGGATTTTTTTTGCTTGCTGAGTTTAAAATTATATATTAGTGGTACCATCAGAGGGCAGTGATGTACTATTATACAGTATCAGATTCAGCTCTATAAAGATCTTTGCAGTAATTGAATGAGTTAAACTAAGAAACTGGATGGGTTAAATATAACAAAGTATAGTGGTAATGTGTTTGTCCAGATTTCATAGGTGTTTTTATTCTTTTGTATTTATTAAAGAACGATCATAAGATTTATATAGATGTCAAATTACCAAGGCAAGTATGAATATATGAAAGAGGAATATGTAAGTACTGTATTTAAAAAGGTCTACTTTAAACATAAAAATATTGTGAGGTAATTCTATATGATACATTGCCATAAACTGTGTAGATTTTTGTTCATTTGTAACATGTATTATAACATATTTGGTTTTTTGAGTTTTTTAATATATAATAAGCTAAAATAGAAGAATTGCTGTGTCTTTTAATTTGGTTGCTCTTTTGGATGACAAGGCCACAGTCTGAGCCCTAAATTAGAATTTTCAAATATCAAGTACAATAGGGACTATAAATTAAATAGACCAGCTCATTTGATTTACAGAAAGGAAACTGAACCACTATCTCACTCTTCCTTCCCACAAATCTTGTGTTATGTTGCAGTATGTTATATATGTTAATTTTAAAGAGTTTGAACTAGAATATAGATCTCTTGACTCCTCACTGGAAAAATCACTTCCTTCTATTACAGAATGAAATATCTGTGACTATCCAGGTAAGATATGTAGTTATAGACAGGTTCAATTTTAAGTTTTAGAGAATTAGTGGTATGTTTGTTCATAAAGGATAGTGAAGCCATTGAATTATATTTTAGAAATATAATTTTTGACTTTTTCAACATGATTAATTTTTCCAAGGCAGAAAAGAAAAGGAACATTAATAGATGAATGGATATAGAACCAGAGCATACTATCCTAGAACTGTGCACGTCCTTGCTTCTGTTTTAGTATGGAAAGAACAATTTTATCTGTATTACAGCTTAGAGAATTACAGCTTGGGTTAGTGTAAACAGAAGGTTTACATCTAGGGGATAATGCTCTATTTCTAATAGCAGTTTATATCCAAATACCGTGCTTATTTATTGTTGAACCAAGAATGCTGTGCTGATGAATTGCTTTCTAGGAACAGTGGGATATGCCATTCCCGCCAATCATGGCCTGCCTCCATGGGTGTGATCGTGTTTCCTCAAAACCACATGGGTTGCATGGGCTAAAGGGTGATACTCAATGTTAGGAATAGTGTTAGGAAGGGGAAGGAAAAAGGAGAGACTGGATGCGTGATAGGAAACCAATAAGTGACTACTTAAAAAAAAAAATGTATACACACATACAGGAATCTTCCTCAAAGTTATGAATCAGTTCCTGATGAAAACTTAGCCTAGAGCCAGTTTCCCATAATTCATAATTTAAATAGGAAAGCATTATAATGATTGATATGTCACCCAAACTCCCCAACCAAATTACTAAAATAAAACCAAACAGTAAAATGCTTATATGTAACTATCATGTTGAGATATAAAATGCTTAAATCACTACGTCTTCATTCTAATCATTAAACTATTACTGTGGTAACAAAGAGTTGTATATTACCACACAGCCCCTTTGCTAACGTGCTGCATGTTTTTTAAAACATCTGTATGTGATACTTTTGTTCCACTGATTGGAATGTAATTAATAGTTTTGTTATAAATGCTGTACTGCCTTACAGGGTACAAATATACATTTTCCTATATAAGAAATTGGCTTTGGCCATCTGTTTAACAAAAATTTATCTTTACTACATCTTAAATAATTTATAGGTAAGCATGTTTCTTTTCCAAAAAGAAATGCTATTGGGCTTCCTTGGTGGCGCAGTGGTTGAGAGTCCGCCTGCCGATGCAGGGGACACGGGTTCGTGCCCTGGTCCGGGAGGATCCCACATGCCGCAGCGCGGCTGGGCCCGTGAGCCATGGCCGCTGAGCCTGCAAGTCCGGCGCCTGTGCTCCGCAGCGGGAGAGGCCACAGCAGTGAGAGGCCCGCGTACCACAAAAAAAAAAAAAAAAAAAAAAAGAAATGCTATTATTAGTCTGGATTTTTCTTAGAGAAATACTATAGTAAAGGTTCTAACTATCATCCTTGGTACTTCAGAAGAATTGGCATAAGCTATGAATTTTCTTTTTCTGCTCCAACATTTCAACTTGTTTATTTTCACTGATAAGAATTATGCTCTGCCCTTAGAAGAAAAGGTAACCCTTGTCAGTTTTAGATTTGAATAATATCTGCATAAACAGATCAGTAAGAGGTAGATATGTATACCTATCTGGGTTGATATTTAAGGTATTTAAGGTATTCCTTTAACATCTCCAAGCAAGCATGTCAAATGCCCATGATTACTGTATGTACTTTAAGTTGATTGAGATGTGGTAGTTTTCTCTTTCTCAAAAGCCACTGAAACCGTCCATTTGCATATATAGCAGACTCTGAAAATTAAAACAATATCAATCATACAGTATCATCACATAGGATAAAATACTTAGGAAAAAAGAAAAAGGTAAAAGATCTGAAGTAAAAACCACAAAACTGCTGAGAAAAAAAAATTTTTTTAAATATATGAATGGTGAGACATTCATGTTCATGGATTGGTGGACACAGTGTTGTCAAGATGGCATTCTCAAATTGATCAATAAATTAAATGAAACATCCTAGCAAACTCTGGCAGAGAAATTGACAAAACAATCTAAAATTTATATGGGAAATGCAAGATCTATGATAGCCAAAACAAGTTTGAAAAAAGAACCTAGTGATTTTCACTAAGTCAATGAGTAAGAGCCATCTACACTTAGTCCTTTCCTTCTGAATATAGTCTCACTTTTCCATATTCTTTTTCAGTGCCATTCAGCTAGCAGCTAGACCCCAATGTCAATTGTGACCATGTTCTTAGCTCCATTTAAAAAGGCCATCTTAGGGCTTCCCTGGTGGCGCAGTGGGTAAGAATCCACCTGCCAATGCAGGGGACACGGGTTTGAGCCCTGGTCCAGGAAGATCCCACATGACACGGAGCAAGTAGGCCCATGCACCACAACGGGAGAGGCCACCACAGTGAGAAGCCTGTGCACCGCAACGGGGAGTGGCCCCCGCTAGCTGCAACTGGAGAAAGCCCATGCGCAGCAACTAAGACCCAACACAGCCAAAGGTAATAAATAAATAAATAAATTTTAAAAAGACCATCATAAGATGTGTAGGCAGAAAGAATAACGCCACCCTCCCCAAAAGGTGGTCCCATCCTAATCCCTGGAATCTGGGAATACGTTATATAACACAGCAAAAGGTATTTTGCAAATGTGATTCAGTTAATGACATTAAAATGGGGAGATTATACTGGATTATCCAGGTGGACCCAATCTAACCATATGGATCTTTAAAAGCAAAGAACCTTTCCAACCTGTGGTCAAAGAAATGTAAACAAAGAAGCAGCATCACTGCAGTACTCTATTGCTGGCTTTGAAGATAGAGGAAGGGAGGACATGTACCAAGGAGATCAGACAGCCTCTAGAAGGTGGAAAAGGCAAAGGAACGGATTCTCTCCTAGACTCCTCAGAAGGGAACATAGCCCTGCTGACATATTGATTTTACCCCATTGAGATCATCTCAAACTTCTGACCTACAAGACTATAACATAATAAATTTGTGTTGTTTAAGCTACTAAGTTTCTGGTAAGTTGTTACATCAGGAATAGAAAACTAAAATAGTAACTAATTAAATTAACTTTAATTATTAAAGACATAAATGTTTAGGAGAAAAATTTAAGCACAGTAAAAGTTTTGATGGAAATACTGCTGATTACTATACAGAGAAATTCAGTGTTAATATTAGTTGAGGAACATAAAAGTCAAATCACTCGGGACTTTCCTGGGGGTACAGTGGTAAAGAATCCACACTGCAATGCGGGATGGGGTTCGATCCCTGGTCAGGGAACTAAGATCCCACATGGCAACTGCGTGCCACAACTACTAAGCTCATGTGCCTCAACTACAGAGCCCACGCACCCTGGAGCCTGTGCACCACAACTAGAGGAAATCCACAGGCCACCACTAGAGACAAGCCCACGCACCACAATGAAGATCCCATGTGCCTCAACAAAGATCCCATGAGCTGCAACTAAGACCCAAAGCAGCCAAAAACAAATTAAATAAATAAATCTTTTTAAAAAATCAAATCACTTGTATTTTAAAAGATATAACAATAGGGCTTCCCCGGTGGCACAGTGGTTAAGAATTCGCCTGCCAATGCAGGGGACATGGGTTTGAGCCATGGTCCAGGAAGATCCCACATGCCGAGGAGCAACTAAGCCCGTGCGCCACAACTACTGTGCGTGCGCTCTAGAGCCCGCGAGCCACAACTACTGAGCCCACGTGCCACAACTACTGAAGCCTGCGTGCCTAGAGCCCGTGCTCCACAAGAAGAGAAGCCACTGCAATGAGAAGCCCGTGCACCACAAGAAGAGTAGTCCCCGCTCACCACAACTAGAGAAAGCCTGCGCACAGCAACAAAGACCCAATGCAGCCAAAAATAAAATTAATTAATAAAAAGATATAACAATAATCACTATTCCAAGATGATTTTATTTTCTACAAAACTTTAGTTTTTTTCCATAATGATTATCATGACTTCCAGCACCACCAAATTATACCAGGCCTGTTGTTTTTAAAAGGTTATGTCTGAGATTGGTTCAAGATTATGGAGTAGAAGGACATGCACTCACTCCCTTGTGAGAGCACCGGAATCACAACTAACTGCTGAACAATCATTGACAGGAAGACACTGGAACTCACCAAAAAAGATATCCCACATCCAAAGACAAAGGAGAAGCCGCAATGAGATGGTAGGAGGGGCACAATCACAATAAAATCAAATCCCATAACCGCTGGGTGGGTGACTCACAAACTGGAGAACAATTATACCACAGAAGCCCACCCACTGGAGTGAAAGTTCTGAGCACAACGTCAGGCTTCCCAACCTGGGGGTCTGGCAATGGTAGGAGGAATTCCCATAGAATGAGACTTTGAAGGCTAGCAGGATTTGATTGCAGGATTTTGGCAGGACTGGGGGAAACAGAGACTCCACTCTTGGAGGGCACACACAAAGTAGTGTGCACATCAGGACCCGGGGAAAGGAACAGTGACTCCATAGGAGACTGAACCAGACCTACCTGCTAGTGTTGGAGGGTCTCCTGCAGAGGTGGGGGCAGTTGTGGCTCACTGTGGGGACAAGGACACTGGCAGCAGAAGTTCTGGGACGTACTCCTTGGCATGAGCCCTCCCAGAGTCCGACATTAGCCCCACCAAAGAGCCCGTAGCCTTCAGTGCTGGGTTGCCTCAGGCCAAACACCAAACAGGGAGGGAACTCAGCCCCACCCATCAGGAGACAAAAAGATTAAAGTTTTACTGAGCTCTGCCCACCAGAGCAATACCCAGCTCTACCCACCACCAGTCCCTCCCATCAGGAAACTTGCACAAGCCTTATCCACCAGAGGGCAGACAGCAGAAGCAAGAAGAATTACAATCCTGCAGCCTGTGGAACAAAAAACACATTCACAGAAAGATAGATAAAATGAAAAGGCAGAGGACTATGTATCAGATGAAGGAACAAAATAAAACCCCAGAAAAACAACTCCATGAAGTGGAGATAGGAAACCTTCCAGAGAAAGAATTCAGAATAATGATAGTGAATATGATCCAAGACCTCGGAAAATGAATGGAGGCAAAGATGGAGAAGATGCAAGAAATGTTTAACAAAGACCTAGAAGAATTAAAGAATAAACACCTAGAAGAATTAAAGAACAAATAAACAGAGATAAACAATACAATAACTGAAGTGAAAAATACACAAGAAGGAATCAATAGCAGAATAACTGAGGCAGAAGAACGGATAAGTGACCAGGAAGAGAGAAGGGTGGAATTCAATGCCACAGAACAGAATAAAGAAAAAAGAATGAAAATAAATGAAGACACCCTAAGAGACCTCTGGGACAATATTAAAAGCACTAACATTCGCATTATAGGGGTCCCAGAAGGAGAAGAGAGGGAGAAAGGACATGAGAAAATATTTGAAGGGATAATAGTCAAAAAGTTCCCTAACATGGGAAAGGAAATAGCCACCCAAATGCAGGAAGCACAGAGAGTCCCATACAGGATAAACCCAAGGAGAAATATGCCAAGACACATAGTAATCAAGTTGACAAAAATTAAAGACAAAGAAAAATTATCAAAAGCAACAGGGATAAATGACAAATAACATACAAGGGAACTCCCATAAGGTTAACAACTGATTTCTCAGCAGAAACTCTACAAGCCAGAAGGGAGCGGCACAGTATATTTAAAGTGATGAAAGGGCAGAACCTACAACAAAGATTGCTCTACAGGCAAGGATCTCATTCAAATTTGACAGAGAAATCAAAAGCTTTACAGACAAACAAAAGCTAAGAGAATTCAGCACCACAAAACCAGCTCTACAACAAATGCTAAAGGAACTTCTATAAGTGGGAAACACAAGAGAAGAAAAGGACCTACAAAAACAAACCCAAAACAATTCAGAAAATGGTCATAGAAACATACATATCGATAATTACCTTAAATATGAATGGATTAAATGCTCCAACCAAAAGACACAGGCTTGCTGAATGGATACAAAAATAAGACCCATATATATGTTGTCTACAACAGACCCACTTCAGACCTAGGGACACATACAGACTGAAAGTGAGGGGATGGAAAAAGATATTCCATGCAAATGGAAATCAAAAGAAAGCTGGAGTAGCAATACTCATATCAGATAAAATAGACTTTAAAATAAAAGAATGGGGTGATCCCACATGCTGTGGAGTGGCTGGGCCCGTGAGCCATGGCCACTGAGTCTGCACGTCCGGAGCCTGTGCACCGCAACAGGAGAGGCCATGACAGTGAGAGGCCCACGTAAGGCAAAAAAAAAAAAAAAAAGAAAAGAATGTTACAAGAGACAAGGAAGGACACTACATAATGATCAAGGGATCAATCCAAGAAGAAGATATAACAATTCTAAATAGATATGCACCCAACATAGGAGCACCACAACACATAAGGCAAAGGCTAACAGCTATAAAAGAGGAAATTGACAATAACTCAATAATAGTGGGGGACATTAACATGTCACTTACACCAAACGACAGATCATCCAAACAGAAAATTAATAAGGAAACACAAGGTTTAAATGACACAATAGACCAGATAGATTTAATTGATATTTACAGGACATTCCAACTGAAACAGCAGATTACACTTTCTTCTCAAGTGCACATGGAACGTTCTCCAGGATAGATCACATCTTGGGTCACAAATCAAGCCTTGGTAAATTTAAGAAAATTGAAATCATATCAAGCATCTTTTCTGACCAGAACGCTATGAGATTAGAAATAAACTACAGGGGAAAAAAACCATAAAAAACAGACACATGGAGGCTAAACAATATATTAGTAAATAACCAAGATATCACTGAAGAAATCAAAGAGGAAATCAAAAAATACCTAGAGACAAATGACAACAAAAACACAATGATCCAAAACCTATGGGATGCAGCAAAAGCAGTTCTAAGAGGGAAGTTTATAGCAATACAACTCTACCTCAAGAAACAAGAAAAATCTCAAATAAATAATCTAACCTCACACCTAAAGGAACGAGAGAAAGAAGAACAAACAAAACCCAAAGTTAGTAGAAGGAAAGAAATCATAAAGATTAGATCAGAAATAAATGAAATAGAAACAAAGAAAACAATAGCAAAGGTCAATAAAACTAAAAGCTGGTTCTTTGGGAAGATATACAAAATTGATAAACCTTTAGCCAGACTCATCAAGAAAAATAGGGAGAGGATTCAAATCAATAAAATTAGAAACGAAAAAGAAGTTACAACAGACTCTGTAGAAATACAAAACATCCTAAGAGACTACTACAAGCAACTCTATGCCAATAAAATGGAAGACCTGGAAGAAATGGACAAATTTTTAGAAAGGTATAACCTTCCAACACTGAACCAGGAAGAAATAGAAAATATGAACTGACCAATTACAAGTAATGAAACTGAAACTGTGACCTAAAAATCTTCCAACAAAGTCCAGGACCAGATGGCTTCACAGGTGAATTCTATCAAACATTTAGAAAAGAGCTAACACACAACCTTCTCAAATGCTTCTAAAAAATTGCAGAGGAAAGAACACTCCCATACCATTCTATGAGGCCACCATCACCCTGATACCAAAACCAGACAAAGATACTACAAAAAAGAAAGAAAATTACAGACCAATATCACTGATGAACAAAGATGCAAAAATCCTCAACAAAATACTAGCAAACAGAATCTAACAACACATTAAAAGGATCATACACCATGATCAAGTGGAATTTATTCCAGGGATGCAAGGATTCTTCAATATATGCAAATCAATCAATGTGATACACCATATTAACAAATTGAAGAATAAAAACCATATGATCATCTCGATAGATGCAGAAAATGCTTTTGACAAAATTCAACACCCACTTATGATAAAAACTCTCCAGAAAGTGGGCATAGAGAGAACCTACCTCAACATACTATAAGCCATATATGTCAAACCCACAGCAAACATCATTCTCAATGGTGAAAAAATGAAAGCATTTCCTTTAAGATAAGGAACAACACAGGATGTCCACTCTCACCACTATTTTTCAACATAGTTTTGGAAGTCCTAGTCATGGCAATCAAAGAAGAAAAAGAAATAAAAGGAATACAAATTGGAAAAGAAGAAGTAAAACTGTCACTGTTTGCAGGTGACATGATACTATACATGGAGAATCCTAAAGATGCTACCAGAAAACTACTAGAGCTAATCAATGAATTTGGTAAAGTAGCAGGATACAAAATTAATGCACAGAAATTTCTTGCATTCCTATACACTAACATCAAACAATCAGAAAGAGAAATTAAGGAAACAATCCCATTCACCATTGCAACAAAAAGAATAAAATACCTAGGAATAAACTTACCTAAGGAGGTAAAAGACCTGTACTCAGAAAACTATAAGATATTGATGAAAGAAATCAAAGATGATACAAACAGATGGAGAGATATACCATGTTCTTGGATTGGAAGAATCAATATTGTGAAAATGACTAGACTACCCAAAGCAATCTACAGATTCAATGTAATCCCTATCAAACTACCAATGGTATTTTTCACAGAACTAGAACAAAGAATCTTAAAATTTCTATGGAGACACAAAAGACTCTGAATAGCCAAAGCAACCTTGAGGGTAAAAAACAGAGCTGGAAGAATCAGACTCCCTGACTTTAGACTATACTACAAAGATAAGTCATCATGACAATATGGTACCAGCATAAAAACAGAGATATAGATCAATGGAACAGGATAGAAAGCCCAGAGATAAACCTATGCACCTTTGGTCAACTAATCTATGACAAAGGAGGCAAGGACATACAATGGAGAAAGACATTCTCTTCAATAAGTGGTGATGGAAAACTGGACAGCTACATGTAAAAGAATGAAATTTGAACACTCCTTAACACCATACACAAAAATAAACTCAAAATGGATTAAACACCTAAATGTAAGACTGGATACTATTAAACTCTTAGAGGAAAACATAGGAAGAACACTCCTTGACATAAATCACAGCAAGATCCTTTTTGACCCACCTCCTAGGGTAATGGAAATAAAAACAAAAATAAACAAATGGGACCTAATGAAACTTAAAAGCTTTTGCACAGCAAAGGAAACTATAAACAAGACGAAAAGGCAACCAACAGAATGGGAGAAAATATTTGCAAACGAATCAACGGACAAAGGATTAATCTCCTAAATGTATAAACAGCTGATGCAGCTCAATATTAAAAAAACAAACAACCTAATCAAAAAATGGGCAGAAGACCTAAACACACATTTCTCCAAAGAAGACATACAGATGACCAAGAGACACATGAAAATCAGCTCAACATCACTAATTATTAGAGAAATGCAAATCAAAACTACAATGAGGTATCACCTGACACCAGTTAGAATGGGCATCATCAGAAAATCTACAAACAACAAATGCTGGAGAGGGTGCGGAGAAAAGGGAACCCTCTTGCACTGTTGGTGGGAATGTAAATTGATACAGCCACTATGGAGAACAGTATGGAGGTTCCTTAAAAAACTAAAAATAGAATTACCATATGATCCAGCAATCCCTCTACTGGGCATATACCCTGAGAAAACCATAATTCAGAAAGACACATGCACTCCAATGTCCATTGCAGGGCTGTTTACAATAGCCCGGTCATGGAAGCAATCTAAGTGCCCATCGACAGACGAATGGATAAAGAAGATGTAGTGCATATATACAATGGAATATTACTCAGCCATAAAAAGGAAAGATATTGGGTCATTTGTAGAGACGTGGATGGACCTAGAGGCTGTCATACAGAGTGCAGGAAGTCAGAAAAACAAATATCGTATATTAACGCATATATGTGGAACCTAGAAAAATGGTACAGATGAACCGATTTGCAGGGCAGAAACTGAGACACAGATGTAGAAAACAAACGTATGGACACCAAGGGGGGAAAACGGCGGGTGGTGGGGGTGGGGGTGGGGGTGTGATGAATTGGGAGGTTGGGATTGACATGTATACACTGAGGTGTATAAAATTGATGACTAATAAGAACCTGCTGTATAAAAGCAATAAATAAAATTCAATAAATACCAAAAGCAAAAAAAAAAGGTTGTGTCTGCTTTGATTAAATCATTCATGTGACAAACTGAAATACTTCCTCCCTGACTTTCTGGAGCAAGAAAGGTGGATTTTGTCTTTGTTGAAAAATGAGGAAATGACAAATTAATTTTGCCTATACTTTTTATTTCAGGGAAGCCCTTAAAGTACTGTTTATGATAAAACCTAGACTCTCTGCTAAGGAAAACAAACACCAGCATCACTCAGCTATCCAAAGTGAAGAAGTGCTAGGTAACCATAATTTGACACTTCCTTTAACTCCCAGGGGACGTTGCCATTTGAATATGATCTTTATTTCAGAATGAAGCATTGATATAGAGACAGGTAAAATTTTTTAACATCTTTTTAATTCTTCAATCAGTGAGGACAATATTTTGCTGTTTATGGGTACAAAACAGCCCTGTCCTAGGTATACAAGGGTATACATAAGTCTGTAACATTATTAGCTACAGTGAAATTACTTTACTAGACAGCACAGCAAAGTTGGATTAACTAAAGATATAATAAGAAAATGCTTTGAAGTTACATGAAGTCAATGGACATTTGACTGTACAATTTACTCTTTCAAAATATAAACGTATGTCAGCTTATGTGTGTGAATTACACTCAGTCTCAACACAGCCACGTGTCTAGGAGTGTGTAAACAACTCATAAGCCATTCTCTAAGGGGTGCAGTGAAAACTTCCAAAAGTGCCCCAGGTGTTTGTTCAGAGATAAGGGATAAACTTTAAGGCATTCTTCCAAGTGAATGTAAACTTTTCTGAAGTGGCCTTTCCAGTAACGTATAACTGTCGTAGATACACTGTACTTTAATTTATAGTGCTGTTGGATATTTTTAGTAGCACATCATCACACTAATTGTCACTTTTAAAAAATCAGCTTAAAAATCCTGCAATTATAAAAAATGTCTGGGGTGTTGTTATTCTGTACACATTAGGCAGGCACTTTCTGTTGACTTAACTGTAAATCCTATTTTCTTCTAATAATTTTTATCTTTAGCTAGAATTGTATTGCTAGTAATGTGTTCTAAATACCATGTTCACATATTGAGAAACAATGATTTGCCTACAATTTGTCTAATTTAAATCTGAGTTGATAATTTCTTTTAATAGGTCATTTTCTACAGAAGCATTCAAAATAAATAGTGCTACTCTTTGAGCATGTTTCAACATGATGACGTCTTTCTATCTGTTATGTCTTTTTCCAAAGTAATTTTCAGAGCATGTGAACTAAACTGACTACTGGAGATGTGGATACAGGCCATTATGAGAGTCCCCTTGTAGTGACCAACTAGTTTCATTTAATTTCCTTCTTTCCCTTATAATTGGCAGAGACCACCAGGTAATTATCTGGATTCATGTCCTTGAGGGTTGGAGATTTGCTCTGGATGGGGGATGTCTTGCCATCCACACGGGAGATCTGCAGCATCCGGCAGGGGTCGTGTTTCAACAAATACCCTGCAAAAGTTTCCCAACCTCCTCCCACACGGACCATGACATGCTTGTTGTGCAGCATCTGGAATGAAAAGAGAGCAAAAGAGTTAAATTCTGAGAATTCTTGCAGTATCTCAAATCAGCTTCCAGCTCTAGCGTTATTGTTTTCTGTTTTGTTTTTCAAGTCCCTATTGTCCTTCCACTTCTTGCACAGTGTCTGAGTTAGCATACAGTTTATGAGAGAAGCTTTGTTTTTCCCATGCAAGTGGATCATGCATGGTACATATCCCCAGGATCCTGCTTTGCCCTGCTGTGGGAATCAGGGTGTAGGTACAATCCCTTGCTTGGTTCAGCGAGTCTAGAGGCTCCTTGCTGACACTGGCACCTGATTTTGCATCACAGCCTCATCATTGCCCAATTTCCTGCTTGCTGCCTCAGATCAGAGCTCTGTTCTCCCCACTGGGTTATTCCCCTCTGAACCAGGACTTAAAAGACCATGGAAATGCCTGCTATGGAATATAGCTTTTTTTAATTGAAGTATAGTTGATTTACAATATTGTTAGTTTCTGGTGTGCAGCAAAGTGATTCGTTTATACATATATATGTATATATATTCTTTTCTTTTCAATTCTATCCCATTATAGTTTATTACAAGATACTGAGTGTAGTCCCTGTGCTATACAGTAAATCCTTGTTGTTTATCTATTTTTGGAATATAAAGTTAATAATCACACAAATACTCAATGCAAAATAGAATTGAAAATGCACTCAGAAAAACTGAAATCTTCCCTAGTCACTGTCTGAGGCTTTCAAGGAAAGATATTATGGAATGGCCAAACATTTATGTTGTCTTTACTCTCATTCTTCTTAATTACGATAGAATACTTCTTTAGAAACAAAACAAAAACAAAAAAAACAAAACCCTTACCTTCAGGGCCATGAACCATCTAGAGCTCCAGGGTTAACAAGGCTACAGATTGAAAAGGTGAAGAATATGTGGTTCTTTCTACCTAGTAAAAACATGTCCGAGTTGTGGAGGATTGGCACAGGGAGCCAAAGATTTGATCTTGGCTTCTTTCAAATATCACAAAATGTAAGAATAAGGGGGAATGTCGCACCTTCACCAAAGACCTCTCCCCTGCCCGAAATACGATGAACACAGAGTGGCAATGTAATCTTGGGAAGGGAATATAGGTTTGGGAGGGGTTTGGTAAGTACTTTTCATGGTAGAGCCTATGAAATCTCTCTGAATTTCTCTCACTCTGTGTTACCTTCAGATCTGGATTTTTTTGACTCCTATCCAGTGGGGGAAGACTTTGCCCTTAGCTGTTGAGATTCTGATGAAAGTTTTGGATTCTCTTTCTGTATGCCTGTACCCACAAAATATTGCATATATATTTAGGGCTTTCACAGACTCCCCAAAATCCATCCATAGGCTCAAGGTATGAAATCCTGAAACATGGGGTTGACATAAGGCAGTTTTCAAAATCAAATATCGTGGAAAGTAATAAAAATGTGCTGAATAACAATAATTAAAACTATTAGACTCATGAGAATTAAGTGTAACTATACTGGTTATTCTCACTTAGAATATTAGAATTTTAGAATAGAAAGGACCTGGGGAAACATTTTCTAACAAGAAGGCTTCAAACTTATTTTAGCACCAGCATCTACTCATTAAATAAAATCTCAGTGGGAACCCATGAAATATAAAGCATATAAGAGGAGTCAGGATTTAGCTTATAACCATTCTGCCTCCCCAGGTCCGCCAGTGGTCCCATGTTCCTGTTGTTTAGGATGGAGATACTGAGGCCCAGATCTTTAATGTGATTTCCTGACTCCCAGTCTAGTACTCTTCCCACAACGGTTCCTCCTTATAAAATCCATCAAGGCTTTTATAATTTTACAGGCCTATTTTCATTGCCACAAGTTCCTGGGTGTGCCTCTACTTCCTGTTTTCAAAACTTGGGAGTTACTGGGACAAAAACTGCAAAGGCCAGGGTCAAAATAGCACTTTGACCCTTTCTCCCATTGTTCCAAGAGCACTGCTTTTGCCTATTGTTGAAGTTCTGGTACCTCCTAGCCCTGTAAATTACATTTAAGAATTGTCTCTAAACGTCCTTGGTATGAATGTCCCTGGCAGAATGCCCAAGTTCACTTGACTGTAAGCAGGCTGTTTCAACCAGAAAGAACCGCCAGCCAGAAGAGTCTTTAAACAATTAGTGAACTCTGGGAAACAGTGACAGAAATGCTTTTCAGCCTGGAGTATATGATCATGAAGGTAAAAACTCTGCTTGCGGATTCTTTAATGAATCCATAGGACAATGCAAAGTGGATTCAACATGAGACAGAGTCATTCTGAATGTGAGTAACATAGGAATTAAATTTCTGCTCATCTCGTCTTCCAGAATCTTCCTATAGCTAATCAGCAATGTATAACTTCCCAAAGAAAGCCAATGGTCAAACTGGACAAGTTTCAAGCATGGGATTAAGGTATCAGAGCTACAGGTATTCCTATAGCCTGATTGTAGAGATTTAAATTCCATGCCTTTTCTTAGAACATGCTCAGTCTCAAGAAAAAAAAAGGAAGAAACGAATGCCAACCTCATGTCCATAAACAAAATCCCTATTGTTTAACCTAAAAGCAAATCAACCTGCTATAAACTAAATTGCTCTCAACCCTTCCTTCCCTTCACAGCATTTACGTGTCAAACTCCAACCTTGGATTAAGTGTATAATCTTCTTCCTAAATCAGGGCTGAGCTGCTGAGCTCTTCGGGAAGAACTCCTTCCACCTCAGAGATTAGTGACATTAGACCAAGTGCAATTAACTGAGCCTTTTATTTTTTGTTTCGGTCAGTCCCATTTCTTATTCCTCTCTATTATTCTCAAGTACACCACCCATTTCATCCTCATCAGTCTACCATGACTTCATCTTTGTCAGGCATGGCTTCCTCTCTCTTGGTACCTCCACCGCTAATTCACTCCAACCTACATTTATCCTTTACCCTGCCTTTCTTGTCACATAAATAAGTCCTTCTGTTCAAGGTCAAGTCCTCCCCCCCCACCCCCGCCCCGTCCTAATCCCCATTTCCGCTCATGAAGAACCCAGCTACATCAAACATCTCATCCCTCTTCTCTCTCTTTCCAATTTAGTGTATAATGGTCCTTACTCTTTAGGAAATAAACGTATCCAAGCCCCTCCCACTCTTGTGCAAAGAAAACTCTTCTTTCATCCCAGTCTACTTTGCTTTCATACCTTCTCCTTACACCTGAGCTTCCTGACAGTTAAGTTTACACTCAACGTTTTCACTTCTAATTTCCTATTTACTGTCCAACCAACAGTAGGCATTGCTTCTGCTTAACTGACTGCATGAGAAAGAAAACCAGATGACTTCTAGAATTATCAAATCCAGTGGACTGTCCCTAATCCTTGTCTTCTTTGATCATTCAATAAGGTATCTGATAGTACTGACACTCCTTCCTTGAAACTCCCTACTCTTTTACTCTCCATGACAAAACTCTCTTTCCTGGATGTCCTGATACCTACCTGAGGGTTCTCTCTCTGCTTCCTTCACAAGTTGTATTTCTTCTACTTATTTTTAAGTTCTGCTTTTCCAGAGGATTCTGAAGTTATCTGTCCTTTCTTTACTGCTTTTCTCAGTCTAACCACTCTCTATTTGCAACCTCATGGTTTTCACTGCCATCTACTTTTGCGTCCCCAAACTATAACTCTAGCCCTTGTTTCTTCCTGGAGCTTCCAAATGCAAAGGCAACCTGCCCTCTTCCTTCCACTAGGGCCCCACAGGTCTTTCATCATAGGGTTGGTGACATGAGCAACCTCCGTACCTAGTCAGATACCAAAAACATTCATTTCCCACTACATGTTTCTCAGGATTTTTGCTACCATTGCCACTGCTTAGTTCAGGAATTCATCTTTCCCTGGTCTATTGTAGAGGGCTCACTGCCTCCAGGCTTGCTGTGTCCAATCCATTTAGTAAACTGCCACCAAATGGAATTCCATAAGTGCAAGTGTGATCGTGTCCTGCCTAAATACTCTCACGACCTCCCTCTCTCCTGTAGGGTGAGTCACTTTATTTGCATATGTTACTCTCCGTGACCACTCCTGCCAGCCTCATCCCTTCCCTGAGCCCTGGGACCCATGAATACTTGTAGTTCTATATTCCCAGATAACATAATCTTTCTTTCATGCTTTTTGCACATTTGCCCCTAAATGTGGAACGTCCTTTCTGTTCTTCCCTCCCTGCTCACCAGGACCATAAACATTTTCCCAATTCAAGCATCACCTCCACCTGAAAAAATCTTCCAGGGTCATACCCCTCATGGATAAGGGAATCCTTCCTTGACATGTGCTGTTTAGTTTACACATGATTTCACTGCTTTGCTCATTCTACCGAATTGTAACTATTAATTTACCTGTATGCCCCTTTTAATAATATGGCGCTCTCTGAAAAGAGTGATGATGTACTTCTCATGTTTGGACTCTCACATATGTGATCTCAGAACAGCGTCAATAGTGTAACCATATAGTACTCCTTTTCATGTATCTTTCCATACTACTTACTTTGCCTAATGTAAGATATCAGTATCAGTATTACTCCCATTTTATAGATAGTAAAACTGATGCTCTTAGAAGAACTGATGCTCTTAAACAACTTGTGCAAGATCACACAACAAATCAGTGGCAGAACTGGGACAAGAATCCTTTTGTTTTTGTCTATTATACCATATCCACTTATTCTGTAAAGCGCCTAGATTTAGATTTTCATACCTGTTTAGTTACTTACAAGTGATAATTTAGCACAGGCAAGGAATTACCAATGTCAGGAATAGTTATAAGTTGCTTAAGCAGATTAAATGCTCACATAAAATGATTTATTTATTTATTTTTAGTTTTATGTCCTAATAAACTTTAAATAAATATTGCATTTAATTTAAGAAGGTTATCCTCTAAGTGGCCCTAATTATTTCAGAAATAAATATGTGTCAAGTACAGGTAATACAATAAAATATATTTATAGGTATCTGTTGGCATAAGGAGAGCTGGGCTTTGATTCTCTGTTCAGTGTGCATTTTACAGTTCCTTTATTTTTAATGCTTTACAATGTTGAACAATTTTGTGTTCTCCATCCCAAAAGATAACTCATTTTGGCTAATAGGGCTAATATACATGTGAATTGAGTATTCAGTGTAGTTTTCTATGTTGTTTGTTGCATTTTTCTCTTTTTTAAATATCTTTATTGGAGTATAATTGCTTTACAATGTTGTGTTAGTTTCTGCTGCACAACAAAGTGAATCAGCTATGTGTATACATATATCCCCATCTCCCCTCCATCTTGAGCCTCCCTCCCACCCTCCCTATCCCACCTGTCTAGGTCATCACAAAGCATCAAGCTGATCTCCCTGTGCTAGTTGCACTTCTCTTGAGTAAAGAAAAATAAGTTAGAGTTGCTACAAATATTCCCCAACACTGCACATTGCAAAGCAGTAGTTTTTGCATATTAGGCTTATTCTAACATTGCTATTTTCTACAGCTGACCTCATTCCTCACCATGCCCCTGATTCTAACAAAGGGAAAAAGATTCTTTACCAATTTAGCAACATTTCTCAATGCTGAAGGGGAAAAGAACAAAATAACAAAAATCTTGTCTCAACATTTCTCCCAAAGGCCTTAATGAAGTTTCATAAGCAGATCTGGGTTATTGTAAACATTTTTTTTTTTTGATGTCTATGAGTGACATACATACTTTGCCCAGGGAAAAGAATCAGTAGGTCTTAAAGTTATGTTTTTTAATAATTTCTTCTAATAATGGGAAAAAGAACTCCCATTCTTACCAAGGGCATTTTGATTTCTGCCTTTGTTCTATTATGATATTTAACTACGTGTTGTTTTCTTAGTGGGTCTCTTCTCTTGTGCCAGCAAAAGGGAAACTTTTTTCTTAGTTGACACAGAGTCATAATATGAGAGCACCTACTATGTGCCAGATAATCTACAAATATGCCTTCTTGAATTAAGGAGGATAAAAAAATTGAGGTCATTGGCAATGCTGTCATTTCACAGATGTACAAACTGGCAGACACAGGGTCACACAGGGGGTTCCCAGAGCCAGGCTAGAAATCACACCTCCTTTACTCCCAATCTAGTACATGGCCTTACAATTGAACAGCTATACTCTTCCAAAAATTATTATTCTAAAAATGAATCCAATCTTGAAAGGTGGATGAATCACTTAATATATTGACCCAGTAGTGGTTTATAACATGTCAGGTAAGTCTTTTGATTTACTGGATTCAGTGCACATCTTGTCAGGCTACACTATGTTTACCTAAAGCCCACTTTCTAGTACCACCTTTCAATCTTATTTTCCTAACATAGTAAGGTAACAAACTATCCCATAAACAACAAATTCTGTAACTCATCCAGATACTTAATTTAAAGAAACAAATGGGTTGAAAGGAAATAAGTTAATTCTCTTATATCAACTTACAACATAATGGAAAATCCAAAACGTTGTAGAAATGATTAATCAATAGCTTCCTACAAATTCTGAGATCACTGCGGTATCAGGGGGTCTAGTGGTCTGGCTCTTATGATGTGTGATAACAGGACTTCAGGAAGAAGATTTTTTTCCTTTCTAATTATTGGAGAGACAGACTGCAATCACATTATGTGCAGTTGTTAAGAACTCAAAGCAAGAAAAAATATGTATTTTTCTTCTTCTTGGGCACATTAATCAGAATTACATCGACTCACTTTTTGTTGACAAGGCAGAGCTGATATTTATGTATGGATCACAGAAAATCATATGTTTTACTAAATGAAAAAAATGGTCACGTAAGAGAGCCAGGAAATATTATGGATTTACTGGTAATGTATTTGGTTTTTAAGGTGACCAGGTTGTATAAATTTATATTATACAAACAAAAAACAAGCAAAATACCACCAACAAAAATAACTAACTAACAGGAAATGTCTTTTAGGTATGCAGAATTTAAAGTTAAATGCTTTAGGTCCATATTTGATAGCTTTATTTTATTAATTCCCCAGCACAGATCTGCTTGCATGTTCACATCTGTCCTATATCATAATTCCTATGAAATGCTTCAGGTGTCGCCACCTTCTCAGCAAAACACTGACACATCTCTTTCATTCTGATTTGAGTCTTTTGCCGGTGAACTTGAAAATGCAGGGAAGCAGGAGTGTCTCTCTAGTGCTCTGAATACAAATGTCATTAGACCCGGAGGATGTGAAAGCTTTCCAGCAGGATGCCCTCATCATCTCTCACACTTCACTAATCCACCCTCCACTCCAGTGCCAGAGTGATCTTTGAAAAAGGAAAATCTGATCAGGCTACTGCCTTGCAGTGGACCTGTGAGTGGTTCTCCATTGTCTGCAGTGTTCCTCAGCCATTTTTAGTTCCAGTCCATCTGAGGAATATGACTCTTTCTCATCAGAACAAAAGCCCATGGCAAAGATTCTGGGAAAGCAAGGGTGTGAGCGTGCGAGCATGCATGTGTATGTGTGCTTGTGCGTGTAGGGATGGGGCAGGATCTGCATCTCTAGGGTGGGCAGAAGAACACATAATTTGAGGAAACAATTTGCCAGTGTTTCTGATATCCCTTCCCCTACCTCCGTCCCTCTCCTGCCCCCATGAGAACAACCACCCTGAGACACCAAGCACTTCACAGTCCAGTTCCTTTCCCACCTTCTTTCTCATTATGCCTTAATGATCACATACTGTTGTGCAGGTTGCACACTGCACAACTATGCGCTATACTGTGGCCCTACCTTTCTGTACCCATGACCACCTTCCAAATTATTTACCCAACAAATATTCTGAACTCCTTAGAATCCCCTGAAAGTTTCATCCCTTTCTACATGCAGAGAATTGTTCCACATTCACCAGGTGAATTAAAGTGAGTCTCTTCCATTGGCCATTCAACAAATATTTGTTGAGTGCCAGACAAGGTTATTCCTTGCTAAATTTTATGCCCTGAGGGCCTAGGGCAGTGAAAAGTACATAACAGGCACTCAATAAATGCTTGTTAAATGGATGAATGAACAATGTTAACATCTACTAATGCTCCACCCAGGCATCACTGCCTTTATGGAATATTTTTGCACTCTCTGACATTTAGATTACCTTCTTTGGACCTTGAGATTTTCCTGCACAGACCCCAAGCAAAGCACCTACAATACTTTGTTGCCTTATTTCTTGTCCATCTTTCTGACCTCTCTAAAGGGTACCTGGCAACTATTACCATATGTGCTATGTAAAACATCACATATGGAAAGATAAGAAAAAAGAAAAGATGAAATGCTTTGTCTTTAGAAGGAAGAGTCTAAAAAAAAAAAAAAACCAGGATGTGAACGATAATCCACATCAAACATTGTTTAAAGAATTCCTTTGAGAGAGACAGATTTTGGGTCAGAGAAGGAAGCTTTAACAGGGATCATATTTAAAAGGGGGAGATTGTATTGAGAATCAATAGAGCAATGGACAGAAGAGAGAGAAAGGAGAAGGGGAAAGAAGGAGAAAAGAAGAAAGTGTCCTGAATGAATCCAAAATATTATTCTCTTCGTTATCTCCCTTCACAAATTCTCATAACACCAGGAATGCATATTTTTTTAAAATATAGTTCACTATAGTAACAAATCACTTGATAAAAATTTCAACCCCTCCTCTTTCTCTTTCAACGCTTAAGTGTTTGGGGCCACTCTCATTAAGCCCTTCCCCACTTAACTGACCACAGTGGCTCATATTTCTGCCCAATCTGTGAACTGCTCTCCACCTGAGCCATCCTTCTAAGAGGCAACCATCTCTGACACGGACTGAGGAGAGGAGACAATCCACCTAAATTTAGATCAGTTTGGCTTCCTGGGACATCATATGTTTCCAACCCTGCTCTCTGTATGCTTTTACAAGCCCTCATAACTTGAGTGAAAATATTGTTTTTAGAATGCAGTCATCCAGAGAAAGAGTGTTAAATTAATTTATAGGACAACAGACTCTGTCATCATCTAATGTTATATCGAAATGGCATACGCTGAAAATTGGGCAACTGGGAATTCAGCTCTCTGCCTAAGGTACCCTGACACCTGGAGGAGTAAGATGGCAGGTGTTCAATCCCTAGTTGAAAGGCTGAAACCTGCATTTTCAAGATACGTGTTGAGGTCGCCTGTGAATAGGGCAGTGGAGGCTCTGTTAACCACAGGTGACATAGGAAGGCTCCTTTTTGTCAAAGGTTGGGGATTCATCTCAACATCTCTAGCTACTTGAAATTATAAACGGTTAAATACTACCCAAATAAACAAGCTTCTGGAATTATTGTTTACAAAGAATTTTTCATGTTTATTGTCTCATTTTTATCTACCTAACCATCCTTTTGTTTATTATGCCCTTTTCCTAAATAACGCTTCAGAGATTTGAACTACAGTCACCAGAGCAGAAGCTACCATCTGTTTTGTCTTTACCAGACTGCCTAGGTATGGTTAACACTAACTAGCTGTACAACCCTAAGACATTTATTGAATCTCTCTGTGCTTCAGTTTCTCATCTGTAAAATGATTATAGAGTTTTTTGGATAAAGATATTAATATGTGCAAGCATTTAGCCACGTTGTCTGGGGCATGATACTCAATAGCAACCTGCCGTTATCATAATTATTATTAAAAGAATAATACTGCTATTGTGATAATGATGATAAGCTTCTTATGGATTTTATTTCAGTTACTTCTTGTAGCAACTCTAAGTGGCTTGCATTATTATCGACATTTACAGATGACAAAATGATAGCCCAGAAAGGTGAAGTAAATTGCCCAAAGTCACTTAGCTAGGAAGTGACAAAGTTTAGATTTGAACTTGAGTTTCTCTGACCTCGAAGGCAAGACTCAGTACCCCTTAACTATACATTCTAAAGGGGCTTCACCAGGAGTCATGGTTGCCTGAGTCCTTACCTAGACTCTTCCCACGGACAAACCTCTTTTCTTTAGGAATAGGTGTTGTCAATTTATGATGTCTCCATTTATGATCCTATCGCCCAGCTCTCAATGTACCCAGACCCAGAACATAAAGGAACTTAATACATGCTTGGAAGGATTTGTTTACATTTGAACCTGATTGTTTAACCCATACAAAAATACTGAAAATTAGGTATACCCAGAGTGCTTTGCCCTGGGCCCCATACTCTGAAAGGAAACTGTAGAGCAGAAATCTCTGACAGCCTGCAAAATACTTTCACTTAAATCATTTCATTTTGTTATCACACCTGCTCAGTGGTTTGGCAGGTTAATATTTGTTCCCATTGCACAAATGGGGAAAAAGAGGTTAGGTGGGTAGCTCATGGACACACAGCAAGAACACAGACCTAGTCTCCTGATTCCCAGTTTTGTGACTTGTTGTCTTCAGTAATAAATCACAGCAGGGGGAATGTAATCCTCGAACCCTCATTTGAAGGGTGAACTGTTGCAGTGTCCTAATGATGAGAGCCAATCCTCCAGCATGAGCAGGGCCTTGAATCAGAAACCTTCTGGCTATTGAGGCTGGCCAGAAAAATATTCCTGGCCTGCTTTTGTTGTTTCCCTCTGGAGGGGTAAAAAGTTTAATTCCCAGGCTCAATGTAGACAAATGACTCTCAGTAGCTTCTTTCTGGAAGCAAACATGAGAAGAGCAGCTAGCAGACGAATGTAACCATTGACTGGTAAAAAGTTCCCTTTGCATCTGCCTTGAAATATGTGCAGGAGCCCTTACTGCCAACTGTCTGTCAGTTCTCATCTCCTCGTTATGTAAGGTCTCCATTTTCCCAGTTCTGCACCAAAGGAAATGAAGAAGCCTTAGCCACAATCTAATTACCAGTCCATGGCAACATTTCAGACAGGGAAGGCAAAGTTACCATAAATATTTAATAGAATACTCAGCATAGTGAAAGCAGCGAGCTGGAAAATGATGGTGCCGGAAAGGGAACAGTTGTCTAGAGGAAGGATTTGTAGCTGGTATATACCCAACTGAAACTAGAATTCATCTACCCCAAAGATGCAACATCTATTCAGGAAGGGGAGCTGAGCTCCAAGAGGCAATGAAAGCCCAACCCTTCCACTAATCAAACAGGGCCATGTTTGTCTGACTCAATCTGAACTCCATTCTCTTCTACGTACGGATAACAAAACCCAACAGACTGGAATCAGTACTGGGAGAGCCAAAGGTTAACATTGCCAAAGGTGGCAATTCAGGTCCTGAAAAGTAACAACAGTGTCTGGAATCCAGACACTGGAAAAATTACTGCTTTGCCCCTGTTTTTAATGTATCTTTAGTATATTGGTAGACCCATTAAAGTGGAAAACCAAGTAGTACTAAATATATTCAGAACTTTTATATTGACAAAATATTTGAAAACCTGAGTCTCCTTTTTCTCAAAGCCCCATTCAAATGAAAGGCAAGGAATAAAGATGTTATAAAGCTACCAGGGCAAAGAGAAATTAAGAGGATATAACAGTAGACAAAAAAGGTCAAACACAGTTTTAGAAGATGGAAAAAAGATAAATGAGTCATAACTGACTGAAGGTAGAGAGAGCTGAACCTAAAAACTTGAAATGACAGCTGACAAAGTGAAGCAAGTCAGATCAGGCCTTGAAACTATAGGAAACTCAGGTTTTAAAGTCGTCAGGTACTTCCATCAGGTAAGGAGAGAAATATAGCTGAAAAAAAAGAGAAATGGCTGAAAATCAGTATAAGGATCAGTTAGCCCCCAGATTTTTACTGCACCCCACTCCAGAGTTGCTATGCCTGTGACTATCTCCATGGTGCCAATGACCACATCATCACAGCAGGAGACTGAAGGTTTCTCTTTGTAGAAATTGAATCAGAGATGCTCCAGACTAGGGCTCAGGAACAGGATGAAAAGATGGACAGATACACGATAAAGCAAGTCCAGCAAAGTGTTCATTGTAGAACCAGATGGTAGCTCTATGGGTACTGACTTCTCTTTGAAATATTTTCACAATAAAGTGTTAGAGGAAAAATTCATCCCAAATCCAAATCCAATCTGTTCTCACCGTCTCCACTGCTATCTCCCTCATCCCAAGGTTCCTTCGTCTCACCTGGATTTACCACAATAACCTCCCAACTGTTTTTCCTGCTCCTGTTCTGCCCCTCGGTACACTCTCAACAGAGAAACTAGAGGGATCTTGTTCAAACAGAAGTTACCTTGGGTCACAGCTCCACTCGAGACACTGCCTGGCTTCCCATTTCACCGGGAACACACTACAGGGTCCTTCCAACAGCCTCCAAGTTCCTCCGTGACCTGAACTCCTGTTACTTCTCTGACTTTATGCGCTACCACGGGGCCCTTCATATGCTCTGATGCAGCCACATTGGCCTCCTTGCTATTTCTCAGACACTCCAGGGCTACTCCAGGCGCATTCTTGACTTGGTGTTCCTTCTGTCTAGAAAACATTTCCCCTAGACAACTGGAGAGCTAACTCTGCACCTCTTTCATGCCCTTGCTAATCTCTCATCTCCTCAGTAAGTTGACCTTAACGACTCTTAAAACTGCAATCTCTGCTCCCGGCACTCCCAGCCTACCTTACCCTGCTCTACTTTTCCTTTCCCACTCCAACACAAAACTTATCACTTCTAGCAAGCTCTATAATTTACATATTTATTATATTTATGGTTTAGACAGTAGAATCCGTCCCAACTAGGGTTGCCAGATTTATCGTATAAAAATACAGGGCACCCAGTTCAGTCTGAATTTCAAATAAGCAACAAACACTCTCTCAGTATAAGTATGTCCCCTGCAATATTTAGAACAAACTCATTCTAAAAGGTATCTGTTGTTTATCTGAAATTCAACTGTAATTGAGCATCCTGTATTTAATCTGACGACCCTACACACACACACGCACACTCACAGGAATATAAGGTCCTCAAGGGGGCCAGGGATCATCTGTTTTGTTCTCTGATATATCCTCAACTCCCAGAACACGGCATGTTTCAGAGTATATGTTGAATAAATATATGTTGGGTGAATGAATGATTACATTTTCTCAGGTGCACTCTAAGAATACAAGGGAGTAATCCCCAGAAGGCACGTGATCCAGGAAATAGGGAATCCACCATCAAAGCAAGTTTAAAAAACATCAAAGCAAGTTAAAAAAAAAAGTCTCAGATGACACTGTGAGGCCAATCTGGGGGAGGAGGACACATGTGGAGAGGCCAGAAATGAAACCAACAGATGAACTGGTGCTTCTGCCTGTGACACGATCATTGTGATGGGCTTCACAGTTCTTTCAGGGGATCTGATAGGGGTTCTTAGTCATACTTAGGACCCAAAACAAGACATTATTGACTTCAAGGAAAATAAAAATGGTTACAAAAAATAAAAGTAATCATGGCACACTACAATATTTACGTGACCATTATGAAGTAAATACTGACTACAGTACTGATTTGACCAACATTGTGGTACCACCAATGATGCTGGGCAAATAGGAGGAAGGAAAGTGTATGTGTGTTGGGGGGTTAGGCGGAAGCCTCAGATTGCTAAATTGTCATCTTCCTGCTCTTGCTACCTTGGGTTTATAAGCAGACCATAGAAAACGTCTAAAATTTAGAAACTAAGGAAGAACAGCATGATTACATAACTTAGAAATTTGGAGACAAATGAAAGAAGAAACAGCTTCCAGAGGTGAAACTAGCTGCCTCTAGGGAAAATTTGGGAGAAGAAGAATGGAAAAGGGTAGAAAGGGAAGGGGCAGGTTTGCTGTGTTTGAACATAAATCTTACAGCACCACTTTATTAACTATATATATATATATTTACAAAAATTAAAATTTAATTTAAAACCCTCAGTTCTGCTACTTAAGGAAACAAAACTAAAAGGGGAAAAATAGAATTTCTAAAACATCAACATAGAAAACATATTTTATTATCCACAAAATTATATTATTGCTATAAAAACTTTATTCTTCTTTTGCAAACTCGCTGGCAGGCTCTCATACACTTCACTGTATAAGGATGCAACGTTACCTGAAATCACTACACATTTAATGATGAATCTTTTTTCCTCTTTGACATACTTCAGGAGTAGTAGACAATGGAAGAGTATTCAGACCTGAGTTCCAACCTGGCTACCTAATCTCAAATGTTTACTAACATTTTATTAAGACTTTTTGGTTTACAAAATCCTTTATACCACCATTTCGTTTGATCCTCTAATGTTACTTTAAAAGTTATTTTCATATTATACATATTTGGATTTCTCCCAACATTAAACAAAAACATCACAATTTCCTCAGATAAGATGGCTACATGAACTTAGGAGGGCAAAGCTTTGCTACTTGCATTGTTTCCTTATAGTTTGTTTTATCCTTCCCTGTTCTTTCTGACTCTTGAACAATTATAAGTCTACAATTAAAGCCTTAGCATTTCTTTTCCAGAAACTTTCCTTCCAAGATCATTCTTCCTGGTTCTTCCTATTTCTCCCTCCATGCTAATTAAATGCCAGTCACTGCTTTCCTTGTAAACCTCATTGTCTCCAAAAACCTTCTCTGAGGCACAAAGTATTGCTTTTCCTTTCAGTTTTTCATGCTATTAAAACAGTTCAAGAGCATAGAAGAAGAATATACACCAATCTCACTTACCAATATATACGTAAAAATATTACTTTTGCATATGGCTTTTAAAAAAATCTTTATCTTCCACACAGTTACTCTTTGCTACATCTTTTAAATAGATTGTACTATTCTGAACTCAAAAATCTTTCTTTATTGAATACTCTATTTCCAGCCTTCATTTTCCAATATGAGGAGGTGAAGTTTGGAGCTCACTTTCAAATTATTCAGTCTTCCTAAAGACCAAGTGCAGAACAATTAAACAATTCATCACTGACTGTGTCTACCCACCCTTGCTTCAGGGACTGGTCATATGTTCACTTATAAATGAGCCTACTGTTCCATGGGGCCACCCAGAGGTTCCCATAGGGAGGATGACACACACTCTCTTGATAAAAGCCACACCTAACTAATACCCTAGGAAACGATCACCTGAAACTGCTCAAATTCACCATTTTCAGACAAGAACTTCCAAAGCTCGCATATTGATTTTCTTTGCTCTTAAATTCACTTTTGTCTCCAAGAATTCAGGTATCTCTTTGTCTGTCCAAGTTTCCATGAAAGTTTTCAGCAGTCTATCTTTTCTTTTTATGTTTCCATAATTTTATATTTCTATTCTCTCATTTCTGTAATTTTACTCATGATTTTTTAAAGTCTTTCATACATGCATGCATGTGTGTGTGTGAGAGGTGTGTATACAGGTATGTTATAGCAATAAAAGTTAGAGCAATAATTTTTATAAATGTATCCCAGCTGATATAAATATATATACATCCATCCCCATTACCATGTCTTTTCTTCCTTCAACTATTGTTGGAGGGATGTTGTTTGTCTAACTAGGGCCTGGCTGGAGCAATGGAAGACTTTCTTTCTGGTTTAGTCCATCTGTCTTAAATAATGTGAATTTTCTCATCACAAAATCCACAGAACCATTCCTCAGTCATGTGGGTTCCACTTCATTTTCTCTCCTCAACAACCCACTGCACATGATGACATGTTTCTGTTTACACAAGTGTCCTCACATACTTCAGGAACCTACCTGCACAGCTATACCTCTTCATGTCAATGAGAAATCGTGGTTTTTCTGATAAACACTTTCCTGTGTCCTTTTATTCCAAGTCACATTATGATGTTGAAGGAGCAGCAATGCCCACTCCTCAGTGACAAATCTAGTCTGTACTTCCTAGTGCTTTGTTTCCAATTCAGCTAAGCCTCTGGTAATGTGTGTGTTAATATAAGGGCCTCAGATACAGACTCTGTCCCTAGCTTGCTAATAAAAATGTCACCACTGTAGACAGGTTGAGGCCATCCCCTTATCTGCAGTGTAGGTCTACAAGAGGGAAAGCCACCAATGATGTAAGTCGCTCTGATTCTGCTCTTTCCTTCTTCAGTCTTAAATGTCCTCTTTTGTTTGTTCTAATAACTTTTAAGGTCACTCAAAGTTCTTTTCTGTCACTTTGTGATTCATGCCCCCAGCATCTAACCAGCTTATGTTGCAAGATCAAAACCAAAAATTTTGTAATTAATGTTAGAGTCACATCAGTGGCCTTCAGAAATGGATACTCCATATTTTGCCCATTAAGTAGTTATTAAAAGCATGACTGTCTGAGATCTTGAAGACTTCAGCACTGAGGCCTACAAGCTGAGATGTACTTTCCATCTACATCAGCCTGGCAGTGGTCTTTGAAGTGTGACATCTTCACCTAATGCCCTCCTCTCTGCGCTTTGCCTAATTTTCCATTTAGAGAGCTCTCCCTGCCCTCTAGACCTTTACAAGCTCTTTGTGCAATTTCATAAAACTCCATTAACCAGTCTCAGCACATTCACCATCTATTCATTCTTAACTCTCAAGTCTACCACCCTTTCTTCCCTGTCTCTCCCATATCCTAAGAGGTCTTCAGGAGGGTATTTAATCTTGCCTGACTTATCTTTTTTTTCTTTCCATTTTGAGCCTATTTGATCCTTTTATTCTAACATAATTTAAATTATCTCCCACATAGCTTTGTCAAGCTTATGCTGATAAAGGTTTGCAAAGGATGTTACGAAAGAATCTTAGAGATACCTTCAGCTTAGTCTTGAGGGGCAAGAGTTCTTGAGAATATTTCTTGGAGGAAATGATCTGAGTCTCAAAGAGAAGTAGGATTTCACTGGATAAAGAAGGGCTAGAAGGGCATCCCGGGTTGGGGGAAAAGCACATACAGAGGGACAGAAATATAAAGCAGCACAATCTGAACATAACACCGAGTAGTTCACGGCTACCATGGCTAAAATGTGAGAGGGATGAGGAGAGACTGTTAGGAGATGCAGCTAGTGAGGTAAAGAGTGATCAAGAATAAGATGACCCTCATGGAAGCAACCTACATGCCCATCGACAGACGAATGGATAAAGAAGATGTGGTACATATATACAATAGAATATTACTCAGCCATAAAAAGGAACGAAATTGTAGAGACATGGATGGACCTAGAGACTGTCATACAGAGTGAAGTAAGTTAGAAAGAGAAAAACAAATATTGTATATTAATGCATATATGTGGAACCTAGAAAAATGGTACAGATGAACTGGTTTGCTGGGCAGAAATAGAGACACAGATGTAGAGAACAAATGTATGGACACCAAGGGGGGAAGTGGTGGGTGGTGGTGGTGGTGGTGGGATGAATTGGGAGATTGGGATTGACAGGTATACACTAACATGTATAAAATACATAACTAATAAGAACCTGCTGTATAATAAATTAATAAAATTAAATTAAAAAAAGAATAAGATGACCTTGAATTCTGTACACATGGGACAGGGAGGGCCACTCATGGGTTTAAAGCAAGGGATTGGCATTGCAAGATTTCTATTGCTCAAAGATCTCCAGCAGATCCATAGAAAGGTCAAAGCTTGAAGGAAGAGAGATTGGATGAGAGGTTTTTACAGTATTTAGGAAAGAGGTGAAATGACTGAGACTTGGATCGAGGTGATGAGAAAGGGACAACTCGACTGATCTTGCTGGTGCTTTCTCACCTTCGAGTAACTTCATAAGTTATATCTTCCATCCTTGGACCTTTATTTTGATTTATAAGACACAACATAAAATTATGAGCATTATGTTTCAACTCCTAATCTTGAAATCCCTTCTAGCCTGGGGTTAGGACACCAGGAGGTCACGGGATTTCAGGATTTGAAAGGGTTTATTCTTGGGAATGAGCTAGAAGAAACCTCAATGAGGAGTAAAGGAAGCTTTGGGGAATGTCTCAGAGAACATGGCTTTGGACAGGGGATGAGCAGTACAGACTCAAAACAAGACAGATAGCTGATAAGCCAGCCCACACTAAGAAGTTAAGACGTTGCCAAGCTCAATAGGCTTTAATTTCTGATATCTCTCAAATCAGTTTCATACTTTCTTACTTCCATCAGCCATTATCAGATTTTTGTTCTCTTTCTTGAACAAACAATAATTGCTTTCAGTTTCTCTGCCCTTCTTCTCAGGGCCACCGTACACACCGCTATGCGACTGAACTTACTGTGTACTGAGAAATCTTTGATACGTATATTCCAGGTTCTTAAAATATGGCCTGAACTCAACTCTTCAGCTTTCTTCCCCATATATACCTACCTTACATAGACATTAGCCAAACTATATCACTCACTGTTTCCTGAATACTGTCATTTTCTTTGAATAGGATACGTTCTCCCTGATGACATATAGAAAGTCATCCCCAATCTACTTCTTATCTGGATGCTTTCATGGCTTTCATACTTTCCTATCTCCAAATCAGATACCATTTGTCCCTCCTTTGAATTGCCCTCTTGAAATTTTTTTAAAAATTATAATGACTTGTTTATTTGCCTTATCTCTTGTAAAATGTTTACTGTGAGCACTGAGTCTCACTCAACATTTTATCTTCCACATTGCCAACTAGGTCCTTTGCACTCTTTATTCTTTCTTTCCAAAGATATTTATTAAGCAACTACTAGGTGGCAGATAATATATTAACCACTACAGAAAGCATATAGAATAAATCCAATACATCCTTGCCTTCATGAAGCTTAGAGTCTACTGAGGAAACAGACATTGAACCAATAAAGGTAAATATGAGTACCATCAAGGATCATTCCAGGGGGCTAAGGGATCGAAAATCATGTTTTGAAAGTCAATTTAGGTTAACGGACTCAGCAGCCATTCTCAATCTCCTTCTTTCTTTTTGCTTCTTTGCTAGAGACTGAGAAATCAAAACACCCACTTCCTCAGCTTTCCTTGCAGTGTGGGTGACTATATAACTCTACTGGCCAACAAGGGATGAGAAGATCTCCAGAAGGAAGTCATTACCAGTACCACTTCTTCCACCTTCCTCCTGTCTTAAACTCAGAACCAGTGTCCCCAGCCATCTTACAACCACAGGGAAGAAACATGAACATGGAAGCCAGTACACTCAGGGCAGCAGAGCAGAAGATGTAAAAAGCCCATGTCCTTAGTGGGATACCATGTTGGTGAAGAAGCAGCAGCGGTGATCTCTGAACTTCACTGTCTATGAAGTTTAAGGCACCATCAACGCATTTCTTTTGTTACATGTAATCAAGTGCAATCCAAATACATCCAAAGGAAAACTAACAGTGTTGGGAAGTCTAAGAAGGCTGCCTGGAAGATGAACCTTTTGTGCTGAACCGTGAAAAATGTGTATATGTTAATCTGTCAAAGGAAGTTGGGGGCAGTAGTAGACAGAGAACATTACAGACATAGGAATCAAGTTGGTCCCCGATGTGGGGCACTCGACTCACTGAAGATGCTACAGAGTGTATGTGGTGATGACATTGCAGAAAACAAAGGGAATAGTGTCATCATACCAGCCTGAAGAACCAGGCAGGAGCCCTGTAGAGCCATTTAAGGCTTCTGGTCTCCAACTTCAGCGAAAAGTCTTCTACAGACTCTGAGGGGGGAAATAATGTGTTTGCATTTTTACAAGCACTCTCTAGCGGCACTGTGATGACTACATAGAAAGGAGGACAGAGTAGATGTAGTAGGCCAGCTTGGAGACTGTTGCAGCAGTCTGGGCTAAAGATGGTGGCCTGGGCCAGCAGGCTGTGCCTCATAGAATATTTTTCATAGTGTCCCAATTACCTCATTCCCTCACCCCCCAGTCTTCTTCTTCCCAGAATGCACCCTGGATTCCCAGGTGGGAATCATGACATGATGTAAGGCAGATGAAATGGGGAGGGTATACATTCCCTACTTGACAGCAGAGAAAAGTTAGACACAGAAGGCAAACTGCCTTGGCAAACATTTCATCCCTTTAGAGCGACTTCCAGGGCAGGTTCTGAGGTCCATGCTTATATATCATGCCAAGTTAGAAGAACACTTTGTCATAATTAATGTGTTATAATAAACCTTCACTCTGAACTCTTATTATAACTCAGCATAAAACTGAGTTACAAACATAGGTAAAACATATTTCAGAGGTAAAACATATAGCTTTTCTGCTAATTAATTTCAGAGTGTATAAGGTGGTATAGGTTTTTTAGTCTAGGGGCCATGATAAGGCTCCAGGAAGTAGGATTTTTCTCTACTTCAGCTGATTGATTATTGACTAGCAGTTGATTCTCTAAAAGCATCTCTGTCATGTTAGTATCATTCCCAGTAAAATGACACCTAATAGGGTCATGTTCTTCTCCTTCATCTATCACAATAGCAATCAAAATAATTATGTAAATCTTTATTTAATTTCGTTCTCCACCACAACGTTAATCTATTTTGGAAAAATAGGTTAACTAGCGTTATCTGTCTAGTGACTGGCATCATCCCTGGCACAGAGCATTTACTAAAAATATATGTGAAACAATAACCAACAATTATTGAGCAATTACTAATTAGTAGATACTGTGTTAAGGACTTTAAAGGCAACATCTCATTTATTTTCATGCTAATTTTATGAAATAGATCTAACTACTCTCTCCAGTTTAGAGTTGAAGAAAATGGAACCTAGAGATATCAAGTTGTTTAATCACAAAATTTAGTAAGTGGCAGAGCTGGATTCAAACTCAGACCACTTATTAATATATGATACTGCCTTTCTTGAATATATGAGTGAGTGAGTGAATAAATCAATGAATAGATTGACTGAATTTTCTGACAATGCACCAGGCATCATACAATCTGTTTCCAACTAGTACAAACCCTAGACTTAACTAAAAAGTATAAAAATCACCTGTTCATATGTAATTACCATAACATGCTGTCACATTTGTGTTTCTCAACCCAGGAGACATTCGGCAATTTCTGGAGACGTATTTGTTTTTCACAGCTAGAAGGGGGAGTTGCCCTGGCATCTAGTGGGCAGAGGTCACAGATGCTTCCAAACCTCCTACAATGCACAGGACAGCCCCCCACGACAAGAAACTGTCTGGGGGCTTCTCTGGTCCCGCAGTGGTTAAGAATCCATCTGCCAGTGCAGGGGACACAGGTTCAAGCCCTGGTACAGGAAGATCCCACATGCCATGGAGCAACTAAGCCAGTGCACCACAACTACTGAGCCTGCACTCTAGAGCCCGTGAGCCACAACTGCTGAGCCTGAGAGCCACAACTACTGAGCCTGCGCACCTAGAGCCTGTGCTCTGCAACAAGAGAAGCCACCGCAATAAGAAGCCCGCACACCGCAACGAAGAGTAGCCCCCACTCGCCCCAACTAGAGAAAGCCCATGCACAGCAACGAAGACCCAATGCAGCCAAAAATAAAAATAATTCAATCAGAATATGTCACTAAAAAAAAAGGAACTGTCTGGTTCACTATGTCAATTGTGCCAAAGTTGAGAAACCTTGTTCTATTATCATATGACTGTTCATATGAAGTTAGATTAAAATCATATTTAAACCACTCCTGTAAAAAAAAAAAATTCTCATCAGATTAAATAACATGCAAGACTCTCACAAAATAACACTTTCCTATAGGAATAATAAGAGTGATAATAGAGGAAAAGTGGTGGGGACATTCCTTTTTCTTGTAGGTCAGCAGTGCCTTGCTAAAATGCAGAGCTGAGGAGGAAATGTACACCATTTCACTTTGTAGATACACCTTGACACCTTAAAGGCAGACAAGCCACATGACCAGCAAGGAGCCAGTAATCCATTCTGCGTGGGCCTGAAGCTATCAGCTATTACATACTTAAAAAGGGAAGGGGAACAAATAAATTCCCACAGACACATCTCAACGTTATTTAACATCTGTTTCAAAATAATTAACAAGGTACCAAGCTGTTTTACAACCTTGAAAAACCTGTCAAAGAAAGGAACGCGTAGCAAAATTGCAGTTGTTGAATCTAGGCACTAGGGGGAAGCAGCACATAAGAGCGTGGGTTCATCCCTGAAGAAAAATTTAGTGCTGCATTGCTTAAATTCTCTTGGAACAAAAGAAGTAAACATGCTTTTCCCCAACATTTCTCACCATTGCCTTGTATTTTTTTTAATTGGACTTAAAATTATTAAGTTGCTTTTGTTTTCTAAATAAATCTTTTGTTCTCGAATATTTGTTTCTCTGTGACAAATATGTAGTGTGTATGTGGGTATATAGACATACAATTATGCATATTATAGGAACATAAATTGCATATATTGTATGTAATTATATAAATTATACATATGCCATTTATAATAATAATGCTGGTGAACAGAATCCAATAATATCTGTCACTCTCTGTTGAGCATTTTATCTCACTTAATAATTTTAACAATCTTATGGGGAAAGTATTAGTTTTTTCCTTTTGTAGTTTAATTTCCAAGGATCAGAGGGATCAAACAACTTGGCCAGGCTACCACAGCATAATGAACTACAGGAGTGGGATTCATGTTACACATTTCAGAGAACCCAAAGTCTGTGAGCATTTTGAGATCAGGGGTCTTGTCTTAATTTCTATTCTTCCTCACCAAAGTTCAGTGCTACAAATGTATCAGTTGTAATAACAGCTTGTGCCCATTTCATGGCATTAAAGAAAAATAATTCATATGGGAAAATGAAGGAAATTACTAGGATGCATGTTAAAATGCAGATGACCAGGCTCACTCTGGACTAATTAAATCAGAATTTCTCATGAAGGGTATTTTTCTTAAAGGTCTCCAGGTGATTCTAATACACAACTATTACTGAGAATCCATAGGGTAGTGACTATGAGAGTCAAATTTTGAGTAGTTTGAGAAGCATTTTCTCACTTTTTGGTAAGTCCTCAAAGACAGAACTGAAAATGACAAATAGCTGTGGAGAAGGTTATGAAGGTGATGTTTGCCACTGAAGGAGACACAAGTTTGCAGCCCACCAACACTGCTAATGTCCCACTCAATTGTGTTCTATTCCATCTGTGGTCAATTTTGTGACTTCAGTGACAGAGGCAGGAACTATTCTTGTCTATTTCCATAAACAGCATTTCCATGCAAGGCCAACAACATGCATAGAAGTTCGTGGTAGATACAATTAGAATCATTTCTGTCCTACATCACTGATTACCTTCTAGAACTTCAGCAGAATGTCCAAGATACATCTCGAGATGTGATTTATCATTAATACTAACTCTAAATTACTATTATTGAACACAGATCCTTGCACATAATGAACAAGTGACAACCTTTCGCTGTGTGGGTAAGTGGATAAACGGACTGACAGTGACTTATTAATTGATGAGATCCCTTGCTGGTCTTATTAGTTAATCTTCAAAAACCCACCACAAGGCTACTTAGTTATCTCTACCAGTACTTCTATCTACCCAATTGCTTAAAAAATACAAATCGATGTTGACAGCTCAGATAAAGTTCTCCTTTTCCCATTTTTTTAAACTCAACTGAGGTAAACGTAGATCTGAATTTAGAAATGAAGGAAGGTCTGAAAAGCTTTGTGATTGTTTTAACATAACTATGAGATATAATTAGGAACATTTTAAACTATTCTGAGGTGGCACAAGAAAAGTGGCTTGCCTTTGGGAAGACGAGAGGGTGGGGTTTTTTTTGTTGTTGGTTTCCGTTGGATTTTAACCAAACCTCCCCATGAAAAAACGAAGTCATTCTACAGGACTTTTTCAAGAAGCCTGACTCCTATGTGTTGTACTCATTGTGTTCAGTATCCATTCAAATCACTACACATAACTAACTCATAGTATCAGCATGAAAGCAATTCCTGGATGTGCTAACATGTTGATATCTTCCAGAATTATCATGCCAATTCCCACATAAAAGTAAAACCGTCTATGCCAATTGTTTGTCTGTTGCTTTGTTTTGTCATTTATATTCCAATAGGCACATCATTCTGAAGAGTGGTACTCAGGAAGCTAACAACCCTTCCAGTGAAGGTGGCATAATATCCAGTACTTTGAATGGCAGAGAGCTCAGAGCAAAAACTCCAAGTGTTGCAATGTAGTAACAAAAAGTAAAGGTGGAGACACACTTAGCAGAGTTCCCAAAGAACCTTGTAATCCACACAAAGTGTCAAGGCACAGCTGTGGAGGTGACTGGGGCATTCCCTGGTTCCCAAGACACCAGCAAAGTTCTTTAATCAGCACGAATACTGTTCTGTTCTGTATGTAATATTGTCCTTAAATATTAAGCAGCTGCCACCTGGCAGCTCTGATACAGTAGGAACGTGTCAGGAGCAAGGAAGAACAGTTTCCAATGAGAATACTAGGTCAGAGTGAATCAGAGAGACTAAGTGAGTGTGTGAGAGAGGACAGACTACACACCCACCCAGGATTAATAGAAAAAGAGGGGGTGGGAGGGCACTAGATGCCTTATGCCACTGACCTTCTTTGTCCACCCAGCCAGCAAGGATGTACTTTCTGAGTGTGTGGGTTGTTTGGCTTTCTTTTTCCATCAGCAAGGATGTTGTGCAGTGTTGAGTCTGTGATACACAGAGTAGGTTGGGTTTAGATGATAAAACAGCCACAACTCTCGCGGGCCAAACAAGCCGTCCTTGTCATTCAGAATTCTGAAGATGAAGCCTTTAGAGTGTGACAGAAGAATTTTAGAGTTTTTTCAATCCCCCCTGCCCTTTTTGTTCTCCAAGAGGAAGGATGTCCTTGCAATTTAACCACAGGCTTTTGCCTGTCTCAGGTTTACTGGAGCCCTCTGTGGCCAGGCCAGACGATGGAATATGGTCTGCCAATGACTCTAACCCATGATCTCAGACCTCACAGTTAGAGGCAACAACCAGTTGAGAAATAGTGTCAAGAGAGATGTCTCAGAAATGAAGCTTAAATGCCCTTACAGGAGAGTGGAGATCGAAGGTAGGCAGAGGACCTAGACCCCTTCTGAGAACATGTGTGCAGGACTGGGTCTGATTCCCAGGCATAGTGGGGGAAGGATAAAGCCCGCTTCAAGTGTGCCCAGAGAGGATGGCCAGGAAGGTGAAGAGCCTAGGAAACCTTGGTTGTGAGAAGGGCTGAGTGGACTCCTTAGAGCGATCAGCCTCCACTTACAGTTCAAGCAATTTCTACTATATGCCAGGCTCTTAATATGCAACAAATCCAGAAGGCACATGTTTCTATATCCATTTTGTAGATAAGGAAACTTAGGCTCATTGAGGAGCAGTGACCTGCAAGAAATCACTGTCCACGTAAGGCAGAGCTGGGGAGGGGAAGTCTTGGCTGGGCGGTGAGGAATATAAACTACCTAAGCTACAAAGTACCTTACAGATAAGCATCCAATACTTTCCTTTTCACAGATGGTGACCAGGAGCCCTTTAACAACATCATGACTTGCTCAAGCTGGCTTTGCCCACATCAGCTGAGTCTTATCTTTGTTGGGTCTTCAAACAGTGCTACCCAATAGGTTCTCAACTAAGGAAGTGATTTACTTTAATTTTCTTTTAAACCCCCATGTGTTGATGGAATGAGATAACTTTGAGGATGATGATGATGGTGATGATAACCATCCTTTAATGAAGTGACTACTATGTGCCCGTTGCTGGGCTAGCTTTCCTCTCTAGCTCCCACAATGACTCTGTCATAGATATCACTAATCCCCTTTGCATAGTTGAGAAAATTCATTCTCACCGTAGTTGCCTGATTCACTCAAAGTGACCAAACAGTATCAGGTCTCCATCTTATATTTTATTCTAAAATCTGCATTCTTTTTACATATCATGCTGAGAGAATTTGTCTGCAAAAATTATTCATTAAGAAATAACTTAGTCCCCATTTAAACTAATCAAAAACAAACAAAAATGCTATGTAGAACATCCATTGATTAGTATAAAGAAACGATTATTATACTGATTTGACCTAAAGCCTAATGCTTTGGTGAGCTCATGCACCCTTGCCTTTGATGAAGGTACAAGTTCCACTTTGCTTTTTGAGATACTAAAATTAGCCTATGAAGCCCCATTTCTGCAAGTACCAGACACAGGGAATCTAGATATCTCAAGCTGAGAACTACTTTGTTACAAAATATTAAAAATAATTCCTGCTGATTTTACACTTTTGGACTTTGTATTACACTGAATTAAATTATAAACCTCAAGGCGTTTACTCACACATTTTTGGCTAAAAGCACAGACCAGCATTGTGATTTGATTTCCATTAAGGTTACCAATGAAAATCTATGAGTTGCTAAAGGGTTACAAATCTCTTCCTGTAGCAACAAAAGCACTATAAATCCGCAAGAGCTTTTCCCTCTGAGGGAGAAAAATTGCAAAAGAGAAATGATAGATGGGGCTTGCTAGAAATTTTAATTAAAGGTGTGAGTGAAAAATTCTGAATCAGGCCAGTGGCAGCTGCACTCAGACATGACCTGCTACAACAGCAGAGGTGGGGACACGTGTCGGGAAATAGCTATCCTGTGAGAACAGCCATAATACCCTTGAATTTCATTTCATATGGCTCTCCATAAAGTCTAGCTCTGAAAGGCCTTGTGCGAGACCTCCCTAGCTCAGAGAATAAGTCAGAAAATACAAAGAAATCGGCTCTTGGTTGCTTAGTGAAACCAGAGTGTAGACCACAGCATGTCTTTAGTGTGTGTGTGTGCTGTCCCTTGTTTGTCAAAGGACAGTATGCCCTGCCACCGTGCACTGCTTGCTGCAGTAATTAAGTAGTTAAAAGCCCTGGCCATGGAAGGTTCCGAATGAAACTTCTTTAAGAACTAGGATTGAAGAATATCAGCTACCCATATAAATATTGTAATGTTCTCCTCTTCTATTGCAGGCTTTACCAACAGGGCATTTAGGAGATGCATCTTTTCTTATCCCTACTTCCACATGTTCACTCACCAGGTTTTGACATGCTTTGGGGGACAGGAAGAAGAACTTGAACTTAATATCACATGAACATGGTTCCATCTCGACTCCATCACTTATAAATTGTCTGACTCCGGTCTGTTAATTTCTCAGGTTCTCATCTATAAATCTCACTAGCCTTGAGGGCTATTTGTTATAAGGTCATATGCCCTTAATTCAAAGTGCTTGGTAAATAGTCAAGCATTAAATAAATATAAGATGCTGTGACTATTCTTTCCTTTATTTCTAAATCACACTTACTCTCCTTTACCATACTTATTGAAAGTTAAAGACTTCTATGGCTGATTGAATTTAATTTTGACTTTAAGTTAGAATCAGACCGCTTACAAGTCAATATATTTCATGAGAAAAGCATGCTACTCCTTATTACAACCATCCTCATCGTTAGTCTCCTGTATGGATTCCCCCAAAATAACAAAGCAAACACAAAAACCACTATTCAAAAGAACAGATCAGTTTAGTAACAGTAATAAGTAACTCTTATGCCTTTAATTTTTGTTACAAATTATAGAATCAAAGCCTTAAATCCAAGGGCACAGGATGATCTGCTAAGTGGTCACTCAGATATGCCTGATCTCTGTGATGTGTACCCTGACCTCCTGGGAAAGACATAGTGGATCCCTAGACCCTCGTATTTTCCTCCAGAGCAGTAGAAATCTTAGTTGGGCACACAGCTGGCTAGAATAAAGTCTACTTTCCTAGTCTCCCATGCAGGTAGATATGGCCACATATCTAAGTTATAGCCAATGAGATGTAAGCAGAACAATCAAGTGAATCAGGAACTCTCCTTAAGTGTCCCTTCTTCATCCTTCCCTCCATGTTTCTGCCTGGGACACAGAGCCACCCTGGACCATGTGTCTGAGGCCCACCACTAGTGATGGTAGAGTGTTGAGCTGGAGCAACCAAGTCTCTGAGAACTTTGAGGAGCAGAGTCATGAAACCAGCGCTGGACTTTCATGATGGAGAAATAAACATCTATATTCTTTAAGTCACTGATGTTTTTCTCGTTTCTGTCACTCACAGCCAACTTATGATGTTACTTTTCCACAGCTTTGTTTCCAGAGTCCCTCAACTTTCAAAACTCCTGCGTTATGCCTTAATATTTGTTTATTTTAGTGCAATACATTTGACAAATATTTATTAGGCAACTTTCATATGCAAGACCAAGTACTGGAGAGTATGTTGTACTGAGAGAATCAGTGAGCAACTCCAACACAAGTCACACCCCTAAGATCCTTAATAGTGAAAGAAGAAGAAGTTATAGGGTGCCTAGGATCAGTACCTCTTAACAGAGAAACCTAATCTATCAGGGGCCCAATGTGCGGAAGGAAGGTTTGTTGGAGGATGAAACATTAGGAGTGACAACTTAAAAATGAGATGTTAGGCAATGGGCAGTGAGTGGAGGTGCATTCCAGGAAAAGGAACAGTATTTCCAAAGGCCTTTGAGCAGGAAACAACATAGTGTGTTGAAAGAGGAGAAGTCAATATAGTTAGAGCAGAACAAGGGAGACACCAGATTAAGTGTAGAGGGAGTCAAGGTCGAAAACCTCTCACTCTATTCCTTTTTGTCTCTCTGTCACCTTCTAAACTATGAGAATGGACTGAACAATGAAAAAAAATGACTACAGTTCATAAAGAACAAAATTCTAGGGCCTGTTTTTCAGAATTTTCTCGTGGGTGAGGAGATGATAGAATGTAAACCCACACCAATCAAAGTATTTCCTGATTCTAGTGTTTGATTTTTTTTCCCAAAAGGAAAAACACTGAAGTAAGCAAAGATAACACTTAATGGGGTCATTGTTTTGCCCTAGTTTATATAAGAATGAACAGACCAAACTGAAACATGCAAGTCATCCCTCAACAGAACACTGTTTGTTTCCCTCTGTTTCCAGTCCTTCTCATTTGCAAAAATAAATAAACAAATGGAACTCTCTTCTTTGACAGAAACTGGCCTCTCAGAATTTTTTGTTTCCTACGTAAGAAAATATTAATGCATTTCACTGAACCAATGTGTGCATACATCCTTTTCTCCACGGTACTGAGAAGAGTTGGGTAAAGCCTATTACAAGGATTAAAATGATCCATGGAGCACACTAGAGGGCAGGTATCCCTTTTAAATCTGCTGTAATGTCCACCCACAGACTAACAGCCAACCACTACCATTGTAGATAGCGCTCCTAGAGTGGCCCCATTTTCCCAGAATTGTTCAAATATAAGGCAAAAAATTTGCTACCCTGCTTCTCAAATAAGCCAAGCTTTGCTCTTGTTCCTCCTGTCACCTCTAAACTGTTTTCCCTGAATTCCTCAAGCCTGGCTGCTTCTCAACATCTAAGTCTCACTTCCGATATCACCTCCTAGGAGAGGCCATCCCTTAGAGCTTTTCCTAAAATAACCTCTCCTGCTTTATGTTACATCACATGTTTCCTTCTAACATTTACCAACCTCCAAATTGCCTTGTTATATGTGCTTACTTAAAATGCATCTGTCTCTTCTAGAAAGTTACTCCTTAAAGGCAGTGACCTTGCCTTACTCACTACTCTATTTTCAGGAGGTAGAAAAAACTTTGTAGAGTATCTGGTGAATGAGTGAAACAATGGTCAGTCCTTTAAAATGAATATTATCATAATTCTCATTACAGATAACTCACAAAGATTTGAAATAACTTGATCAAGGTTATAGAGCAAGTTGATGGCAGAATCACTTGACCTCAGGGACTCTTTTAAGCTATCAATGTTTCTTCCCTAAATTTTTTGGGAAAAAATAATGTATCTTAAGAAAATCTTCATTTTCAAAATTCTAGTCTCTTCTTTGCCTTTTCCCTCTATTCTATTAATATCCAATCAAATCTACTTTCAAACTACTATTTACATTGTCCATCCTTTTTCTTTCTACTCTCTCTGCCACCATTTTAATTAATAGTCATATCCTATGAACAACTGGAATAGCCTCCTAATTAGTTGCATTGCCTTTAGTTTCTTCCTGCTCCTGTCTATAATTCTATATATGTCTCTCCCAGATTAATTGCCTTAAACTTCAATTTTATCATGCTATTGATCAGCATCTCCAGTTGTTGTCTGTTGCCATCAGGTTAAAATGTAAATTGTTTGGCTTACATTCAAGGCCCTTCACAGCTGCCCCCAACCTACCTTTCTCACATTATCCTCTCCTTAAACTCTCTACATGATCTCCAGCTCAACTGGCCCACTCACTATTCAAACATCTCTTGAGTTCTTCCTATTCTTCAACCACACTTACCCTACTATTCTCCAAAAAATGTCTCGCCACATTCAAATCACATTTATTTCTCAAGACACTGGAGAATTTCCACCTTCTCTTGGAAAGTTTTCCAGATAACTCCAATGTACATGGATCCACCTGTCTCTAAATTCATCAGTACCTAGAACAGGGCCCAGCTCATTGTAGGTATGCAGCAAATTTTTGTCCAGTGAATTACTGAATCTGTGGTTGAAATCATGCTCTGTCTTATGGCAGCTTTTATTTTGTCTTATTTTATTTTACCTGTATGATTAAACCTCGAGTCCCTTTCCAACTGGGTCTTTGAGATATGAGGCCATGATTCCTATTCATCTCCTTACACACAAGAAGTAATGCCTCTTGTCTAACAGATTACTCCACATGCTTTAACCAAGTGAGCCAAATGTCACATTGTATTACTGATAAACGTACACTCTCTGATTTGTTTTATGGCTCAGGATTTAACAACTACTACACATAAAACAACCGACCCTACAGATTTTATCAGAGAGGCACTTGAGATTCAAAGTGTACCTCTCCTTTTTCTTCCGTGAGTATTTTACCATCATTGATACATTATGAAAGCAAATTCTCAATCTGAGCCATTTCTTGTTGGAATTCTAGCTGCATTCTTTTTTTTAACTTTTCTGATCCTCATGAAATGATAACCCAAGTTATGGTGTGCCAACAATGTAAGGACACCAAAACACACTATAGGATAGGTACCTATAGCTATCTACCTACAGGATAGATAACTATTTCTATCCTATTCTATACTAGGATAGAAACTAGTATAAAACAGGGTCCATACACTTCTGGGCAGCACACACAAAAGGCAGCATATACAAAAGACATACTGACCAATATCACTTCTTCTCAATACTACGTGAGTATCGTCAGTTAATAAATGTCATGGAAATTCGAAGGAAGTATGAATTAATGAAGGCTGGGGCATTACAAGAAGATACCTGAAACTCTCTTCAACAACAGTGCAGTTATTTTTGAGTCCATGTACATGTCAACCTGCTCTATACGGTCTCTACCTCCTATAAATATGTAATCTGCAATTTAACTTTAATACCTTCACGTATGTTTTTAAGAGAAAGAAAAGTAGATGATATTGACAACTTGCTCTTTAATCGCTTGGACATTGATTTAACGCAATCACAAAGAGGTCTTGCATCCACTGTAGCCAAAGCAGCTACACCCCATATATCTCTTCCACATTATCCTATTCTGTTCCATTTCTTACTAGTACATGAGAACAGCTAATTATTTACTGACCTATGTCAGGGGCTGCCAAAATATAGCCCATAAAACAAATATGACCCTCATTCTACTTTTATAAATAAAACTTTATTGGAACACAGTCATGTTTACTCATTACATATTGCCTAAGGCTGCACTTGTGCTAACACAACAAGGTTGAGTAGTTGTGACTGAAACCGTATGGCCCACAAAGCCTAAAATATTTATATCTGGCTTCTTCCTATCTTACCCTTGGCCTATGAATCTCTTGTCTGTCTCCTCACTCTCAGAACTTGAAAAGAGACTTTTTTGTTTACTGCTTTGACCATGACATTTGTACCTGGGACATAATAGATGCTTCATTCCTGTTGCTGACCACTCTTGGGGACTTAACAGGAGGAGTGTAAATTGTGTTAACATGGACCCAAAGCTCTGAACTCAGCTGCACATCTGGAATCACTGCTTTCTGGGTATATATGTAATGAACTCATGTAAAGAAATTTGTAAATGGCCAAAGAATACTCTGGGGAGGATTCTTGGCCCAAGAAACAGTTTTATAGAAAATGTCTTGGCCTCACTGCTGGGCTTACTGGGAGCAGAGCACTGTATTTTTCATAGACCTGCTATGCGAAACAAAACATGTACCAAATCACCAGGCAGGCCTGGAGCTGAGAATCTGGGTAACATTTGGAGAATAAGAGTTTAGGGTAACACATTTCTAAAAACTTGTTGATAGGAGCAGCAGCCTGTGCCTTTTAATTAATTTATTTGACTCTTGTCAATTGATATTACCCAGAGGTTTTAAGAAAAACACACACACACACACAACAGTTGTAAAATATAAAAACACCACTTCCCATCATTCTCTTCTAGTTTCTAGGAGTAACTTACAATTTTATTCTATGCAACATTCTCACCAAAGAAACTCCTTATTAACAAGTGCAAAGTCTGACCTATTGAAACCCAGCCAATTCCTCTATGCCAGGCAGATGTGTCAGAACAAGTCAACACCAACATGTCGATTTTTCGATATTCTATTTAAAGGACAAAGATGAACGTAACAGTGTCTCAACGTTAAATAACCTATACACCAAGATAGAGAGCCTTGCCCAGTAGATCAGAATATGTATTATATCTGGAAGTTTTATCAGATAGGTCTCCAGGTTGAGCTGCCCCTATCATGACCCATACACTCCTCAAGGCAATATGGGTGGACGGCATTCCTCCAATTTTACATCATTTCAATCCATTCTCCACTCTATAGCCTTAGCAATTTAAAATGTAGTCTACTCACATCTCTCCCCTTCAAAAAATTCTTATCTCCACACTGCCTTCAGGAGCTAAAGCTCTCATAATACAATATTATGTACATAATACATAATACTCATGAACTCATGGTTCATGAGTTAGCTCTGTGCGTCTGCCTGCCTGTCTCCCCTTTGCTACAAGCCTCTCTCCACCCCTTCCCTCCCTTGTCCTCTGCTCTGAAGGCTGCACTTCTAAGAGTTTTGATAATGCCTCATTCTATCTCTGGCCCCCATTCCTCCCTTTCTATCTTTTTCCCTATCCCTTTTTCTCTGGCGCTTCTGAGCCTTTGTGCATGCTGTTTCCTTTCTGGTTCTGATTGAAACGCTCTCCTTTCTACTCTTTTTTGGCTAACCTAGACTTATTATTTTAGTCTCATTTCAGATTATTCTTTCTCCTGATAGCTCTTCCTGATTCCTGAAGTCCACATTAATAGAAAAACCCCATGATAGGTAACACTTTATTTGGAATTCCACCCCCAAATCTAACCCCCAAAAATGTTTTACCTGAAAAGACTAACGAAAGGTAGAGCTCTAACTTAACTGTGATGTCTCCCCCAACATGATCTAAATTCTTCAAATCAATGTACTAAGTACAGCTTTAAGTACTCTCCCAGCTCTCCCAAGCAATTTAACTATGCACCTCTTGGATAAATCTTTAAATGCTTTGCTATTTAAAAAAAAACAAAACCACAGAGATTGTTCTATTAAAATATGGAAAAAGTGCTCTGTTTAAAATGACACACTAAATGTATTCTAATCAAGGACATAAGACTTGTTTTGAAAGGCTTTCACTTTAAGGAAATCAAAGACAGAACACGGATGAAGGCAAGCCACTTGTAATAAAAAGCTCCAATGCCTATAGTAATATGAGAAAACACCTGTTATTCTGGAGACGTACTTGTAACAAAGTAGGCTTGCAGATAACAATATGAAGTTGCATGTAAAATAAAAATGGAGTGTTAATGTTTTTAACTGGACACGTCTGGGCAGCAAACACTGAGTGAAGGCATTTTAAGTACATCAACAGCTCCCTCACTAGCTTCTGGTTATGTGGACATTGCTGTAATCTAAGTGGTTAAAATGATGTTTGCCACCTTTCTTATAACCTGCTGTGGGTAGAGGGTCAAAAAGTGGTATCTTGGGAGTGAAGAAAATTGATCTCAGAAGTGCCAACAACAGTAGGCAGAAGAGGTAATCTTGCTTCAGAGAGAACCAAACAAATCCCAAAGCAGGCACCCAACTCTAGGCCTATACAGACCTGGCCAGATCCGAAGCTGGTGTAGATTTCAGAAACTAAGGTTGAGGTGTGGCATTGGGTATAAGGAGCAAAGATGACTAGAGCATAAGTCCCACCTGTGGAAAGGGGTTTGAACGAGGCAGGGAGAACTGAAAACTGGGAACAGAACTGGGTGATGAGACTCGGGAATGAAGATAGCTTGGCAGGCCTCCTTGGCAAAAGTTGGAGGGGCCACAGGGCTGAGATTCCTGCGGGAAATAGTGTGAGAGCAAAGTGAGACAACGAGCAGCAGACTGCAGCCCCCAGGAGGAGGAAGGACTAGGGGCTTGGCCTCAGCTGGCCTCTGGTATTTCTGCCTGCAGGTCCAATGTACAGCAAAGCTTTCTAAACTGTGCTTGTCACAGCCTAGGAAGCTCTTACTGTTCTTCCAGAACCTCCTGCGTTCACGGGTGAAAGGAGAGGGGCTGTACCCACCAAATGATAAAGCTCAGCTCCAAACTCTTGCTTTGGGCATCATAGGGTCTCTGAGAAATGCCTCCAGGAAGCAAGTCTGATTTTAGTGCATTTCACTTCAATTAAGACAATGTCCCTGTTGTCATTCTATGTCTGTATTTGAAAGAAAACCAAGAGACCAGAATGGGGATCCCACCCCCAAAACTTAGCAAAGTATGCTCTCTTCCTCTACTCATCTTCTTAGGGGAAAAAGGGAAGGTAAAGAAAAGGAGAGAAGAGAATTCTGCACCGTTTTTAGCCTTCCCAAAGGAGATGTTAATTGCCTGCAAAAGAACTAGCCTGCCAGCTCCATTGCAAACCTCCCCTATAAAATCCACGATGCCTACTGAAATCATACCAACTTCAAATATAGAGATCCACCCTAAAATGTGAAGCACTGTGATGAGGGTTATCAGATAATTATATTCCTGACTTTCTAGTTCAATACCCATGCCCTTTTAAAAGACATGTATGAAAAATTTTTTTAAAAAGAGAAAAGCAAAGAGAGGTGTGGCAATTTTAAGTCGTGAAAAGAACACAGACATTCATGTTCTTTGAACAAAGAAAACCTGTCAGGCAACATCTTCCTCTTTAACCAAGTGACATCTGAAAAGTCAAAAGGGAAACTTCACACCCAGCTAGGAAGAGTGGTTCAGTCAATTTTGGTGATCGATGGGGGTCAAGGCTGTCGTAGTCAGATCAGAGCAACGGATTTAGGTTTCACGTTCATTTAGCAGTAAGTTGCTTCACAGGTCATTATGCAACGACTTTCAACAGGTCCAAGGAAAGTTCTGTGTGGTGTTTTTCTGCCACCCAACACAGTCATGTGCTCTGTTGTTCTATTACATTTTCAGGTTCAGTGAGGAGATTTTAGAAGTGCTTCTAAGGGAACTCATCTCCTTCTCCTGCTTGTCAATTACTAATGTGGATAACCGGTTAAGTTATACTTCATTGTCAGAATTATCAGTAGTGTGTGACCAATTATTTATATAATTACGCATGATCTTTATAAGGAAACACAGCTTACAGAGGAACTATATCCTTGAAATTTCTAAAAGTTCTTTGCACATGCCTCATATTCGTGCATTTGGTGAATGTGTGCAGAAATAAATTACAGATAAGTAGATGCATTCAACAACACTTTTTCTGAAATCTAAACTAGTTCTCATAAAGTAGTTTCAAGATATATTCATCCTGTTTAAAGAAGAATTGACAAAATGGATCTTTTCTAACAGTTATTTGTTTATGTGAAATAGACAAGACTTACTCAAGTAAGCTATTCTTTCTAGATCATAATTATTAATACTTAAAAACTAAAAATGAGCTAATGTTTCTGTCTACACTGGAAACCTCAGGGCCTCAAATTCGAGTCCTATCCCATTCCTATCCCCTGTAACTTTTCTTATACTGAAGTAATAAATCACACGTGTTAATTTAAAGTACTACTGATATATCTGGAGGTTAGATATGGTGTCAGGAGCAGAAATTTGGCAAAGGTCCGTGGGGTTCCATGTGTTAAACCACACAGGGCAATTTGTGCTATGGGAGTAGAATGAAATTATAATTTCAGAATTAAATATTCTGAAATTATATGGTGTTTCATTTTTATTCCACAAGTGTATTCTTTTAAATGTTTTAAAGTAAAGGCTAAAATGATATTGCATACAGAAGCTGAACTCAGGTTTATACTTTCAAATAATTTAAATAATAAGCTCAATGAAGGAACACACTGGAGTATGGGAATTACACTAAGAAAAGACAAAAATTACTAGGTTACTGCCTACTACCTATCCACAATAAGCTCCAGATTGCCATTTTTACAAACTGCTACAGGAACACTAAAGGAGAAGCAGCATTTTAATACCTCACCAAAAAAAAAAAAAAAAAAAGAATAAAAAACTGGAAAAAGATTCACTTTTGGATGCCCAACTTCCCTCATTTGATGGGAGGCCAAGGCTCCACAGTGAAAGCAAAGTGGAGAGGTTTTCCCCCAAGGTTTTAAATTACTAAATCATTACTTAAATTATCTAAGTAATTACCTTAAACGTCTGCTTTGCTTTGGCTGTGGAGACATAGTCACAACCATGAAGACCCTACTGAAACAAGAAGATATGAAGTTCATAAAATGTTCTCCATCTCCACTGCAGAAAGGAACACGAACGTTACCTGAAAATGCAAACTGTGATCTTTTGTGATGAGATTCAAGAAAACCTTTACTTTCAAGTTATAATGACTATTCCTATATTTCTTCATATCCTATAGTCAAGGGAAATTTTATTGCCTAATTATCTACATTAAGTGATAACTAAAGCATACATAGTCCGAGAATTGTAGACTGTGTTAGTCATTCACATTTTAAAACATAAATGTTTAGAACTATCCATTTTCTGGGGTCCTTTGGTCTCTTGTTCCTTTCTGAGTTCTTACTATAACAATAAGAGATACATGTAAGGAAATAATTTTTCCCCCAAAATAACATCAAGTCTGTGTCTCGATTCCACAAGTGAAATATACCAGGCTCTAGAGAATGTTTCATGAAACTGTAGAGAAAATTGTTAAGTAAATGAAGTGTTTATTTTCTGTACGAAACTTCCTGTTTTAGGGGAATATCCTGCCATCTTGACCTTACTTCCCCACTTACTTGGTCTATTGCTTTTATTCAAGGCCTTACCATTGTATTTCCACTCAGAAAATTGTGACACGTGGGTACACTACCATTTCCTTCTGTTGTAATTAAAAAGGTATTTATGCAGTGTTCTAATCTCACAATGGTCACATACTCACAGCGAGATGCCTAGTTTATCTGAAAGGTCATTGGTTGAAAGTCCTTCAGTCAGAATTGAAGGACAGGTCCCAGATTCTCAGCTTAAGCGTCAGGGTTCCAAAGTAAAGTTATCCTTGGGAAACATTCATTTCCCTTCCCATGATCAGATAGTATTATGTCTGTAACTTATTATTCAAGGCTATCTTCCATTTTATCCTTAGAATATTTCATCTTTACCTTTCCTCTAGCTGATATATATAATTGTGTTATCCACCAGTTCTATGGATGCTGTACATGAAGAAAGACCTTACTCAATCCTTGGTGCCAGGATGTCAGTTTAAAAACCCAGGCTTCTTTGGAATTCTTTCAGTGCTCATTGGAGGATTTCTCTTTGTTATAAGACGTTGAGTAAATACAGGAGATAGATGAGCTTTCCAAGGTTGGATATGAGACACACTCCGCTCTTGGCTTCTGAGAACACTTTGGCTCCTTGTCATGTTGGTTGTAGATTGTTAGGGAACTTAGAAGAAGGTAGAAAGACATTTTGTAAACATCACCATGGGAGAGGGATTTTTTGACATATACATTTTGGTCCAAAGTTCCTCTCTGTGCAAGGCTGAAGCCTACCTTAGCCTTAGGTAGACAGGCTAATAAAACTCCTAAGGTTCTGTGTGCCATACGACTTTCCATAATTTTTCTATTAGCCCAGGACTTCTAAAGACCATGATTATCTAAAGAGTCCTAGACCGGGTGACATTATCATGGCTAACACACTGGTGGATGATGACAAATTAATGTGTTACTATTTGTCTGGGTGTTGCAGTTAGGGAATGGGATCCTTGGAGACGTTATGCCTAATGCCAAAGTTAGAAGTGAATTTGAAATCCCAGGTCTTCCCTTTACCTGCCTTCAAATGAGGCCTCAGAGAGACTATCCAATCATCTCTGCCCCACATGTTCTATGAGGCTGGATTTCAAGAAAAATACAAGTGACCATGTTTAGAGTAAAAGTTAAAGACTGTTAACTAAGGTGTCAGTTTCTGTGAAATTGACCCCCCAAAAATTATAGAGCTAGTTTAAAAGAAAGAGAGAGAATGAGAAAGCCCTTTACATGGTGATAGCTCAAATAATTATAATTTTTCCATGGAGTTTATAGTGCCCTAAAATGTAGCTGTATTACAAGTTAGGTTATAAAACCTCTGGACTAGAGAGAAGGCATTTCTCCATAATAGCCAAGAGCTCTGGAAGAACAAGTTGTGAGTATAGTGCAGGAGACTTAGAAGTTGGCAAGAGAAGCTAGTATGTAAAAGGAAATGAATATAAGAGAAAGCTGCAGCTAGAAGAAGAGTGATTTCTTGCTGATGTTCCTTTTAGAGAAACAGGGCAAATATCTCTAAATAACTCACTGTGATTTAAAACTTTTTTGGTAACATCAGGATTTTCATTATAGTAAAGCAAACTGAGTATATATTCTATTGAGTATATATCCTAAGGCCAATATTAAACCCAAATTCTTATACCTTGTTCCTCCCAAAATCTACACAACGATTTCCTCAAGATCTTAGTATGCTTCTAACAAGATGGCAGGAAATGGCAGAATATATCCTAAACAACATACAACCAAGCTTCAGATGAAAATGTTAATACTAATAAGAGCGGAACACACCATTCCAGCGAATGAAAAGTTGACGTGAATCAGTAAGATTCCTGAAATAAAAGTCTTGGCAGTTAGGTGGTGAAGGCACCTGCTGGGTCCAGAACCAAGATTCCATGTTTTTACTGAGGAACTGAAATTCAAAATGTCAAGTATTAGAAGATAAAGACAAAGCAAGGTCTAACATGACCAAGTCTGCAGAAATTTAACTCATTGATTTTATGAAAAAGATACCACTAAATAAATGAGCTCTAATTTATTATAGTCAATGTTGTAATGACAAAATTGCTACCATGCTTGACTACATTCAGTACAAACTCAAGATGGCCACAGTTGCAAAGTATGTTTCTTAATGAATCTGGCTGAATCCTGTTTATGCAACTTGAGCCCTTGGAAGGATTACGTACAATTTATAATGACAGACATTTCCCAGGTTTGTTCTCTGGCTGCTGGAAGACTCATCAATAATTCAAGAACACAATACCCTTTGTGTATAATTGTTCCATTTCTTTCCCTTTTGCAAAAAATCATTCAGATTTCAATCATTAAAAAATCATTCACATTTATACCAGCATAGAACATGTAAACCAAGAAATGTTCTTGTTGGGAAGACTACAAAAGGAAGAAAGAAAGATCTTATAAACTTTACAATTTCATATTATTATGTAACACAAGGCAAATGATTCTTAAATCAAAAACATAAGGAACAACAAAGGGTTTTCAGTTATGCTAAAATTTATAAAAATTAAAACTTCAAAGGGAAATTTTATTGTGTGACATTTTAAATATATGGAATTTAGTATATAAAAATTATAATATGATTTAATCCTGGATCAACCACTTACTAGCTGGATTACCTTGGGAAAGTTCTTAAATCTCTATTATCTGCAGTTTCCTCATCAATAAGATATGTAGATTAACAATCACACTGATTTTTTTAAAGAGTAGTGATAAAAAAATGACATAATGTATAAGTAAGTGTACTTTAAAAACCATATAAAAGTAAGAAATACTCTAGCCTCCATCAAGTAACACGATAAGGAAAAAATGTTATTTAAAAATTACTCAAAACTTATTTTTAGGAAACTTGATTCAAAAGCATTAATTGCCATGCCAAAAATTTTCAGTTCATACTTCGTCATAAGTCTAATTTAATTCCTTTAATAAAAATATTAAAAGGTACAAAAGGCAATTTCACCTCCCTACTCCACCACAGTATGTTCAGAAAATCCTTTCATATATAATCAAATTAAGGGGATTTAATCTTAATAACATAAAAGCAAACTGGAAATGGAAATATATAATTGCAGTAAATTGAGAATATTCCTTAGTTTGTTCATTCATCAAATAAATTGTCGCTTTGGGAAGATTTTTCAAGTATGGTCAATATATGAAAAAAAAATCAATAACTATGTTGAACAATGTGAAAGCTATCCTGGTTTTTCTGAATTGTTTGTGGGGGGATGGTTTGCTATTGTTTTATAAGACTGTTTCCTGGGTACTCTCTTCTGTCTCTCTAACAGGGACTGGCTATTAAATTCCATGTTTTACCAAACCACATCAGCAAAGGAATAAGCAAATTAGGAGCTGCACATTAAGTACAGGTCAATCATTAGTGGATGTTGAAACGCTGAACAGCAATACACACAACACCACACGCCACATGACTAGATAGTCTGAAATAGAATGGATAGCATATAGTTAAGATCATGGGCTGTGAAATCAGATATATTGAATTCAAAGAAAGGTTTTGATTCCTACAGCTGCGTGACATTTGGCAAGTAATTAACTTCCTAATACTGGTTTCCTTATTGTTAAAATGGAGATAATAATTGCACCTATCTCAAAGAGTTGTGAGGGCTAAATAAAAGAATCCAAGGAAAGTACTTAGAAAAGCACCTGACACACAGAAAACAATCCATGAGTGTTAAATCGTATATGTAAAGAAATGTAGACAAAATAAAAGATTAATTTTTCTCACAAACTTCTTGATAAGGAATTCAAATCTCTGGCACAGAAAAATCAACCTGAGATCTCTTTTAAAATAAAAAATGCCAAATCATTGGACTTATTTAACTCCCTAAATTGTGCTTTTTCACTACACACACGCGCATGTGTACATACACACACATACATATACCACTATATAAGATGCATATAGATGTGGGCTTCCCTGGTGGTGCAGTGGTTGGGACTCCGCCTGCCGATGCAGGGGACACGGGTTCGTGCGTTCGTGCCCCGGTCCGGGAGAATCCCACGTGCCGCCGAGCGGCTGGGCCCGTGAGCCATGGCCACTGAGTCTGCGCTTCCGGGGCCCGTGCTCCAACGCGGGAGAGGCCACAGCAGTGGCAGGCCCGCGTGCCGCAAAAAAAAAAAAAAAAAAAAGATGTATATATATGCAACAAATTTATCTTAATGTCAGGAAGGGTATAGCAATGCAGAAATTGGGAATGCAGATCAGAGGACCTGTGCATTTCCTCAATGAAGCCATTTAATTTTTCAATGCTTCCATAAGTTTAAATAATTTTGATTTGTGGCTAGTGAAAAAAAATCGTCCATTTATTCCAGAGGCAGTGTACTGGCAAAAGAAAATGATTCAAGGTGGAATAGAGTCACACGTGTATTGTACAACTTAAAGGCATGCTAAACCTTGCTAATTCAGTTGGAGATGAATAAAAATGCTTATCAGTTCAGGTAAAAGGAAGACACAAAATTTAAAAAAATCTACTCATTGCTAAGTGGCTAATAATGGTAAATTCTCAGGGAAAAAGGATTTTTGGTTTTGAGCTCTCATTTATTTATTGTTCTTCACACTTGATGTACTTCCTAACAATTCAACGGGAAGAGAACAAGTGAATTCTCTAACTTAAATAGGAATATGGAAAATGGCCCAGATACACTACTCTTTCCATTCTTGTAAGAGATATCAAATTGCATTTTTTCTTGCTTTCAAATTTGGTGTCAAATGTAGTGTTGGGTGTAATCTTAGACAAAGTCTGGTATAAATTTTTCTATGTTTAAAGGTTTTCATTCTCAAGAAATAAATCTCAGAAGGGCAACATACCATCAGCTGATTTTTTTTTACAGTGGTGGTTGATCACTTTGTTTATTTTGCACTCATCTAAGATATATGCCTTTCTCCGAAAGAAGAGGTTAAGAAGACATTAACATTTGCAAAGTCCTTTGAGAGATGTGTTACCAAAGTGTAAATTATATCCTATTAGACCAGCCTTATTGAACATGAATAAATTACAGAGAAATGAGTGTCTTTAATAGAGCAAAGATATTATTAAAAAGAAATCTGAATTTAAAGAGTTTGAATATATTTAAAATTTTGAATATGCTTGCTTTTCCTGAATTAGTGTTCAGTTTTGAGGCAGCTGGGCAAAGAAAGGTACTAAGTCTGGAAATATTCATGTGCTAGTAACAGCCATGTTTCTCTCATCATGGATTAGAACACTTATAAATGTTTTGAGATTTTACATATATCAGTGGCAAACATAGCCATATTTTTTCCTAGAAATTAATATAAGCCATTAGATAGTTTTGAAATCATAATCACTGCTCCCATAAATTGCTAAATTAGATGAAATATTTATATCCTTGTTATTCAAAAAAAGTGAATTTTCAACATTCAACTGCTGAGTAATGGCTGTTTGTGCAATGTTTCCACTAAGATAAATGAAAGTTTTACTCCCTGCTACTAGTTTAAAACTCCTTTGCATTTTTACACAAGAGCCCATTTTTCATTACCAGGAAAGGTATGCAATTTGAATCATGCTACTTTTTATTCACAGTAAATCAATATGTGTCATAAGAGCAGAAAAGAAAGTAATATTACTCGCTATCATTGGACCTTCCCTTAGAGCAAGTCCTAGAAGACATCGCCAGGTTGGGTTGCTATAGCAACAGAGCTCTGGTACCTCTCTTGCTTGGCTTGTTATAGTGAGTTGATTTCTACCACACAGATATAACCCAGAAGAATTTTTATGGTAAAGAAGTAATTACAAAGAATCAACAGCAATGTGTGTGACTTTTCCATTGATCTGCGATGATTTAATTCAGAACTAGTATAATGACTCTATAACATTTCAAAGCCCTCTGCTGACTTCCAATTAAATTATTCATTGCCTTTTCTTTAGGCTTCTTAAGTAGTCAGATTTCTTAAAATGTGAAGGAAAAAAGAATCCCGAGACCCTTTAGAGTGTTAGCATGAAACCTGATATGGTTTTACCCAACTATGAAAATCTGCTATTAAAATGTCTTGAAATAATATTAATCCACTTAAAAATATCAACAATTAGTAAGAAGACTCAAGAAGACTATACTGGCAATATAAAAAATTATCTTTTGACTTCTTCTAAAAAGATATCAAGACAGAAAAGAATATATCTTATTTTCTTATATAGGCCATATAAGCCATTTTGAAGAGTGTCTGACATACATGTAAACACCTAATAAATATTGTTATAATTTTATTACTATCCCAATACAGTCAAGTAAACAAATTATATTCCTTTCCTTACATTACATAAGCACTACTGATTATGCAATTGTAATGCCCTTTGTATTCTGAATATATGTAAAGTAAAAATGATATAAGGAATACACTACTATACAGCTGAGCCTTAAACATATTGTAAAAAGTCGCAAGTCCTTTTTAGAGGACTAACTAACCTTGTGAATAAAAATCTGCATCTGATGGACATTCCACAGGGAAGCTGCTTGGAATGGAGTGTGTTGTGGGTTTGGGAGACAGGATCTAGATTTTGTGTATCATACTATTTACTTGAGATCTTAACCTAAGTCTTTGTCTTTTTACCTGTAACAAAAGGATAAAAACATTTTCCCAGCTGAGTGGTAGAGGATTCAGTGAGACAATGTATATAAAGCACCTGTTACAATGCCTGGCACAAATGATACTTTTAAAATTTTAGCTGCCTTTCCTTTAAAGTTTTCTAGTCATTTCCTTGAATCATAATTTCCAAATGGAACTTATAGGTAAAACTGAGTATAAATTCAGTATTTCTTAGAAGTACTTTGATATATATGGATTTTAGTTCTGGAAAATGTAGAAAACTTTCATTTCCATATAATTCTATGTTACAAATTATTTTTTAATTGATTTGATTGATAATGTCTTTCCCAAAGTATGTTTTCATGACCCCCTAGCCCAGGATAATGCTCTGGGGAAAGAAAAAAAAAAGGTGGCAGAGGGACCATTTCTACAGTCAGATACATTTGGAAAATGCTACATAATACATCTCATTCTAGTGATTAATAGATCACATTAGTATATTCAACCCTCCAAGAAATCCCAGATAAATAAATCAGTATTGCTTAGTGGTAAAAAGTGTAAATTCAGGAGTTAGGCTTTTGAACCTCACTTTCCTCACTTATTCCCTTATAACCTGGGAAGTTACTTAACCTCTATGTTTCTCAGCTGTAAAATGGGAATGGCAACAGTGCTTCCCACACCACAATGAGAGGTTAAAGTGAGATATATCACACCTGCTCAGACAGAGGCTGAGTCAATTATCAATAATAAGAGTTATTAAAGAAGCCTGTTTAAACCCATTACTATGACCCTTCTTCTTTATGAATTATATTTTTGAACGTCTTCTGGAACTATAATTCCTTGGAACACGCTTTGAACAATGCTAAAATTAGGGTAGTGGTAAATTGTAGTTAAGTAAAAAATTATTCATCATATTAGTGCCCAAAGCAAGTAGCACCAAAAAAGTCAGCTACTTCACAACATGTGACCCCACTGGCTTGCTCTCATGCTTCTACTATCAGAACACTAGAGCAACTGTGTTAAGTGTAAAGATCTTACCCCCATGGATGTTCTACTCATTAGAGCCATTTACACCCATTTCATGCATTATCACAGATCAGTTTATTGCGTAATATTAGATTATTTGCATGTCACTAAAAATTGAGCCTTAAAGGAAAGAGATATCAAATGATTAAAGCCTTAATGACTAGCAGAGACAAAACTAAGCATATGGCTTACTCATGGGGTCTGCAAAGAGAAGGGACATTATTAAGATGTTTACACATTTCCTAGTGCTAACGGAAAACAACTTGAGTGAATTTTCAAAATGGAGAAATAAAATAGTACAGAACAATAAGGAAAGGTAAGAGGTTCATCCCAGGAAAAATATGGTACAAGTTCACAACAAAATGCAAAGCCCTCCCTGGTCTAGACAACACCATGTCTCCAATGAACTTCCTTACCCTTGTCCAGAAGATCGGAAGCTTAGGCAAAGGACCAGAAAAATGAGCAGTGAGCTGATTAATCTGACACCTTTTAGAAATCCTTTTATTTATTCTCACATTTGCAACTGTATCAGGTTGCTGACTTCTCTTCTTTTAAAGAGTTCTTATTTTTCATCATCAGAAATAAATGCAAAACAGAAAAAAATAATCACTCATAATTTAATGACCTCTGAAAATTAAAAACCATTTTCAATTATTCCTGTTCACTTCAAGTCTTAATCATAATTATACATCATTTCTACACGGGTATTTTTATATGTAAACACAATTTCAAAGCCTGGGTTTTTTTCCACTTAACATTATATCTTCAGTATTTTTCTCACAATGATACAGAGAAGTCTTCAAAACGATCATTCCTAGTTATATGGTTATATTCTTCCATGATCAAACATGCAAGTGATTGCCAATTGTGCTGTTATATTGATACAACAAATCTCTTCCTTCATATAGTTAGTTCTTTCTTTTAGATTAGTGGTTTCAAACTTTAGTATGCATCAGAATCACCTAGAAGGCTTGTTAAAGCACGTGTGTCTGGACCCCACCCTCAGAGCTTCTGATTCAATAGGTCTGGGGTGAGGCCCAGGAATTTGCATTTCTAACAAGTTCCCAGGTTTTTCTGGGAACCACTTTTAAAAATTACTGTTAGATTGTTTACATGGACTATGATCATTGTTGCATTGGGGTTGACAAATCAAATAGTATAGACATTTCATGGCATCTAACACATATTTCTGAAAACCTTCCTACAAGCTTATTCAGCTTTATATTGTCAAGTGACTTCTCAATACTTGAAGCCCGGGTAGATACCAACTAACTGAATGAACAAAAGAACAAAGGAAAATTCTTACTTCTCTCCTCCTCAAAATCATAACATTAGGCTGAGATTCATCTATTTACATTTCAAAGATACACAGCATGGCTAAATAGTAATATCTAAATCTCTGTTACTACAGACATCAGCAAGGAGGTTTTATCATCACTCAAAAGTCAGTGAAAAATAGCTGTTATATTTAAACCTGGGAAGAAAGTAAATCTGTATCTGTACCACACAGTTAGAAATTAGCTGCATTTAGCTTTGTCCACCGGATAGTTCAAAAGCAGTGTTGTTCATTGCAAGGTGCAGGGCAAAAATCTGGCTATGAGAAATTGTGTTTGATAAACTAGAAACAAGAGAATTCCCACTTTAGCAGGGGATTATTAGCATATTTGCCTAAAAGCCACTGTCAGAAACCTTGGAGGTTTCCCCTTGTACTAAAGGATTCTTTATATTATATATAATATATTATATATATTCTTTATATTGAGATTACTCCTTCACCTTTAAATGGAGACCTGTGCATATAAACAAACATGTCTACATGAGAATATAGATGCATCTACATAAGTAACATTAGATAGCCATGTATGCAAAGTATCTATTCATACATTGGTTTCTAGAAACCCACAGACAAAACATATGCTTAACAAAGATATCATCTGCAGAAATGTCTTCTGCACTCTTTCTCTGTAATCTGCACACATTCTTAATTTTTTCATTCTTTTGTGTTGCTATTGTGTTGATTTGAATGCATAATGAGAAAATGTGTTCATATATATGATAACCATAAAACCATACATAAGTCAAGTCATTGGGTGTTGTCAACAAACTTTGGAATTTGGTTAGACATAAAATTGTTAACTCTGGCTCACGTTAAGAAGAGTAAATCAGGAGTAATTGTGTTAGATAGAGACTTATTAATAGAATCATGTATTTATGACTTTCTAAGGGATAGTGTTTTCTATGTCAGTGTTTTTTGGTGATTGTGCTCTCTTTATTTTATTTTTTTTTAAACAGTAAGCAATTTATTATAATGTTAAAAATAAACCTGCCATACAAATCAGGCTTTGCATTCCTAGGTATTTACCCAACAGAAATTAAAGCATATGTCCATACAAAGATTTATACATAAATGCTCACAGCAGCTCTATTTGTAATAATCTCTAACTGGAAACCACCCAAATGTCTTATTGATATAAGTGAATGCATGGACAAATTTTAGTGTATCCATATAATGGAATGCTACTTAGCAATAACAATAAATTATTAACACAGGCAACAACATTGATGAATCTTAAAATAATTATGCTGAGTGAAAAAAAGCCAGAAAATAGAGTGTATACTGTAGAATCCCATTTATATATATATATAAACCTTGGTAAAATGCAAACTAGTGTGTTCTCTTTAACTAAAAGTAAGTCAACATTCTTAATAGCTTGAAAGGAACCTAAATTGTTTTTTTTGCATGGATAGGTTCATTATGACCACAGGAAGACATGGCTGCTCTCAGGACGGACAGAAAACTAGGAGACAGATGCTAAGATACCATATATATTTCATGTTATGAAATAATATGCATAAATGTATCCACTTACTATGTACTATGTCGTAAATATGACTATATTTGGAAGCCTTAGCAAAGAGGACAAAGTTTAAAATACACCAATGTTAAAAATGCAAACTTAAGAAACCCAGAACAGCAACGCAGATACCATGAGGCAATCATTCCCCTAGTGTGTCTGAGAATTTGACCAAAGGCACTCTCTACTTAATTCAGGTGTTCAAAGAAACTTAAAGTTAAGATATTAGCGGCAACAACCATCTAACTATCGTTTGAAAATCAACACCTCTGAGTTTTTTTTGACTAATAACTGCCAACTCCTTATAATGTGTTAGTGCAGAATGACAATCAATTAAATATAGCCCCTGCCACAAATCCAAAAGTACTGGCCAAGGTGCGCACACATCAGTGAGACATTTCTAGTTCATCCATTCAGTGCAGAGAAAGAAACAGGGAAAAATATGTGTTGAAAGGTGCATATGGCCTGCCTGTGAAATTTCAATTCCTGAACTCCAGGGAATGAGAGGTAAAAAGTCTCTAGGGATAACCAGATACAAGAAAAGTTTTGGTAGAATCCCTTTACTCCATCAGGGTAGAAATGGACCCCTGACAAGCCAAAAGATAAGAATTGAAATGAAAATATATTAATGGATATTTTCCTTTTTTGACAAGTAGTTTCTTTTGCAATTTAGGCAATAATAGATTCTTTCTTTTTAAAAAATTAAGATAAAAAAAAAAATGGGTCAGGGCTTCCCTGGTGGCGCAGTGGTTGAGAGTCCGCCTGCCGATGCAGGGGACACGGGTTCGTGCCCCGGTCCGGGAGGGTCCCACGTGCCACGGAGTGGCTGGGCCCGTGAGCCATGGTCGCTGGGCCTGTGAGTCCGGAGCCTGTGCTCCGCAATGGGAGAGGCCACAGCAGTGAGAGCCCCGCGTACAGCAAAAAAAAAAAAATAGTACAAATTAAAAAAAAAAAATTTTATTGTGGTAAAAGTCACATAATATAAAACATACTAGTTAAACCATATGTAACTGTACGGTTCAGTGGCACTAAGTACATAAAAAATAAAAGAAATAAAATAAAAAAGAAAAGCTGATGGGGCCTGAACTAAGGCTGTGGCTTTGGAGAAGAGGTAATTAGAATGGTTGCTTCACTCAAAACTGATGAGGTTAAAAAAAAACCAAAAAAACTGATGAGGTTACAAGAAGGTAGGAGGGTTTAAAAAAAGAACCAAAGGAGAACAATAAAAGAAAGTGTTGTTATTCCACAGGCAAGGTCATGCTCCTCTGAGATCTTTAGCCCTTTGTTGGGGGAAATGACTGAATGGGCCCTTTGGTTACACAAATGTAAAATAAACGTATGGTCTCTCCACCAAATGGGGAAGTTTCCACCAAAAAAAGAAAAAAAAAAGTACAGATTATATGTGGATGGAGCAAAATGAGAAAAAGTGAATGACTAAAATTCACTAAAACACTATTTTAAAACATCTATCACAGCAACATGATGCTATAACTTGCTGGGCCAATCAGTGAATAACCACATTACAGTCAGTTCTCTTACTGCAGGCTCTCCTGGAACTATAGAAGCATGAAACTGCACATTATGTTCTACTGTGGTAACTGATATTAAATTCGAATGCTATCACTAAGGAATCTGATGCAATTTTCTTCAGTAAAGTGAGTCTCAATTCCTTTACAAACAATACATGCATAGGTTTCCAAAAGGAAACTATTTACTGAAAAGAAAAATGGAACATCAAAAAATATTTTAAATGTTAAATATGATACACTTATGTTATTCACAAATATAGACATCAAATTCTTTGAGAGTTGACTAAATATGGAAGACCAGATACAAATAAATGTATGTAATATATATATTTTTGCCTAAAGATATTAGGTTAACTTTTATTAGGGAAAAACATCTAATTTATTAATCATGTGTTTTGTCAACACTTTCATTATAAAAAAGAATAATTGGTTAAATAAATAAAACCCTATGTTTTGATTCTAAGCTTCAGGACTTAATAGTCTCAAGAAGCCTGAGCTTCAGTTGAGAAAGGCCAACTTAGTAAAATTTAAACACATCTGTGGAGGTACTACTAAATCACCATTTACTAATGTGTTAAAGCAAAAGCAGGCTGGTTGGCTAAAATAAACATGTTATCCTTGTAACAAAAAACAATAAGTGATGACTGGGCCAATTGTCTACTCTAGGGAGGCCAGTCTCCTAAACTGGTTCTCAAGCCCCTAATAATAACATATCATTATATCCCTTTCATTGCCTTTCCAAAGCAAAATAGCAATTATTACCTGAACATTTTTGTTAGATCAATAAACACTGACTTAATGTTAGATTAAAATACAAAATGATTGACATTATTTTTGAAGGCTAATTATAATTAAACTTTTCTTTAAATTACATCTTGTAGAGCCTTAAAAAATTGTCGTACAACTAACTTTCAGTCAAAAGTGGTCATTAAAAAGAAAACTTTACACTGGAAAAATTTTCTACTGGGTCATCACTGATTTGTTAAGAATGTTCACTGATTGTATTAGATGTACACATCCAAATTATTCAGCTCTACAAAATAAAATAAAAAGGAAAATATTTTAACTTATTCAAATGACAAGACAATATAGCTTCTCAGAATCATAACCTCTATTCTTTAGGAAATGACTAAAAATAAGATAGAAGGACTCATACTTATAATTGCAGATTTCTAGGAGTATATCAGTGCTTTATTTTTCACTTTCTTATTTTTGAAAAGAAGAATTCTTGGTCTCAGGAAAAGCAGCAAATGTAATTTGAGAGATTAAATTCTCTTGATTATTAACAAAACAGATCACAGCCTGAAATGCTACTTTATTGAGCCAATAATTACAGTCAAGAATTGTTCATGACATCTAGTCAGATTTTTCATTAGGATGATTGTAAAATGGATAGAGGCCACCAAATCATTCATTGGCACAGGCCCATGTTTCTTTATTCTAACCCAGAAAACCAGTAAAAAAATGGCAGTCATCATTTAACCATGCCGTTGTAACGAGTTTTGACTGTCCTCACTCTGATTTACAACACAAACTTTTTGAAAAGTCATGTTCAAATAATTTGAAAGTTATCAGGACCTATAGGTTAATCATTTCCCAAACTTGAGATATGGAAAACCAGGGCAGAATACTGTTTTTATTACCCATTGAGGTGGATTTTCTTCCTTTGAAACTAAATGCATAGACAAAAAAGGAATTTGTTTTCTCTTCTTTTCCTCATTCTATTTGATTTCTATGACCTGTTTGGGGTATATATTTGTGTATACATACAAAAAGATAAAGTTCTATTTATTTAGCTCTCAGTGATAATTATGTATGATAATAAAAAATTTTCATACCTCATGTCTTCAAATCCAATCGTAAGCACCATAAGGGAAGTTCCTGCTGAGTTACTGGTCATATTTTCCCTGTAACCTGCAACTTAAGTCCTGTATATGCTCTGAAAGGACAAGCTGTCAAGTGAAAAGTAAAACTTTACCCTAATGAAGAGGATCTTCTCTCCCACTCGGTATCTTCCTTGCGAGAGCCTCTCCACACAGAACTTGCTCGGGCATTTGCAAGGAGGATCTTCAGAAATCCGTTTCACCTGAAATAGAAGAGCAGGCAAGTTCATTCTCCTTAATCAGGTTGCCTTTAGATTAATTTGTTCCATGGGTTCAAAGGCCCCTGAACCATTAATGCTTTTAAATTTGTTCTATATCAGACTATGGACACGATGTGAGCATAGACATATCACATTAAATCTTAACTATGTAAAGGTCAGGCCCTGAAGGCACTTTGTGAAGGTCAATAGCTGCACTAAGGCATAAGCTGGATGACGACAATGATAATGATGCTGGAGGATAATCACAAGCAAATCAACTGGCAGTGTAGGGATGACGAGCTGGGTTCTCACGTTTAGAGGATTAAAAAGATCATGTACATTGGATTGTCAAGATAAATATATTGAGAACTAGAATACAAGGCACGTTAACATAGTCTATTATGATGAGGAAACATATAGACGCAGTCTATATGTTTCCTTGTCATAACTTTAATATTAATTTTACTCATTTTCAAAATAAATGAGAATTTTAAAAGTATTATTATTTAAAAATGAGACTATTTAACCTTATTTTGAATCCTGAGACTTTCTTTAAGGAGTCATCTCTAATTCATCCAGACTAATCCAGCAATTCACTCCTCAGTAATTCCCACCTGCCAAAACCTATTTCTGTAGCAGCATCTTACAATTTGTATGTATTTTATAGAATCCATGTCTGAATATCAGATTTTCCCTATTTTATCTATCTCTGTACTCTTTACAAAACACATACACTAAATGATAAGTGCATAATGCTTATAGACAGTTGTGACTATTAAAGACAATGTATAGTGCTTGATTTTAGGAATAAGGTTTACTTATTTATGTTTTCCTTGGTTGGGAACCTGCCATGCTGTGTCTCATAACTGTCCTCTCTTCAACTAACCAACCAACCAAAAACCCAAAAGCATAATAGGTTGTGTTTTGAGTCAAAGTTTCCAGAGAAGACAGATCTAAATAATGTACAGCCTACATCTGAGAAGCTATAGGCTGAACAAATTTAAATTCTGAAGGGATTGGCTTGGACAGCCCTCACCCAAATTCTTGCTTCCACAAAGATACGATTCCTAGAGTTTTGTCATCAAAGCAATTCAATCATTTCATCAAATAATTCAAGGTCTGACTTCAATCAGTCTTCCACTAAGAAAAAACTGTGGGAAGAGTCACGCAGGAACTCACATGCCTGTTGGAGTAAAGGACTTAAGCACCTCGGTTTCCCTAGAATAAGCAAGGTTCCAGAAAGTATGGAAGCATAAGACACTAGAGGGGAAAGCTAGAAAGAGTGAGGGAATCCTGAAGCAAAACTTATATTGAGATAAGTTTGGATAAATAAATAAATAATAAATGGATAAATAAGCACAGGGACCTAAAAAGGACGCAGGAGGAAATCAGTGTGACAGATTAAGCCTGGATTCAAAGAATCTTAGAGATGGCTTTCATTCAAACAGTGAGGGAACTGTCTAACATCGTTATGTGAGCGATTAGGCCCATGTCTTTGAGTTCTGAATTTCTCATACCATATGATACTTGGGCCATAGATATATCCACCCATTCCCCCAGTATTAATAGAATCCTACCCCTAGGGATTCCCTTCTATAATGCAGACCCACATTCTGGGGTGGGGGTGAGGTCACAGGACCAATGAATGTGTGCTGTCTTAAGTGTTGTAAGTGTTCCTCTATGTGTATCTCCTTCAATATGTATTTATAGACATGTTTTAAAAATATAAATGTGAGGAGATATGGGGATATATGTATATGTATAGCTGATTCACTTTGTTATACAGCAGAAACTAACATACCATTGTAAAGCAATTATACTCCAATAAAGATGTTAAAAAAAATAAATGCTAAAAAAATATAAATGTGTGTACATATATATATATATATATATATACATATATATAAATTGTGTTTATTGCATACTATTGCTAGAAGCAGTACAGTTTTCCTTTGCACCACAATAATTCCATGAGAAAAGAAGGAAAGGAGGGAGGGAGGGAGGGAGAAGGACTTTGGCCACCCTGAAAAAAATCCAACAGTCAGCAACATAAAAGCACATGGCCCAGACTTTAGGAGAGTCACGCCTGGCACAGCTTTACCGTGATGTAGTAACTGAGCAGACAGTAAATTGGTGTTCAAGTGGTTCCTCTGCTAAGAAATGACAATCACAAGTATGGATGGAAAGTATTTCCATCTTGAAGTGTTTTTAGACAAAATACAGAAACTATTGGTACCAAATGAAATAAAATACAAGAAACACTTTCTCAAGTGGCCTGTCCTTCTCTAATGCCTTCCTAAGCTTTGAAAATATACTTGCTTTTTAAGATCAAGGGCTTTTGTGTGGCTGTGTGAGAGCTGGAAGCAGAAATGGAAGAGACAAGGCCAGGCTGTGGGGAGTTAAGTAAACAGTGACTGATGACATCTTGCTTCTTACATTACCTTGGGGTAAGTCAGTCTGGCAGGTGTTCTGGTTTTGGCCAGGAACCCAGCCAGCTTTTGTTGAAATGGGATTTCAAGAGGAGCCTGATTACTCAGAATTATACTATCTCTCATCCCCAGACTGAGGAAGTTGATGGAGAAGAGGAAGAAAGTAAGAATGGCTTCTTAGAACTGTATTCAACTCATTGTGTGGGAACAGGCTCAACACGAGGGCACTAAACCTGACCCCATCATTTTATCACAGCCGAATCACTCTATCAGGACATCAGGGGAATAAATTAATCCGAATGGACTCCACTGTGTTTCTCTTACGATGTCTGGCTTGATTAAAGAAGTTGGGATGTATTATCCACATAAAAGGTCACCTATTTTGTTTTTCAATTTTCCACAATTCTCCTAAGTAGCAAACAAAGAAATGTGAGGACACATTGAAAGTTTCAAAACTGGCAGTCATTGAAACTGTTCACTGGAATATGACATCTTAGCACAGGTCTGCGTCTCTTTCTTTTTCTTTTTTCTTTACTCTTTTCTCCTTTTTTTTTTTACTCCCCTTCTTTATTCTCCTTCTTTTTTTTTCTCTTTTTTTTTGATGTAAATAATAACTTTGCCAGAGTAGAAATAGCCAATAGTATTAACTAAACACAGGAACTTTGCAAGCAATATTTTATATCCCTATTCTAAAGAACATGTTGGAGTATATGAACTTCAACTCCCCAATGGCTATATATGCCTCATATGCAGTGAAGCAGTTGCCATAGGAACTATTTCCTTTTTATATCTGACATATGAAGCTCTGATTTAAGCCATTAGTGAGGTTCATATGTTTTTTCTCTCTGTTCCACTGTCCCTGAAATAAAACACTCAATGAAAAACTATCACTTAAACAGAATGCAAATATTTCAATGCAATTTCCCCAATGTAGAATGAAGAAGACTGTAAGAGGCTTCTGTGGCCAAATAAGCATGGAAAATTCCAGGTTAAACAAGATCTTATTACAGAACGCACTAGTGCCTTTGATATGCCAGAATGCATTGCCAAACTCTAGGTAGGGACTATAGTAAGCTGTATTTCTCAAACTAACCTAAGCATGGAATTCTTTTTCCACGGGTCATCTGGTGGTGTGAGTGTTTGATTAAACATTCAAACTAGCATGAGAAATGCTAGTTTGAAGACTGTGAACATAGTATTCTAGCTGGCAACAGTATAGAAATATATGCTTAGAACATTTCCTACATTCAATGAAAACCCCTTCACTATACAGATGGTTATGTTCCCAAACCCTGACAAACTTTAAACCTTCTCTGAAACCCCCTTCATTGTTTCCAGCTAAGAGAACAGAACTTGGAGTAGGGAAGAACAACCACAGAGCGACAGTCTTGCCATTTTGAAGAGAGTCCCTATCTACCTCTTCTGAACTGGAGCATAGGTAAAACTTTTCCAAAATCCCTTTCATAGTTGTTTCGCCACCTTCTCCCTCCTGTCCTTCTTCTCCCCTTCTCAAGGATGAGGGATGGCCACATGTGAGACAAGCTGGTGAAGAAAGGGAACCATTCTAACTACTTTTCCCAGGCTCATGGAAATGGTTTCAAGGGGCGACATCTCCTCGCTCTGCAAAGCTACAGCAGAGCTGAGAAGTGCACATATTTCCAGAGCACATGGCCATTCCAGATAAATAGAAAAAGGGAGAGTCTTTTTTAAACTTTGATTACCCACATTAATAATTTATCCAATAAGCATGGTACTAGATTTAGCTGAATAAAATATGGTCCTTGTCTTTGAGAGCAAGGACCATACCTAGAGAAGAATAAGTATTTATGCCCAATAAGGTAAACACTTCATTAAATATATAAAAGAACTTGAGGTACAAAGGACAAATTTGTCAATTTTACCTGGGATGAGAGATGCCAAGAAAAGCTTTCTATAGAAGGCCACACAACCTGAATTTTAGAAGATGAAAAGGTGTCTAAAAGTAGATTTCAAAGATGAGCAGTGTGAGGAAGCCAAGTGAGGAAAAACACAGGGTATAAAAAATCCTTGGGAGTTTGGGATTAGAGTATAGGTTTACAACAGATACATCAGAATGCAAGAATGAATCCATAGGGCAAAAAAGGCTGGGAAAGACAAAATGGGCCAGAACATGGAGGGCTTATGTGACACATACCTGAGTCTGGGCTTTACCCTGGATATTATAGAGCCCTTATACAATTTTAATCAATTCTGAGTTGCGTTTAGGTTGATCATTCTGGTAGCAATAAAGTTCATGGAGAAGAATTTCAAGAACAGAGTGCTCAACAGTGTCAAACACCAGAAAGTGGTCTCATAATTTGAGGACTAAGAAATTCATTTGATTCAGTAATTCATTCATTAGGAGGTTAAGGGTCAGACCTCTGACTCTAATGCATTAAAGGAAGTGAATAGAGGTAAGAGCTGAGAGGAAAAGGCCTAAGATCAAGCATAGTAACCCCAGAAAAACACTTTTATGAGAGAAAGACTAAAAGGAAGATCTTACTCTAAAGTAAGTCTAATCAAAAAAGTATAACTGAGAGAGAAGAAAAAATTGTTGGGCTTCCCTGGTGGTGCAGTGGTTGAGGGTCTGCCTGCCAATGCAGGGGACAGGGTTCGAGTCCTGGTCCAGGAAGATCCCACATGCCGCCCGTATGCAGCAACCAAGGCCCAACGCAGCCAAAAATAATAAAATAAATAAAATTAAAAAAAAAATTGTTCTCATCAATATATAAGTAATGTGCCATTATCTACTATTAGTACAATGTTATTCAATTACCTTACAAAATAAAAATGAAACAGCAGGATTCAAGACATGTGGCTGATCATTAAAAACATTCCTGTGATTTTAAAGTCCTTTTAGGTGTATTATTAAAATGCCCTGCCTATCCTTTCATTTCTGAGTGGATTGAACAAAGGAAAACTAAATTAACCTGGCATTGGATAAGATACCTTGATGGGCTAAGTTTATGTGTGCTACCCTTGGCAGAAATAGGAATTCTCAATCGGTCAGACAAATTGTTATATTTCTGCTCATTTAAATCTGCAATATAGGTTATAGTGTCACATGGAAGAAAGAAAAGATGGGGGAATCTTTCTTTCTGCATCCTACAGCACCAATCAGCCATTTCCCCTGCTCTTTTCAGCTCAGACCCTTGGGAAGGAAACTCTCAGCTACAGGCTAGCTGTCCTTTTCAATCCTGCCTATTCCTTATAACTGGCATCATGGTTGGTGCTACTTTCTAAGAACTCTCCTTGCGTATGTGAGACATACTTCAGTCTGACATCCCCGAGGTTTCCATTTTTTATAAAACCCATAGGTTTTTGACATTTACGCTCAAAACATATGTGCTGGGAAGTAAATGCACACACATGACACACTACTTAAGACACAACAGAAGTAGCCAGAGAATTTTATTTCATCCTGTTTACTGTTACACCCAGAATCTGTTTTCTGTAATTATGAGGGTATAATGAAAATATTTCCTGATCTGCCAAAGATGGTGTCTCAAGAACTCTGAGGGTTGGTGACCTCAGAGAGTTAGACAAAATTAGGTTGGAATCTAAGCTCCTCTCTTCCTCTCAGCAGGTATTTCAACTTCAAGTCTCAGGTTCCTCAATAAGAAACCTGTCCTAAAGATAACAAGAGCGCTTGAAGAATACTGGCAGAACCCGGCCCATAGCAGGCAGTCAATAAAGGGCAATTATCTTCTCCATGGTATTTTGCTTTTCCTTCTTTAAAGATCCTCAAGTCCCATGCCTCAGGCTTCTTATCAGTGAATAAGGAAACTATCAAGGCTTAAGTGTTTTCAAAGACAATTTTCGGGAGGATGACTTATTATCCTAAAATTTTAGATACTACTCAGCAGAATTAAGTGACGCTGTATTTTAAATAAGTGGCTCAGTTTTGAATCTCAAAATGAATTGCAGGACTATAAACTTCCTCGTAGGATTTTTTTTTTTTTTTTTTTGCAGTACGCGGGCCTCTCACTGTTGTGGCCTCTCCCATTGCGGAGCACAGGCTCCAGACGCTCAGGCTCAGCGGCCATGGCTCACGGGCCCAGCCACTCTGCGGCATGTGGGATCTTCCCGGACCGGGGCACGAACCTGTGTCCCCTGCATCGGCAGGCGGACTCTCAATCACTGCGCCACCAGGGAAGCCCCCCTCATAGGATTTTAAAGTAAATTTCAATAACATTGGAATAGGTAAAGGTTAGACTGATCGAAGATTGTACAGAATAAGTTTTGAAGTTCAAAAAAGACCAAGTGTTGATAAGAAACTTGACCAATTTTACTTACTGCATCATCCAGTAAGTTTCCCGTACTCTTTTTTCCAGAAGACTTTGATGAAGGCGAAGGTGAAGGAGAAGGGGCAGAGAGTGTTTCTTCTTGTTCAATTTCTTTTTCCAACTTTATCAAACCAGGAGGCTCCACACCATACCTTTTTAAAAGACACCAGATCAATACACATGCATAAGTTGTAATAATGATACACTTAGCCGTATGTTGCATCCAATTATACCATAGGACCAAACTGCTAACTTTTCAAAACAACATTAACTTTTCTCTGGCATTGAAATAGTATGTTCTTAAATTGGCACCCTTTTAAGCAGGGAAAAACATGCACACCCCCATACATACATACATATATATTTATAGTTACATATACATACGCATATATGTTTATATCTATATATGAACATATAAAGGAATAGATGCATAACATACTAAAAATAAATTAAAATACTCGATATATTAATGAGTCAATAACATGAATTACCATATTAATTTAGTCTTCAGCTTTCAGATTTACTAGCTTTAATGATATTAGTGCTATAATTGAACTCCTATTTTGAATATAAGCTTGTTAAAAATGGAAATAAAATCAGAGAGTCAGAGTCAAGTTGAAAACAGCAATTTCCCCAAATAAATGTCCTTAAATGAATTAACAGAGAAGAAATTCACTCTTATGTGTATATCTTTATGGACCCAGATCAAGGTAGAATGGGTAATACAGTACATTGGTTATGCTTTTAAGACCAACATAATGAAAGCATGTACAGTATTACCGAGGAAGAAAATGAATAAAGAAACAAAAAATAATTTAGAATAACAATATGTTAAAAATTATGTGTTGTAAATTGTAAATGCCACAGCAGTTCAAAGACAGAGATGTAGTTGTTAAGAGCATTCTAATCTCCCATATTTTTCTTAGGCTAAGTTTAAATTTGGTTTGGTTTCCTAGATGCATATCAATTGTACCTAAGTGAAGGAGGCCAAAGATAATTCCAGAATTTGAGAATTGGGAAGGATCTTTGGGTTCATGTAGTTATACCCTTTCATTTTTACAGAATAAATAAAACAGATCCAGAGGAAATATAGAACGAGCTAGGAATAGAATAAAGATGCAAATCTAGGTTTTCTTACTTCAGGTTTTCTCTGACATTTTAATCAGGTGATCACGTGTTAGAAAGAAGAGGAAAAAGTCACTTGGAAATTTTTTCAAAATAGGCTGTGGACTACCTACAAAATAAATAACCTATATAGAGAGAATAAATATGTTGGCAATATGTCTAATACCTTAGAGTGAGTGAATAGTATATTAAAACATCATTAAATGTAAAAGCTTAGGTTATCGTCATCCTGTTCTAAGGGCTTGTTATTTTAACTGACATCATCACACACGTCAGGTGGCCTTTGAGAGCTGGAAAACTTATATCAGAATTCAGTACAAAACAGTGTAAGCTGGCACAACTCAAATAATAATCGCTGCTTTGCTAACTGCCTCTAGTGAACAGAGTAATTTTTAGTTACATAAATCATTAGCTAAAAGACTTTAGGCACTATTTATCACATTTCAAACCTTTTATACAGATTAGCCAGTTAACAGGACATTTGTAGAAACATGCAATAGACCACAGACTCTATAACAGTAGAGACTGTCTGATTCACAGCATACCTAGCAGCCAGTGTAGATCATGGCACACAATAGATACTTAATAGCTACTTTTTTTGAATGCAAAAAATTTCCATATTCTCATATAACAATGAGTTCAGGCTCCAAAGATGAATTAGATTTCATTGTTTTGGACCTTTAAATGCATATCACTTTAATAAAACATACCGACATTAAATGTAAATAAGTGTTTTACCCCCCAAGAATGTTCTTCTAGAAAACTCTAAACCCTATTCAAAACTAAAATACATTTTTAACTTTCTAGCACTCATTAATTACACTTAACTCAACCCAGCATCTCATTACTGTTGACAAGTACCAGTAATATTCACTTGAAGATTTGGGTATCATTCTTCCCTGAGGCAGACTTGAGCTAACTATGCCATTAACCTACTCTTTAAATTTAGCAAATCACTTAACCTCTAAGAGTCTGTTTTCTCTCAGGAAAACACAGATGAAAGTGGCCTGTCCTAGAGGTCTGATGTAGCAGGAGAGAGAGAGAGGGAGGGAGGGGAGGAGGGAGGAAGAAGAAAGTTAAAAGAGCAACTGTTACTGAACGTCTTCCATGTGTCTGGAACTTCTGGGCATCTTGACGTACATTATTTCTGAGTCTCAGTTTTAGTTCACTGTAAAATGCAAGTTCTAATTCCTGTGTTTTAATACAGTTAGAAGGAATTAAAACAGTATCCATTACACTCCCAGTACAGTGTCTGACACATGGCACCATCTCTGAGACGGCTGTTGATAACTGATGTATCAAAGCTTGCACAACCAGGAAACTGCAGCATTGAGGTCCTTTTGCCAACGTTTTAACTTCTTAAAATATACCACCCAATGAAATTATGTAACAGCCTCAAAATTAAGATGTAGTGTTATTACTATTGTTATATTATTACTATTGTTGGTATCCTTTACAAAAAAACTCACCATAGGCTTTCTTTAAATTAATTTTCCTAGAATTGTAGGATGGCAGGAATATGTTGGTGCTGGAGCATAGCAGAACAAGTTATAAATTCATTTTTGCTGCTAACTCGCTGGATGAACTTCAACAGGCAACCCTTTTTAATTCCTCTAGACTTACGTGAATTCTTAGTTCCAACAGGGTATAACATTTTGCTACATTTAATGTTCTCAAGATAATAACATAAACTGGGCAGTGAAGCTAGAGGAATTTAACATGCTAGAATTCACAGCCAATTAAAAGTCAATCATAAATGAAAACATCATATTTGAAAGTATAAATTGGGTCAATTGGAAAATATGATTTCATTTGTAATTGTAGGTGGATTCATGCCACCTTTCAGGAGCAGGCTGGTTGGGTTGCACAATTTTTTCTTTTTCTTTTTTTTTTTTAACAAAGTGAAATAAGAAATATGTTATTAAAGTAACAACAAGCTCCACTCCATGTTGAATACAAAACAAAATTTGAATGAAGTTGGTAACAAAGTCATACATGGAAAACTTTGCCCTGGAGATTTTTCTTTATCTGGGAATGCTGAAAATTAGCTATGCCACTACATAGAAAATCAACACTAAGCACCAAATTTCTGCTTATATTGGCCTTTGAATACTTCAAGCTGCTTAAGGTACAGTCAGCCAGTCCTGAAATACACACTTCAATATGATTCATTGGCTTCCTGTCTGTCTGGAGGTGTCAACAGTCTGTAAATCACGAAATTCCCCTTGGGTTGGGGGCCTGCACCTGAAGCCAGCTTAGTCACCAGTAGGTCTTTTTTCTGCTCTCCAAAAGGCTGCTTCATTCTGGTTTCCATGATTAACTGTATACCACTCTACATTTTGATTTTGTTTATAAGGTTTTCAAAAATTTATAGTGTTTTCTATTCTTGTCCAACTACAAGATTTCAAAGCTTTGCGGGAGAAGGGGCAACTGTTGCTTTCAAACTGAATAAGGGTAAACTAAAGATAGCAAGAAGGCTGAATCCACTAAAACCAAATCTTTGCATCTGTATACCCCAGTGATGTGAAAGTAGGGGGGATACTGAAAGGGCAATATCATATTATAAATTTTTTGGTCTCATTTCAAAAATGCATAGTGCTAGGGAAATGGTCTTATGGTTAATAACTTTATGATGAGATCTTAGAAGGGACTTTTCATTTTTCTGGCACAGGATATAGCTTTTGAGATTGGTCTAGATGAAATAATTGAGCCCCTAAACTAAGCCCTGAACTAGAAAATTTACTCAAACTATTTACTAGACTATAATTTTCAAAGAAAAGACATCTGGAGCCTATTTTACTAGAGTTGGAGGGATAAAGTTTAGAAAATCCCCCTTCTTAAGGCATACAACAGATAGTTTATAGATTCTTACAAGATGGTTTTTGCCCCATTTTCTATTCTGTTTTAAAGTTATTTAAAGATAGATTTAAATTTGGATGGAAATTTCACTCATATGAAAACAAATTTTATTCTTAGCAGTCAGAGTCAAGCTCTTTAAATAGGATGAGTTAATTAATAAGCCTTGTATAAGAATATTTTCTTTTAAGTAACATTTCATTAAGGCATGGATTAAAATAGGAGACTAACAAAAATATTCACAAAGTATATTTCTTTTGAATGGTCATAAATTTTGTTGAAAATGAAGAAAACACTCAAAAATAAAAATATAAAAAGCTTCCCTCTGATGTTGACTATTCATCATCACAGCCCCAAACCAAAATATCAAAAGGTTTTTTTAGTTTTATCATAAAGCTAATCTTAATTCTGCAGTCTTAAAAAAGGTTGAATTCATAGTAACCTTTTTTAAACAATGAATATCAAAGCACCCTCATTAAAAAGATCTTTTTATTGACCTGTTTTTGCTGAATGTTTTATTTCGCAGAAGACAAACATGCATATTTTACACACAGAAACTGACATGGTTTCTGAAATATTAACAGAGGGATTTCACTCTCCAGTGATGACAGCTCTGTTTAGTTGAAAATAAAAGCAAGTTTCACCCATGAGAACAAAAATAAGTGGTCTCATTCTCCCACCCCACAGCTCTCAAAGGAGCTTCACGGAGTGTTCCCAGGCAAAAGAATACAGCAGGGAATTGGAAATATTTAGTGAATCATTTCTAAAGTGATGTTGATGCTTTTAAGATGACATCTATGTAAATTTGAGAAATAAATGTTTAGAATCAAGTGTAAAGAAACATCATCTATCAGTGGAAAAAACACAAAACTTGCAAGGTTGTATTAGGATTTTGTTATGGTCAAACTTCATCTGCTGTGTGTACAAATTAATGTGATTCTTGAGAGCTCTCCAAATACCACTTCTGGTTTTGTCTCATGCTGTCTTAATTCAATAATTCAATAGCTCTGTCTTAATTCAACTCCATAGAGGAGTACAGGGAGGAGGAAGCACACATACAATGATCTAGATAAAGGTTTAATATATCTAAAGAAAAAATCAGGAGTAAAATAAGATGGAATGATGAATTTCCCTTTTTTCCTTCAACGATTATGCTTCAACACAGGGCTAAGGTAGTGATGTTTGGGTTTATTGGGTTACTGTTTTTAAAGCACAATTGAACTTCCATTAAAATTTTGATAAAATCTTCAAATGTGTACAGAGAGAAATTTAAATCGATTTATACTTAAATGTTCAATCTATCCATTTGGCATTCAGCTGTTTAACCTTATGCTGCACACAAAAGTGATGCCCTGAATAATCTGTTAGCATATTTTTTTCTTTTTCATGGTAAGTGTGCAATACTTGACATCACTTAAGTAGGTGAAGAAGATAAAAGGCAAAATTTACAAATTGAATATTGTAATGTATTGTCTTAATCCTTAGATCACTGCGTTGTGAAATTAGTAATTTTCTTTTGTAATGTGAATAATCTCTGCTTTTATCACATGGTCATAAAGTGAGGTCAGAAATGTAGCCACCCATTCTTATTACTAATAATAATAATAATGATGATGATGATGATGATAATAAAGAAGGCAGCGGAAACTTTTGGAGGTGATACACATATTTATGGCATAGATTGTGGTGACGGTTTCATAAATGTATACTTATATCCAAACGCATCAAGTGGTTTGTATTAAATATGTACAGCGTTTTTTGTATGTCAACCGTATCTCAATAAAGTGGCTTAAAAAAAAAAAAATCGGGCTTCCCTGGTGGTGCAGTGGTTGAGAGTCCGCCTGCCGACACAGGGGACACGGGTTCGTGCCCCGGTCCGCGAAGATCCCACATGTCGCGGAGCGGCTGGGCCCATGAGCCATGGCCGCTGAGCCTGCGCGTCTGGAGCCTGTGCTCCGCAACGGGAGAGGCCACAACAGTGAGAGGCCTGCGTACCACAAAAAAAAGAAAAAAAAAGAAATGGAGCAACCCAGAATCTCAGTTTTAAAATATTTGGGGAAAAACACACACAAAGCACTTCATATAATGCTTCACCTTCAAACTGACCAGGCCATTATGATTCCCTTTCATTAACCAAGATATTAATTTGTTTTATATACGATGGCAAGGTGCAATTCATGACAGACTCAGTAGCAGGAGGAAAGGTGATTCCTACGGGAATTTTGTCATTGGATAGCATGCCTTCTCCTTTGATGACTTGTCATAGTTAAAATGTTTAGTTCAGCAAGATTCCTAACAGTGTTCAGATAATAAAGAGTATAATTACAAAAAATAAAATAAATCCAGAAAATAGGTAAATAATGTACACCAAGCAAGAGGAAATGACAACTCCCAGCTAATTCTGTAGATAGCGCCACTCCTTTTTACCTCTATCACAACTTTCAGAATCATGATGCCTGTTTGATCCACATATTTAGGTTATCAAAGCACCAAAATAGAATCTGGCATTTCAGAATATTCTAATGATATAATTAAAATAACCAAGTAAACAAAAAGTTTTCTGCCTAATCTCCTATTACCCAGGAACTCTAGACAATCTTTCTTTTACTCTAGCATTTCAGGGGCAGCAGCTCATTTACTGAGATTTTACTTTGTGTGTATTCCTCCCTCCTGTATTTTTAATATCACCTTTCTTAGGGGATATCTGCTGAGCCCAAGGACTCAAGGCTGAGTCCTTTGACTCATAGCTGTTTGTCCTGCAGGTCAGAAGGCTTAAGCATGGTAGAGGAGTGGCTTAGCGGAGTCCTAAAAGCAATAGGTACCTTTGTCTCGCTCCCTCTCAGAACCCAAGAAAGTGACAGCATTGAAGGGGAATGGGGTCCTAAGAAACAGTCAGATACTATGAACTATCCCTGAGTAGTAGAGACCTGAGTGGTCAGAAGACAAGGGGACCCTCTCCAGAGGCTGTCACACAATATAGCTGGGAAAGGTGTGGGAGCAAGTAGGGACATCCCTAAATGTCTCAAATTGAATTTTTTCACTCCTTATTGAGTGGAGCCTCATTCTTATTTAATTCAAATTTTTAAAAATTAAAACAATCTCTCTCATCCAATTATTATGATAAAGTAAAATCCATACCTGATGAACAATTTGTTAAGATTATGTTGACTATGATGTTTTAAAGAACTTGGGGTTACTTCTGATTACAGTGAATTTTCCACTGGCTCAAAAAAAGGGCTATTCATTGGCAACAAGTTTTCTACCCATTGCTGTAATTTGCTGATGTGCTCACCTTGTCTTTTCTTTTCTTTATAGCTCTCCCTTTGAGAATTAACACCCAGAGCAAACTCTTACTTTGTCTTATTGGTTCATCTGATCTCAATGCTAGAAGTATAATCAGATCTGGATGAGAAATGAATTCTAATTAATTCTGAAGTTTTATTTTGCATCAAGATCTATTGAAACATTTATATCTTCATTTATAATTCTTTGGGCTTTATAAAACTGTCAGAAGCCTTGTTTGAGGATTTACAATGTAATAAGGAGAAGACATGAAACCAAATCAAGTCAGCTGAGCTAATAAAGTCCCTTCTCCTGCTTATTTAGCTACAGTTATGATTTCTACAATTACTTCTTGTTTTTCTTTTCTAGAAAAAAAAGATTCCAAAGATATCTCTACATATGAAGGATAATATTCTATCTTTTTCCAATCAAATTATGGAGAATAATTTTAAAACTATCCATCCACTCAGGAGTAGAAACCAAAAGAGTTGAGGGATGAGATGTTAAATGGGGAAAATGAGGAAAAAGGAACAAAAGAAGAGGCTGAAAATTATTAAAGAGTAAACAGGAAGAGAGGGGTGAAGGAGCTGAGAAAGAGAGAGAGTAATGGGAATAGACTTTCCACTAAGGAAAGCATAATTGTCACATACAATTTCATGTACAAGATCCTCCCCAGCCTCCCAAGAAAGAGTTGCAAGGAAAATGTATTCAATTAAAGGATATTTAGAAAATGCTTAAACACAGTGACTTTGACGATAAGGCCACGATGTTAAGAATATTGGTGGTCCACTGTTTTAGTTTGAACAATTGCTCTCAAGATGTTTATACTGATCATATTTGAAGGAGTTGCTTCTCAACACCTAGGTTAAACATCAGCGATGAAAAGGCAGCAAGCTTCTCAGCTGCTTGGATGCTGAGATGGTCAAGTCTTAAGTAGCGGCAGTAGTATGACCTACCTGGCTGCAATCCGGCCAAGCTCCAGCAAACAGAGACACACTTCTCTGGGTTGCTTGTGGAGGACTGAAAGACAAGACAAAGGTGGACACCTTTACAATAGAAAGGACAGTAAAGCAGCTCAATGGGGAGCAGGATGGACTCCCTCATCGCTCATGGTCCCAGTAAATGAGCTAGTCTTCATTCTGATATTCATAGAAACCATCCTATCCCACAGTACAGTTAGCTTTACTAAAGTCCTAAAGCAGTTTTCAAAACTCTTTGCCCAACTTCCTCCCTAAAAGCCATGAGTCTCAGGAATCCCACCCTGAAAATATTTTCTTCAATTAGTTAATATTTGTAAGTCAATATTGGAAACACATGTAGCTATAATTATGATATAAATAGTTGATGGATTACTTAAAAACAGACAGCAAACATAAGACTATGAAGCAAAGTCTGGTCTTTTAAAAATCCTAACTCTATCTTCACCAGTGATTTTAGCAGAAATAATGCAACGAATAAGGATTAAAAATTACACATCACGGTCCTTTGTTATCCTCCAAACAATAATGTCAAGTGAGCCCTCTGAAACTTGATGTCTTCTCCTAATGAAATTTGATTAAATGATACTTTAGAAAGAAACACTTTCAACGGACTGAATTCTGTAAATATGTACAAATATATACCATCAGCCAGTTTTGCCCATAAAATGAGCAAATTAGAAGATGGTTCTTTGCCTTGATATTTCTTTTCTAATATAATATGATTACTTAATAAAGCTGCTTTATCAATTGCTCTGGACACATTCAGTAATGTTGACAAATCATACTTGCATTTGTCGAGCCTACCAGAGGAGTATGTACTGCTTATACTTTTTTCTTTTTAAACTAAGATTAGAGAATTTTTAAAATGTTATTATATACAGCACCTAACAACAGATATTGGGGGGAAAAGATTGAATTGAGAATGGTCTTTACATAGACACAATATCCTGATAAAAGAAAATACTAGCTTATTGATAAACATTAAGAAAAATAGCAATATTGCTTCAATTCTTAAACATAGAATTTTATAGTAATTTAATTTCCCAGCTTTATTCTATTCCCCCCACTTAAATATCTAATTCCTTCTCTCCACAGGTTATGGCGATGGCAATATCTGCCACTGACGCCAGAATGGAATTTGTTGGGAGTGTGTGGTGAATAGAAAAATACATTTACTTAGATTATAAAAGTATATGATTTCACTTGTCTTTAAACAAACAAAAATGTATTATCTTGCTATAAAATGTCATCTTTAAAGCTTTTAAAATAAGTTCTAATATCATCAGCAATGTTCATTAAAATAGAATTGATTATGGGAAATCTGAATTACAGAATCCTTCCATTCTTGGTAATATAAATTTGAGTTTCAGCTAACGCTTAGTGAATTGTCATAAAATCCAGGTTGGGGAAGTCTAAAATTACTTTTAACTAAAGGGCCTTAAAGCAAAGATATTTACTACCTCCAATTTCAAGTGTACCATTAGCTGACTCTGGCTAAATGATACAACTTTCGATATATTAAATCGACTTCAGTGCAATGAAATGTACGGACTGTAATATCACATAGGCACCAAATTCAAACAGAGAATAACAAAAATCATAAAACAAAAGCAAACAAATGAAAATCAATCTTCTTGTCTAGATAATCAGTTTCTTCTGATTTGGACTTTTTTTATCCTGTCCATGGTACAAAATAACAAACAGGAAAAAGGAATACATGAAAGCTGAAGTGAAGAAGATGTTTAAGGCCCTGCTAATACCCTCATCTTCAGTGAAAGCTGTGTGAAGCAAGTAGCTAAAGCTCAAGGAGACTTGGATACAATCTCAGGCATTTTGTGATGGAAACAGTGTTAAAATATGAAAATTATTAGTGAACTGACCAAACTGTGCCAATATGCAGTCAACACCAACTCTAAAAGGCAACACCTGACTCAACTATCATGATTCTTTAATCAACGTATTGTACTTAATTTGAGAGTATGTAAGAATTGGAAGTAAATACCAATAGATACATTCAATGGAAAATAAAATTCATTCTGAAGAAAACAGTAATGTGGGTAATGTAAGAAAGACAATGTGATATGTACGATGCATTGCTATTGTGTATTCAGCTATCAATTTAAAACAGCCTTTGCATGCCAACACTAAAATATTGAATCTACCATGGACTCATTAGAAAATCAATTTGGCAAACCGAAAAGTAACTGCATGATTCTCCTTTTTATATCCTTAACAGAACCAGCTTATAAAATTTAAGACAAATAAACATCTCACTCAGCATCATTCCTTAGGAAAATGATAATAGAAAGATGATGTTTTACTTCCCAGTTTTCTTGGAAGTGTTATCTTTAATAAAGCAATTGCTTTATTGCTTCAAAACACACCTATAATATTGTCTCACTTGTTAATGGCATTTTGAATATTGGGCATATCATGCCTGATCCATAATGGCCAAAAATACCATGTTTGATGACTTGTAAGCAATGAATGAGTTAAATCTGCAGAGAGGCATAAGAGCACAATGACAAGAACAGAACAGAGTAATTACTCAGTAAACACCATGTCTCAAATTATCAAGGATGATGACAATTATGTCGTGATGATAATGGTTGTGACAATAAACTGAATAAAGGCTAAAATCTTACCTAGCATATTTAGAAAAGGCAAGAATTTAAATTATGTCAAAGTTTATTTAATTGTAAAAGCAAACACTCTTACCTTATTCTATAAAATTAAATTCAAGTGTCTTTAAGTAGTATCTACATTATACCAGAGATGTGACTGTGTTTGGTTTTTGCACTCAAGAAAGTTCTAAACTAAAGTTAACAGGTGGAAAGAGAATAGTGACCATGGGATTTGAGCCACAAAGATCTGGGTCTGAGTGTGAGCTCTAACATTTACTAGTTTGTTATTTTGGGAGATTATAAAATCTCAGTTTTCTGAGGGAAAATAATGGTGTGTATCTTGCAATATTTTTGTGCGGATTTAACACAATATTATTCGTGTTATTCCTAGCCAATGTTTGGCACATAGAAAAGAATTCCCAAGGTTACTTTTCTTTCTTTATTATTATTTTTGTTGTAAATTATTTGCTTAAAGATTATATTCATTTAGCTTAGTTAATATTAACACACTCTTTTTTTTTCCTATAAGCTTTTTTTGGTCTGTGCACCTGTCATATGTAAGCCACCATACTAAGCAGTGGAAGAAACTTCAGAATTAAAAAAACTACTATGGATAGATGTGTATAATTTAAAGCAGTTATTATAATGAGTGTATTTTGAATATTTTGTCATTTATATTATATCAGAAATAGTTAATTCTAAATTTAATCAAATTTAAGGTTACGTAGGTCAATTTGGCCGGCATATATAGACAGATATAAAGGAGAGAGCCTATCATTATTATGGGTTTGTGCTAAGCATAAAACTTAAGTAACAATTACATTAGAACATGTCATTTTATAAAACACTAAACATCTTACTGTCAATTTTTCTGCATCTCTGGGAATAAAATAATTTAGATGAACCCATTTTCAATAAGTTACCTAAGTTGATTATATATTGTATATATGAATGCATGTTTTTGTCAGGATGATTAGAAAGACAATTTTTAGTATATTGCATTTGAACTAAAGCCTTTATGTTGAGTTGTATGTACTACTCATTTTAAAGACATTTTACTGACTTGTCTTTTCAAAAATATAAGGAAATTTATACTTAAATTGAGGTTTATGGTAGGAAACATTTTTTCACTCTATCATTACAATATTAATATGGTCTTTTGCTTTGAGTTATGGTTAGAAGGGGGGATCACTATGGCTTTCTTTCTTCTGAACAAATTATCTTTAAAACAAAAAGCTGTCTAGTCACTGGTGATTATTATGCAAAAGGTCTTATCATTGGAGGCTTCTTTTTAAATAATCAAAACTGTTTCGAAGAAAAGTATAAGGCAGAACACCTCTGGGAAAAGCAACATAGATCCCTGTTCAAAATATGTGGCAATCCTATAACCTAGATTCTGTTAAAATCTCATGGGCATCAAATGTCAAATGGAATGCTGCTAGCTCCAGGAATAGAAAATGAGACCTTCTGCTAAGGCAAGGGGTAGAGTTTTAACGTCACAGAATCTGCAAGGATAAAATGCATTAGACCATGAATGTATAGTTTTCCTATATATATTAAGTTTCAACAGATGGACAAAAAATGAAAATAAGAAAATTTCATTATCTATTTGGTTTATATACATTAGAGGCAATAGTATTCATTTTGGTTTTAAAGGAAACTATATTTTAGATTTATATTTAAGAAAATATTTGCAAAACTTTTATTTTTGACTGAATATTAAATTGTGAAAATATCATAAATTTAATAGCTTCCCACCTCCCCAGAGCAGAGAACAGATTCTCATACTCAGAAAGAGTGACATAGTAGAAGACATTAAACTAGATATCAGAAGAACTGGTTTTATTCTTTTGCTACTTAAGTGATGGTCCACAGACCAGTAGCATTGGTATCAGCTGGGAGCCTGATAAAAATGCAAATTATTGGGTCCCACCCCAGATGTATTGAGCAAAATTTACATTAAAGCAAGGTTTCCAGGTGATGAATATGCACATTAAAGTTTGAGAATCATTATATTAATCAATGTTATGATTATTACAATAAACGTCAATTATAATTCTATATCTATTTTGGTTAAAATATTAAAATGTGATTTGATATATGGAACATGTTCTAGAAATGTTTAAGATAACGGTGATGATGATGATTATGATGATGAAGATGATGATGAATGGAGGAAAAAATAATTTGTGAATTGGATTAGCCCTTAATGGGTATTATGGGCATTTATCACCTACCAGGATCTATAAGGTACAAAAGTTGCCTCCCAAGAAAGTAAAGGGATGGCTGTCTACATCATGTCACTCCCAGAAAGTCACACGCAGAAATCCTTGAGTTTAAAGGTAGGGAGCAATAGGAATAGCAAAGAAATTTAGGTGCCTTAAAACTGATCTGAGGGAAGCTAAAGAGAAGAAAAGGCAGGCAAGAATAAACCTCACAAACTCAAGAATGCTGAGTGTGTGTGTATCCAAATTTCTCAGAATCACTGTTTGCATTTAAAACAGGATACAGCAGCCACATAATTCACATAAACAAAGAGAATTCATTCATAATCTCATCAGTGATGGAAGATGTATAGAATAAAATATAGTTAATTGCCTTTGCCACTAAGTCAAAAAATGTCCCAGAGCAAGGAGTGCCCTTTCTGTCTCTAGCACCCAGACCTTATGTGAAATTAATGGATTAAGTCACTATCACTCAGAGCAGCAATAGGAGTCAAGAGTCTCTTCTAATTTGGTTTTTATTTATATTTTACTTTTCCTTTTACTTGAAATCATCATACGAACTTCTAAAATTAACTCATAGGAAGCATAACTTTCTGTAACACAGGGATATGATCTTTGAAGGTTAATGAAGTTGAATTCAAATCCTAGCTGGGTCACTGAGAAGTTGTTAATATTGGGCAAGTTATTTAATTCTCTTGGTCCTAACCTAGTATTTTCATTATAAAATGGTGGTTGTTGGGAAAGTAGATATGATAGCACATGTGCACTGCTAGGCTACCCTTATTGAGCATATAACTATTGTTATTTAATATCGCACAGTGAAAATTTGATTCTGGGAAAGCTAAAAGGCTGTCCTCTTTCCTAATTCAACCCTGACTCCATCAAATCCTTGATACTGGGAGACATTTTGTTCTCTCAAGGTGTAAACCATGGCCGCTGGGCCTACGCGTCCGGAGCCCGTGCTCCGCGGCAGGAGAGGCCACAACGGTGAGAGGCCCACACACCGCAAAAAAAAAAAAACCAAAAAAAAACCCAAGATGCTAATAAAGTACTTTATAAGAACAGGTGTCAAAAAAGCCAAAGTCTAAAATAAATTGTTCCTGGGGATGAAATAATGTGAATATAAATGATCCAGAGCTAATTTGGTATCCTGAAGTTGTTATTCTACGTTAATATTAATAAAAGTAATATAACTTTTTTTCTACAGAAATACTCTTATAGTCCTCAATACAGACAACAACAACACCAAGGGATGATTTATCAAACACTGGAAGGCAGGCATAGATTCTTTTTCTGATGCAATATGTATAAAACAGAAAATGTTAATGTTTAAAAATCCACACACAATCCTTTTCACTTTTGTGCAACATCAGACCAATACTGTAGGTAGGTCAGTGCTTGACCAGTGTTCAATAGAACAAAGAATTGTATAAAACTACTCTTCAGAGTCATGCATCAAAAGAAGACAGTGCCACACAGCAAACACAAATACAAAAAATAAAAAACAAATCACACACATTTGCATGCTAGCACAGCAGATAGCAAACCCTTTTCTTGCTGAGTAGATTCTTTCTCAGAGAAATAGATGAAGAATAGTCACTGGCCTCCAAATCCTATAATCATCCAATAACATAATAATATTGACACAATTACAGCAAGCAAAAAAATGTGCATTTTTCAAATATTCCCTCCCCCATCCTTTTATCTTTTTCCATCTTCCAGCTCACCGGAATGTACATAAGTAAAGCAAAATAAACAAAGCTCTGAGGAAAAAATTAAGCTAACTTAACAATTTCTAAATCAGTGGGCTAAAGTAAATTACAAATAATAAATCCTCCATGCAAGAGTATCACTAATTTAAGGAAATAGTTTCTACTTAAAATATCCTAGAAAAAAATCATATAGGAGCATCAATTTTAGGGCTCATAACTTAAAATTTTTTTAAATTGAGAAAAAGTCATAGATATTTGGTTCTAATATAAAACAGCCCTTATAATACATTGATATATAAAATATACTGATGTATAATATACTGATGTCAATAAATCTCTATGCAACTTGGTTCAAATTATCTTAATATAAATAAAATTGTTCATGTTTCAGATTACATGCCACACCTGTTTACGGTCTAAAGTGTGTTAATAGAGAACTGAAGAAGAAAATGATATTACTTACAACCTAATTACTATTTATCTTACTTTCAGATTCTGAATATAGTATTTTTTTTGATATTTACTAATGTAAATGCTGAGACCTCATGTTCATATTATATCATAATTTTCCCATATTCTTAGTCTCAAAAATATTATGAATATTATTTTTGCTTGGTATCTATGAATGACTACAGTTTAAGCTACCACCAAATAGATTCATTTCATCCCCTTTTTTACTCTTATAAAAAATGTTTCAATGGACATTCTATTGCTTATCTGTACTTACTTCCTTCAAATAAACTTTTAGAAGTAGAACAACTTGATAAAAAGATATGAGCACTGACCTTACATAATGTCAAACTGCCCTCCAAAGAAGGCATGCCAACTTCCAGTTTTTTTTCAGCAACGTATAGAAGATCCCACTTTCCTCTATACTCAGCACTAAATATAAAATTGTTAATCCTCACTAATTTTTCATAGTTTTTATTTGCATTTGCCTTATTACTAAGGTGTCAAACATTTTTATCTCTGTTTTGGGCTTTTATAAGTCTTATATGAATAAGCTGTTCATGATATTTATCCATTTTTCTATTGTCTCACTTCTGAAACACTATTCTGAGATATTAGTAAACTTATAATCCAAGAACTGACGTTTGACAGAGGAAAAATTCTCTCTCAAGAATGTCTTAGAAGGTAAATGGAAGGTTACACCCTGTATGTGATTGCGTCATGTGGCATAGAAAGTTATCTGCCGAGAATCAAAACGACAAGCACGAGAGAAGCATATGGAATAAGATGCTGTCTATACTCCCTAGTTCATCCCTGGCATCCCTTCCCCACCCACTGAGATTTCTTGTCATTAGCTGTTGTGGAAAGAGAACAGATAGAGTGAGTCATGAATTAAGATCCTCCCGCAAATAATCGTACCAAAAAAGCACTGCAACAGAGGGTAACGTATCAGTTGCCACAAAGATAAGAATGCTTTATGCAGGCGAAGACCTTTGAAGAGCTAAAGACAGAAGCCTCTTGATACACATTCAGTACAATGATCTACTTTATCATTCATTCAAACAGATTTTTCCCCTTCATCAGGGCATCTTGTCCTTTTATTTGGTGTTCAAAACACCAGGACACAAAGGATGCTCTTCATCTTGTGTGCTACTGAAATGAAATCTTGAGGTAGGGAAAAAAGAAAACACCCTTGCCCTAAATTCCCTTTCAAAAGTGAAGTGTGAAAAGACATCAAGCAGAGTACACAGTATTATTGTTGCAAGAAAGTCAATTCTGCAAGTGCAGCGGCTCAATCACTTCCTCACTCACAAGCGAATAATAAGAAAAATCCAAGGAGAATGGGTTCCACCTGGGGAAATGGAATTTCTCATTGGGCTTCCTCCTGATTATCATTAACATCTATGGGTACAGCTGTTTCCTTTCTCTGAATAATCCTGAAGTCAATGCTATAGTATTGGCTCCCTTCTTCCATCTCCACAGAGCCTATTGTACATCACCTCATGCCCTATTCTGAGCAGCAGATATTTCAAATTTATCTTTTCATTGAGCAGCAAACTAGAAAGTCTAACTATTTGATTTGGTTTGGTACTGAGAGGATTCAAAATTATTTTAAAAATTTATAGCCTTGAAAATTTGGTCTTACTAAACCTTCTTGGCTATATAAATACATTTTAATTGCAAGGTATAAGTGAAGTTATACTGTAGAAGGTAACCAGAATCAAAGATATTTTAACAAACTACTCAACAGTTATGACATATAAATTATCATGTATTTAATTTTTATATAAAAATTTCTTGTTTATAAAGTCAGCTTTTTTCAAACAGGGTGAAGAACTTGACCATCTAAAAATTCTTCATGACATAATTTTATAAGCTACAGAGTATGTATTTATATACCAGGACCATTGTTACATGAGCTGCTTTATGCTTTATTGTTTCAAAATAAAATGTATTATTTATTACCTGAATGGGGTTTTAAAAAGCCATCCAAGCTTCTTGGAGTCCAACTGAAAGTTTGGTTAGTTCAATTAACAAAAGAACTCATGAATAGTAAGAAAATTGAGACAAGACCATATTTACATTCAGAGCTCCTAGTAGTCCACTTGGCCTACAGTAGTCACTGAAAAAATGCTTTTTTTAATGGAAACCTGTGTAGTAAACAAATTAACAAAAAATAAAGCAGTTTCCCCATGTGGCAGTTCTTCAGCAATGCAGGGGCACTCCAGAATTTTAAATCATGATGTTATTTGTCCACACATAAAGAGTGTGCTTCTTGTGACTAAGATTTGAGTTTTTAAAATTTATATATATAAAAATGTGTGTGTGTGTGTGTGTAGACACACACTCAGACATTTACTAGATCTTTCAAGGGTTTTTTTCACAACTCATCCACGTGCATAAACCTATAAACATGAAAGTTAAAATCTATTTGTAAAATTACCACTGCACTGAAAAAGAATTATATCCATACATATCCTCCACCAACTTCTTTTTACTTTGACATGAGGAAATGGTAAGAACACTCAAAGCTCACATATACAATGAGCATTCATAGAGCACACTGTTGTATACAGTATGCTTCTGTGCAATTTTTCTGGTTAAATTTTTCTTTCAGGTACAAAATGTTCTCCTAGTCTAAGTTCATGTTATTCTCTTCTCTGTTGGGAGACTTCTCAGAAATTTGATGACAGTATTTCCATATCACATCAACTCCTCTTAGTACAAATACAAGTTTCCTTAACTACATAAAATGAGTAAGACTTTAGCTGCTCTACCATCAATTTCCTAGGTTCAGCAGGGGAATGCTGTTCTGTGAGGTCTCAGGGCAAAGTGTATTCTCATTGTTCAGAAGGCAGTTTGTATACTTGTTCTCTCTGAAGGATGCTCAGCTTACTGTGATGTTAATATTTGTATTACGTGATTTTGTGAATTGATTTTTTAAAGCCTCAGGTAAAAGAACCAAAGCGTTTTTCCCCCCTAAACGTCTCCTTTCTTCACTTAGTTCCACTTTACTAGAATTGGACTTTAATTCCAATACTTTCCGTAGTAGAGTTCTACTGGGGTAGATCTTATATCGAAGGTTTGAACATTTAAGGGTATCAAGTAATGTCAAAACACTGAATAATCCAATGTATGTTTTCTCCCAAGGAAATACAAAACTATGGTATGGAAGTGGACTTGCCAAAATTCAATCATAAAACAAAACAAAAACCCCACAATTATCTGGGTAGGCCTAGGCACTAACGTATCTGTCTCTTGTTCCATCGTCTCCAATGATCCTAACCTCTTGCTTGTTTGCCTAATTTTTAACTAGCTAAAAAATAAGTTTCATTAACTAAAAATAAGCTTAACTAACTAAAAAAATCAGTTTCAAGAAAGATAGAACTTATGAGAGATGGTGTTTTCATACTTTTGTAGAGGTGAAAAGACGAAAATGCTCTTGATGGAGAGCTGGAACATATATAGCTACCCTTCTAGCCCAAGTAAGAGCCTGGTGGTAAAACTTAACCCTACATTTTCCAAATATCCCCCAATTTTGCATTGTATGTACTTATTTTTAACCAGGAAAGGATTCTGCTACTTAACGTTCCTGTTATTTTATGCACAAGGTGACCAAGATTAAGAGGGTGAATTTTTCTACCTTCAAAGACTCAAGTTTACAAAAAAACTGCAAGTTTACAACAAACTACAATTTTTTTTTAAAGTTAACAAAGCATGAAATGACATCACACAAAAAAAGTTAGGCTTGAGAGTTATACAGACAAACAATAATTTTAATATTATATCAGCTAAAATTCTGAAGGAAATGTACATACCCAAACCTTCCGATTCAAACAGACATGTTTCATCTACCCCTAAATCTCGGCACCAGGATAAGAAGTTTGCTGTATTGTCTCTGGCAAAAAAGGATCCTGAGGGTGCACTGGCCTTGCATGGAATCTTCTTTAAGGGCAGCTTCTGAAAAACAAAGAAATCTCACTCTGGTGGAATATCTGGCAGTCATCACAGTGACACGTTAAGTGTACATTTATGATTTCAACAAAACGCTTTGGTACAATCTTATGTCAATAAATAGGTTTGTGAAGAACTATAGGAAAGGACATGAAACTCAAATGAAACTTAGTTCTTAATTAAGAGACTAGGAAAATCTGTGCCTGTAAACATATACTTACCTTTTTAGTATCTAGAAGTAAACATACATAAATCCCTTCCCTGGCTCAGATTGCCTCTTTTCTTTCTCTTCTACTATTTTTTTTTTTTGGCCTTCTCTTTCATCTAAGTATTCTGTCAGTATTTCTCATAAAGTATGTATAAATGAATTTCTCACTTGTGAAAGAAGAATGAAACACAAATGCAGTATATGAATATAGATAAAATGTAACACACACACCTGCATTTTTATGTGTATACATATGCACACACAATAAAAATTACAATAGAATTATAAAGTCAAAAGAAAGCAGCAGAATTGTCTAACATCCATAATTCTCTATCACCAATATAAGAAAAGGAAATATTAAAATTTTTTATCTTTTAACAATAACATTTTACCATCATTCTTCCAGACTATTTCCTTTTAAACCATAGATTATTGCTCTCTTATGTAATATAAAAATAATTCTGGTTGGATTTCTGCTATCTGACCTTGAAACATGTTTACATTCTGCATCATTTCTCTTCCAGGATAAGAAAATGCTTAAGAAAAGGGAGTGTGTGAACCCGGATAGACTTTTCTATTATCAGCCTCATAAAATTTTAGCCCTGGAAATCTCCCTTACCATACCAAATGTTATAAAGAGTTGTGTGAGGTTTTTTCCTTTAATAGAATATAACCAGTTTTCACGGCATTCCATGAAGTCACAGAATGTGATTCTATGTGATGTGAAAGATTGAGCCAAGTGTTTGGATGATCTGGGCTAAACAGAGCTTTGCCTCTGAGAGCAAAAAGATCAAGGGAGAAGCATTTTGTGATTTCAATTCACAGATAGGTTATTTCCTCTATTCTCTGTGAACAAGAAAATATAAACAAAATGTTGTGGATTGTTGAGGTCATTTACCAAGATGGTTATCAAAAAATGAAATAGTGGTCTTGGTGTACTGGTGAAGCCTACTATCATCAAACTATTACTAGGGCTTTTTCTGTCCAGGGATTTTATGGCTACATAACTAAAATATTCAGTTACTACATCACTCAAAGACTGTGTCTGTCCAATAGCAAAGATCCATCTCTTTGTTGCTGACTGAATTTGTTTTAGGCTTAGACATAAAAAAATTTTTGCATGAATACACATATATTTATATATACATATAACAATACCCCTTAACCAATTTGGTTAAGTAGTGGTTTTCAAAGAAATGCTTTCCTATATGAATTGTAAAAAACAATAAGAAATAGCATAGTTTAATGTCCCCTTTATAAAATATTCATGAACATCAATTAGTCAATATTTATTAAACTTAAAAATCATATATCCCTAAATCTGGCAATTTACTCCTAAAAATATATCTTGCAATATAATAGTATTATTACTTCAAAACATATGGACAAGTATATTTGTTGCAACACTGAATAGGAAAAAAATAGACATAGAATGTGTCAAGAAAGGGCTGGTTGAATAATATAAAGTATACAAATACAGTGGAACTCTGTGCAATAATTTAAAAAGAATAAGATAAATATATATGTGTTGGACCATAAAAATGTGCAGTATATACTCTTAAGCAGAAACCAATAATTTGCAAACACATATGTACACTACAATTTCATTTTATGATGTGTGTGTATGCACATACATACTGGTGCATGTATATGTACATACACACACAGTATAGATGGTCATATATAAAGTTAAATTGCATATAAATATGTTGTATTATAAATATGAATATTGCATTTATTTATATAACATTCATTTAGGAAGAATTCAAGGAGGACATCCATCAGATTGATAGTAATTACCTTTGAGGAAGGTGATTGATGCATAGAGAATCATTTGTATCTTAATTTACATAATTCCAAAATATGTAGTAGGATTTTGAGTGACTTTTACATTGTATCAATATTTTCCAATTAAATAATCAAATAAGGTAAATCATGTCAGCCAAAACATAACAAAAAGATCTGCTGAAAAAAAGTCTTCAAGAGGTGACTGTAAAGCTTCTTTATGATGCAAATAGGAAAAGAACATAAACAGAGTCAAACACTAAGCCATTTTAAAATCTACCACCTCTATCCCTGGGTGGGGAAAAAAACCCTTCTGAAATCACTTCAAACTGATGAATGAGTTTGCACACTTGCACACAGGAACTATAACCTAGGAACTATAAAATACTTGACATATATAAGGGCATGCCAAAGGACATGAGGTGCATGGGTTTCATGGCAAAAAAGAATACAATATCCAGATTGCACCAGAGAAGCTAGATTGATTTGACACTTAATCCACCAAGGGACATAGCTCATAGCTTGTAGAATCCAATATTATTCCTGGCTGCATACCAACCAAAAATCAAAGGGTCAACAGTCTTCCCAAGGTTGCTGTGCCATTTATACATAAGAGTCTTAGAGCAGATGTCATATTTCACTTGAATTAAAGAATACATGATTCGATAATATCAGTACTCAATACCTTTGGAACTTATAAATATTTTTTGACATATTTTACACAAAAATATTCATAAAGTTCCAAAAACCTTAGCAATTACTGTATATCTCTCCAAGTTCTGTTATTTTTAAAAAATTATTAATTTCTCTGGTTCTCATGAAAATCCTAGGAAAAATGACAGCTCTGAATCTCTTCTTTAGTATCAGTAAATAAAATAAAAGCAAATTGATGTACTGAATAAAATCAGCTTTCACCTTGCCACAAAAATCTTGAAGAAGAGGTTTAGAATAGAGAGCTGTCTTGAGTAATTATGACAGTGTCTACTTGAATAGCTAAAAAATTGACCACAGATAAGGAGAGGAATACTTCAGATGTAAAGAACTAGGGATTCAAAAGAGAACCTCCACATATAGCTCAACTTCCATATTAGTTTTCCCTTTACTGCTTAACTCTCCAAAGAACTCCTACGGCATTTAAATACCATCTCTAATTATTTACTCAGATGAGTTTTTCCCGACAATGCTGCTATATATTATGTCCTCAGAACCTGATTGATGAATACACGAATGAATGGTTAGATTTGACCCCTCACACTAGATCATAATCAACGTGAGGGCAGGAGCAAACACTCTGCCTTAGAGATTTTACATCTCCAAGGGACATGTTTCCAGGGCCTTCAAAATTCACTAAATTTATAGTACACATAAAATGCTTCCCATAAATTAAGAAAAGTATAACTGAAAAATATAATAAAACCTTTGAACAGTTTTCGAAAGTTACTGAATATGGAATGAGTTGAGAATAGTTGCCAAGCTGAGCTGAGATCCGGTAGAAATTTAGGCTTGCTTACTCACTAGTAAAAGTCATGCTACCGTCCTCCAGCCTCCATGGTATAGGTTTCAATATTTTGTGTTAGCAAAAGGAGAAATGACTACCAATAAAACATTAGAATCATGTACAAGTAGGATACATGTTAATTTTTCTTTCTTTTTTTAAAAATGAAATGTAGTTGATTTACAATGTTGTTAGTTTCAAGTGATTCAGTTATCACACACACACACACACACACACACACACACACACACATATTCTTTTTCAGATTCTTTTCCCTTATAGGTTATTACAAAATGCTAAGTATATCTCCCTATGCTATCCAGCAGGTTGGTTATCTGCTCTATGTATAGCAGTGTGTATATGCTAATCGCAAATTCCCAATTCATCCCTCTCCCCTCTTCCCCCCTGGTAATCACAGGTTTGTTTCCTATGTCTGTGGGTCTATTTCTGTCTTGCAAACAAGTTCATTCGTATTATTTCTTTTTAGATTTCATGTTAATTTTTCTAATATTGATAGTCTAATGTTTATCCTTTTATCTCTCAGCGGGATTAACCTAAGTTATATATTCTCAGCCTCTATACTAATACTTGTGAACTGAATGATGAACATACAAGAGAATGGACGGTTTGAAATCTGAAAGTGTCCTCCCCATTCCCTCAAAGCAACAACCAAATTATGTTGAAATAAAAAGAAAGATTTTTAATTTACTTCTAAAATCTTTTAATTCAATCCATTACCTCTTAGGTTAATCACCTGCTAGGGTTTGGAATTCAATTACCTGAGTTCAAACTCAGCTATGTCACCTTCTTGCTATGGTGCTTTGGACAGATTACTTAATGTTTCTGTGCCTCAGTCTCATACTTAATGTTTCTGTGCCTCACTCTCAGCTTCTATTCAACGCACATAGAAAAAAAAAATGCATCTCATCGACTACGTGTGAGTGCAAATTAAATAATATAATTCAAGTGTAGAAGTAAGTGTTCAATAAAGTTATCATCACTGCCATCAATGCAAGTAAAAATATATTGAATTGCCTATGATTTCCTTCTCTCATATTTTCTTGAAAACATTTCATTTTTTCTTCTGTTACAGGTACAAGAATTCAGAAAAAGATTGGCAAACAATTTATTTCTATCTTTGCCCTAAACTTAAACGTCACTTTTAAAATAGCTTTCCGATGGAACTTTCTGTGATAATAGAAATGTTCCATATCTGTGCTACCCATTATAGTAACCACTAGTGGCATGTGGCTATTGAGCATTTGAACTGTGGTGAGTGTGACTGGAGACTAATTTTTAAACTTTATTTCTTTTTAATCCGTTTACACTTAAATAGCCACATGTGGCTTGTGGCTATCATATTAGGGCATTCATAACAGGGAAAGTAAAGCCATTATTTGGGGGTTTAGAGAGTCCAATACTTAACCCCTTGACTACTTTGTCTCTAACTAATAGTGTCCCCATGTCTTTCAAGTCCCTCAAATCCAATAGTTCCCCTGGATATAGTTACTGAGATGCATAACTATGTTGGTCATTTAGAAAGAGTTTACTTATGTGCTGCAGAGTACAGCATGTGTATGTCCTAGTTATGGTGTTGTGGGTGTTACAGCTTCAGAAGGGCAGTAGTGACTAATTCTATTTATATTACTTAAAATAATCTACACCTAGAGAACCACGATATTATTTATCATTATACTGCCACAGTGTCAAATACAGTGCTTCACACATAAGCAGTCCTGACTTCTTGTTTTCTGAATCTTATGGTAGATGGGGAAGGAATGAATTAACATTGTGAGTGCTTACCGCACTCTAGGCACACAAAACATATACTTTCAGATAGATTATCCTCTTTAATTCTCAAAAAATAATGCCATGAATTAGGTAGATAATAGTATCTCCATTTTCCAAGATGAAAAAACTGAGCTCACACATAGTTGAAATCGAATCATTCAGTCTCTTACACCCGTACACTTCTAACTGCTCCATGAAAGCTCACCATTGCCTGGATTTAATATATTTCAGCATTTGATTTATTTCCCAAGGTTTTAGCCAGGTAACATTACAATAAAGAAATACATATTTTCTTTCACCTATTAAACCTAGAAAAAATGGAGAGAATGGCATCTTTAGTTCTCCATAGGCAGTGAACTGAAAATTTAATGTTAGTAGTTTATTTTTTTTACTTTACTAGTAGTTTAAATAATCCATTCTTCACAAAAGTTTGAGATAAAATATTCCCCTTGACCACATCAAGTAGACATTTCAGCTATGAAACAGAAGAGATATATAAAAGAAGAAATGGAAATTGGCAGGAACTAATATCTTCCCTTTTCCAAAGGGTATATAGAATGTACTTTCAAATATGCAGGCAGTGGGCTTCCCTGGTGGTGCAGTGGTTTGAAGTCCGCCTGCCGATGCAGCGGACACGGGTTCGTGCCCCGGTGCGGGAGGATCCCACATTGCCGCGGAGCGGCTGGGCCCGTGAGCCATAGCCGCTGAGCCTGCGCGTCTGGAGCCTGTGCTCCGCAACGGGAGAGGCCACAACAGTGAGAGGCCCACGTAACGCAAGAAATAAATAAATAAAAAGAATTACTAATATTGTAATGTCAACCAGGAGTTACAAACTCAAAGGCCCAGAAGAAGTCAGGCAGATTAAATAACAGAACAAAGTGGCTAGCACTAGGGGACTATAAGAAATGGTGGCAATTGTGGAAAACTAAAGAGCTCATGCCATGTCCAGGAGGGGCAGCCATATTTATTTAGTTCTAACTCAATGTTTCCATAAAGAAATGCAGTTCCAGTGTTGCTGGATCTTCCAGTTTCTCAGAAGAATTTGGAAATCTGGATATTTTAATGTGAAAGTCCCCTGAGTTTGAACAATTGGATCTATAGGCAGCTCTATGTGGTTGCCAGTTTACAATCTCAGTGTTCATATGGGGAATAATAAAAAACAAAAATAACATTTTAAACTAAGAAGTAGTTTAAATTACATGCACACTTTGGAAAAATAACTAGGTCATTTGTTGTAGAAGGTGTAAAGGAATAAAAATTTTTTAGATAATTCTACAGAAGTAAAAACCAGTGACTTCTTTTTCTTCTGTCACTTCTTTTTTAATTGCAACACCTCTAAATCACAGCTATAGTAGTCAGACTTGAAAGAATGAGGTTTGAATGGAAGGAAGAGAAACATTCTGTGAATATGAAAGATTTCTTAGAGGAAGCAAGTGTTGGATACCAGGTGTGACAGTCCCTCAGAGTCTTAACAAAATTAATGGTAATTGTTAATTAGTAATTAATTATAGGAACTCTAACAAATGATGATAGTTGATGATAATTAAAAAAAAATGTTTTTGAGAATGTATGTCAGTTTTCTGTGACCTTTCTACAGATCAAGAAATTACCTTAAGGAAATAGTCAGGAAAATTCTTTTAAAATGTATCTTGAAATTTTCCTTTCCAACAACATTTTATACATTCTAAGGTGCAATAACTTATGATTACTGGCAGCAAATTTTGAGTTCACAGGGTCACTGATTCTAATATTTTAGTTAAAACTACTTTTAGTACCCATCTGTATAATATCCAATAAAGAAAAGCATTTTCAAAGGTCCAAAGATTGCCTTATGGATGGATTCCAGGAAACTCAATTTATTTTAGTGGCTAACTGATTTCTAAACACTTTTTGAGCAGACTTTTTTTTTTGTAACTCCATGGGACTGCACCTTGTAAATGCCCATCAATTGACTAATGATAGCTCCATAGATGCTCAGTAGTTTGAAACACAGGGATGTTAAACTTTTAGTAATTCAGAGAAAAGGCTTAAGCCTTGAAACTGCAAATCACTAGCAGTAAGGCCGTGACAAAAAAATGGCTATTTATTTAAACTTTTGGAACCTCAGGTCCATCATTTGTAACTTTTTACGAGAATTAGATGTTTGGGAAAGTGCCTAATACCAATCCTAGACCATAGTTTATCTCCAATTAATGTTACTTTTTTTTCAAATACATGTCTACTTTCAGTCTATTTACAAGAAATACCCTGATGAGAGTTGAAAAACAGATACATCATCACATCTGTACTTACTATAATAAGCTCACAAATACATAGGAAAAAACAAAAGACATGCTTTATATTTATATGGTGATTTAATTCCAATTTGTTTTTATCCATCCTCTAATTTTGTTCATCATGCTGTGTATTCATCTTCGTACTCCATACTCTAATCACAGTGGACTTTCCGAAAGGCAAATTTAGCTTCCCAGTGCTTTTAGGATAAAGACAAAGCTCCTTATAATATGGCTTCCACAGGTTGTATTAGCCTGGTTCCTCCCTACCAACCTAGCACCATGGCCCTTCACTATCTTCTGTAGCC